>NC_044031.1:340387402-340699635 GCF_901765095.1 Microcaecilia unicolor | reverse complement strand
TTAATCATCTTTTCCAAACAAGATGTACTCTTGAAATTAATGTAAAATTGCAGAAACAAAACAAAAAAAAAAGCGTTCCTTTGAATTTGGTAATAATTTGGAGACACAGTTCGCTAGATTACTGAGGGGAGCTTAGGGCGGTTCAAATGATACAAAAAATTAAGGGGTTAGGGGGACAATTTTGTTATTCTGATGATTCTATCTGGTAACAATTTTATCGATTTTATAGGAAGTTATATGAGCAGTCAGAGTCATGTGAGGAGGGGGGAATTGGCAGCTTATTTGCAAGAGGTAGACCTGCTGGTTTTGTCTGAAGAGGATACAGACTGTTTAGATACACCCATACAGATTGAAGAAATGAGAAATGCTATAAAAGGTTTGCAGAATGGGAAAGCCCCAGGCCTAGATGGTCTTAGTGCTAAATTTTATAAAGTTTTTGGGTTTGACATAGGGGGTTGTTGACTAG
Source organism: Microcaecilia unicolor (assembly GCF_901765095.1). Classification (NCBI taxonomy): domain Eukaryota; kingdom Metazoa; phylum Chordata; class Amphibia; order Gymnophiona; family Siphonopidae; genus Microcaecilia; species Microcaecilia unicolor. The sequence continues at coordinate 340,699,169 of NC_044031.1, read as the reverse complement.
GGTGGGTAATGGGCTGTTAGTAGGGAATTTGTTGCCTCCTAGTATGCGAGAAGTGGGAATTACGGTTAATCTGAAACCTGGGAAATACTTGGTTCACTGGTCTTATCTACCGCTGTTGCTGCTTAATGTTGATGTTAAACTTTTGGCCATGATATTGGCTACACACTTGGGGACGGTGCTGCCTGAGTTGCTCCATCAGGATCAGGCTGGTTTTCTCTTAAGGCGACAGGTGGAAGATAACATTCGTCAAACGTTGAACGTTATGTGGAAACTATTGTTGGCTTTGGAATCAGAGAAGGCTTTTGACTGGGTCCGCTGGGCATTTTTATGGAAGGTTTTGGCAAAGGTCGGTTTGGGAGATAATTTCTTTGGCTTCGTTGTCTTTATTTGAGCCCTCTACAGCCTGGATTTGGGTTAATGGAAGATATACTGCCCCATTGAGAATAGAGTGGGGCACTAGACAGGGGTGCCCACTCTCACCTCATTTGTTTGCTTTGTCCGTTGAACCTTTGGCTCAGCTGATTCATTCTAATTCGAATATTCATGGTTTTCAAATGCATTATTATTTGCAGATGATGTTTTGTTGTATGTGGGGTGCCCTCATTTATCTCTCTTGTTATTGTACAGGAATTATAGTAGTTTGGGATGGTGGCGAGATTTAAAGTAAATTTGGATAAAGTAGAGATTTTAGGGCTCACCCTAGACCCACAGGAGGAAGAGCTCATACAAAATAACTTTTCTTGTAGGTAGGCCAGATCTCATATTAGGTATTTAGGTATTCAGTGACCCAGGGATCTTACCCAATTATAAGGTGCTTAATTATGACCCTTTACTCAAAATTATTAAAGGAGATTTGAATAGGTGGCACTCTGACTTGGTTGTTATGGTGGGGGGCGAATAGCAGCTTTAAAGATGAATATATTACCATGACTTTTGTTTCTTTTCCAGACTCTACTCTTTGCAGTCTCTGAGGGGGTTCTGCAGATGGTACAAGGGAAGTTTTCCCAGTTTATTTGGGTCTCCAAGGTTGGCCAAAAAAATATGGCAAGGTCTGGTATGGGAAGGTAGAGCGGTGCCAAACATATTATAGTACTATTAGGTGGAACAGCTTCGATAATTATGGGATTGTGAGGGGTCAGTTATCAAAGGAGAACTGTTACTAGAACAAGAACATTTTGCTCTTTTTCCCTTATGTTATTTGTTGTGGTTGTCTCGGACACCTTTGAGTTATCTGAGGTGTATTCACAACCCTTTCATGAAACATCTTTTGGGCTTGTGGAGACGTGTAAAAGGGAGACTGGGGATTCAGGATTGGAGGTCCTTTTTGGTTGTGCTGCGATGGGAGTCATGGTTTCCAGTGGGGAGAGATACTGGGGTGTTTTCTAGGTGAGAGAAAATGGGGCTTATTTGTTTTTGTCAGATTTTGGATGTTGGGGAGGTTATTTCATTTGAAGACTTGAAAAAGACTTACGCTTTAAGAGCAGGAGACATTTTTTCATATTTACAAGTTAAATATCATATGATGGGGCAAGGTTGGCTTCAGTCTAATCTGTAAGGTACTTTTATATCAGATAATCACACATAAAAGCAATTATTCTGGACTCGTTTGCTCATGGAATATGACAGTACCTAATTGGCCCTTAGGCTAGCTAGCTGTACCCAATGAAAGGAACAGTGGCACAGATGAAATATATTATTATGTATTAGGTAGAAAAATAAGTTATGTGGCAAATGCAAAGCCAATTTACAAAAATAGATTTGTGCTATCAAAAATATATTATCACCAAGATATATACAAAGAAATATGATTAGCCAAATAGACTTTCTAAATAAGTAGGGTTACCATCTGACTCCAGAAAAAGGAGGACAGATGGGTTTTACTTCCATATGGAAGTAAAATCTGGACTGGCTCAATCTATCCTCTTTTTTCTGGAGCCATATGGTAACCCTATAAATAAGTGATCACGCAAATAATTACAATACTGATTTCCTAATGAGATTACGGGAACTTACACCACTAATATGTCTTGTGCAAAATACACTTAACAGCTAATCATTCACTGACCACCAGTCCTGAAAAACCAATCTGTCACAGTTAAAACCATGGACTAGCTAAACCCTGAACCATACATAGTAAACCCTGCTATCTCACCCTGCAGTCCATATTGCAGACTTCCAGTGGATGAAGAATCCGATTCCACCATTGAGACTCAAGCTGAAGCCACAGCGAGTCTCTCAGTCCAGGAATAAAGTCCAAGGTGTGCATTTTGGATACTGATAGCACACTTTCAGGTGATGCCGAGTATTGTAGCTGAGCTAACCTTGTCAGTTTGTTACAAGGTATGCAGTTCACTGGTGTTTAGGAAATCAGTCTCTTGCTCTCTCTGAGCCGTCTATTCTCTAACAAATTTTCTGGGCTTCTTCCTTTCTCCTCTCCTTCTTCAGTCCAACATTGGCATCTTTCTGTGTCAGATGATACATATGGACCAATCACAGATGGCATAATTCTGTTCAGAAAAATTCATGATCATGAAGAGAGCTTTGTTATTAGCTAAGAAACTCTTATCAGACGGTAGCAGATGGTAGCAAAACTCCCTCTTAATTCTCATTAAAACTTGGAGCAATGGTCTCTGTGAGGTATTCTCCTCCACTCTTCCCAGGAAATAACTGGAGGCTAGTTTGCAATAAACACCGTGTCCTTGGATGGAGTTATCTTGGTATGCCCAGCAGTAATGTTCCTTTGTAGAAAGCAGGTTTCTGATAGTTGCAGATGTATTCAGGCCTCAGGCTGTAGAATCCATATTGGTTATAAAAAGAAATGATGACACAGGATGAAGACTAAGAGAATCCTTAAAAGAAGAAATTTGAGAAAAAAACCCAAGATCAAGTAGAGACAGAGGACTGAATTTAAACTATAGACACAAAGGTTGGATCAAGGGTAGGCAATAGCAATATTTTGCCCTTCTCCTCCAGCCCTGTAGTCACCAGAATTAATATGTTTATTTTACTGGAAGGACATTGGGGAGCAGGAGGGGATTGTACCAGTATTTGATGCCATAGTCTGAAAAGCATCTTTAAAATTGCTTTTTTTTAGGCAGCTCAGAATTATAGAGAGCTATGATTGAGTCTCAAATTGAAAGGGGAAAGGAGAGTAAAACCACAAAAATAAGTAATTCCCTTATTACATCTTATGGGAGACAGTGGTGTTGTACTAAGTGGGTTTATGCTGCATTGCCCCAAAGAAATAGCATGACATCAGCTGAAAGAGGTTACAGGTGAGATGGGTTGAGCTTGGAAGGGGTTTAAGGGGTGGTTGGTTTGGTTTTTGTCTTGGCTTAGCTACTAAGCCCTGGCTTTCCATTCTCACTCCCAGCACAGCTCTGCTACAGGCTAGCTTTTGGGGGTGTGTGATCTGTGTAGCTGTGCAGGGCACCATGAATGAGGGGGTACTGCTATCATGGTGTAGCACCCTCATATCCTTCCACATGTGAGCCAGGGAAAGGGGGAAATGGGAGGAAAATGGTGCTGGGCAGAGAATGGAGGAGAAAGAAGGGGATATGTGGTAAAAGAGAGAGTAAGAGGAATGTTGTGCTGGAATCACTACTAATAAAGGAGGTGCTAATTTCCATTTTTGCAGAAGGCACTAGTCAGTGCTAACTCAGCTCCCCAAGTCGACCACTTACTCTGACTGCTAGAGCTTTAGCAGGTAGACTGGCACATAGCGGGTTGATATGAATGCATGCCTTTTGGTTCACTGGTTTCCTGCTTAGTATGTGATCTTTGGGATTTTCAGTTTGAGAGCAGGAAGCACCACATGAAAATGTGGTCCTGGAGGCTGTGGAACAACTGATTGCAGAGCTTTCAAGGTTTGTGCATGCAGGTAGTGGAGCATCAGATAGGTCCTTTCTGGATGTGGAACTGCTATTGCATTTCAATCTGTGAGTTCTAGATATGTCTGGGGCAGTGGGAAGGGGGAGTAGGAATATGATCCTTGCCAGGAAGGGTGGGAATAAAAATTCTGAAATATGCAATGAATCTGCCTAGGAGGTATTAGGGATGGATGAGTCTAGCCTGCAAGGGAGGGGCACTGACCAAGGTAGAGTGAGAGGGAACCTAGTGGGGAAACAAATTAGTAGGGGGCAAGGCAAGTCAGGTCAGAAGAAATAAAGAATGATGTAGGTATTTTTTTGGGAGGGGGGTTATTAAGCAAACTACCCCAAAACAAAAAAACAAACTGTATTGGGAGAAAGAAATGAGGGAAAATCAGAATAAGAAGATGAGAGGAAGAAGTAGACATTAGGGCGGGGAGGGACTAAGAAAGAAGTGGGTATGGTCTGAGAGACAGGAAAGAATATGGTGTGCACAAGTTAGGTAGGGAAGAGAGAGACTATTGGACTGGCTAGAAGGGGGAGAATATGGGCCAGGGTGTATAGCATGAGTGCAGTATAGATGGGTTGGGAGTAGGATGGTAAACTGTGGTGATGAATTAGAGTTGGGGAGGAAAAGAAACTGGTGGGACTTGCAGTGCTACCCCTAGCATTTCTTGTACCCACAAGTCCTCCCTGTGTGTGCACCACCTGCTGTGCTCTTCATTTAAAGACAGCCTGACCAGTTGTTTTCACAGTCTACCTTGTTTTAACTTTCTTTATATAAATTTGGTAATTTGTTCTGTGTTGGCTTCCATACAGATATAGAGTTTGGTGTGTGCTATACAGAATGATTCTTGGCTTCTATTGAAGTATTGGGACAATGGCTAAGGAAAATGATTGTGTAAGGTCTGTTTAAACATTGACACATGACAGCAGATAAGGGCCAAGTGGCCCATCCAGTCTGCCCATCCTCAGTAACCACTAACTCTTCTTTTCCTAAGGGATCCCACGTGCCTGTCCCATGCTTTCTTAAATTCTGACACAGTCCTCTTCTCCACGACTTCCACTGGGAGGCCATTCCACACATCCACAACCCTTTCCATGAAAAAGTATTTTCTTAGATTCCTCCTAAGCTTATTTCCTCTTAACTTCATCATATGCTCCCTCATTCCAGAGTTTTCCTTCATTTGAAAAAGGCTCACCTCCTGTACATTATTATTATTATTAGCATTTATATAGTGCTACCAGATGCACGCAGTGCTGAACACCTGATACAAAGAGACAGTCCCTGCTCAAAAGAGCTTACAATCTAAATAATACAGACAGACAAGACAGTTACAGGTGAGGGAAGTAATGGGTGAGAAGGGAGGAAGGGACAAGGGGAGGGCAATTGTGGCTAGGAGCCAAAAGCAGCAGTGAAAAGGTGGGTTTTCAGCATAGATTTGAAAACAGGTAGAGATGGAGCTAGACGTATAGGTCCAGGAAGTCTATTCCAGGCATAAGGTGCCGCGAGAGAAAAGGAGCGAAGCCTGGAGTTAGCAGTGGAGGAGAAGGAGGACGACAAGAGAGATTTGTCCAGTGAGCAGAGTTCACGGGGAGGAATGTAGGGAGAGATGAGAGCGGAGAGGTAATGGGGGGCTGCAGAGTGGATGCATTTAAAGGTCAGTACGAGAAGTTTAAACTGAATGCGGAAGCGGACAGGGAGCCAGTGAAGTGACTTGAGTAGCGGGCTAGTGTGGGTATAACGATTTTGGCAGAAAACAAGTCGTGCTGCATTAAGACCACTGAGGTACTTGAATGTCTCTATCATATTCCCTCTCTCCCGTCTCTCTTCCAGTGAATATATGTTGAGATTCCTAAGCCTGTCCCTATATGTTTTATGACCAAGACCGCTTATCAGTTTTGTAGCCGCTCTCTGGACCGACTCCATCCTTTTTATATTCTTCTGTAGGTGCAGTCTCCAGAATTGCACACAGTACTCTAAATGGGGCCTCACCAGAGACTTATACAAGGGCACTAACACCTCTCTCTTGCCGCAGGTCATCCCTCTCCTTATGCAGTCAAGCATCCTTCTGGCTTTGACCGTCGCTTTTTCTACCTGTTTGGCGACCTTAAGGTCATCAGACACAATCATCCCCAAGTCCAAGGTTTATAGCTTTTTTTTTTAATATCTTGATGTACTACTCTTCAAACTAAAAGCATAACACAATATGACAATAATAAAATATCTTGATGTGCTGAGGGGTGATATGATAGAAGTCTACAAAATAATGAGCGGAGTAGAGCGGACAGATGTGAAGCGTTTGTTTATACTTTCAAACAATAATAGAACCAGGGGACACAAGATGAAGCTAGAATATGGTAGATTTAAAACAAATAGTAGAAAGTTTTTCTTTACTCAGCTTGTAGTTGGACTCTGGAACTCGTTGCCGGACAATGTGGTGGCAGCGGCTGGCCTTACGGAGTTTAAGGGGGGTTTGGACAGATTCCTGAAGGAAAAGTCCATTGAACATTATTCTTTTTTTTTTTTTTTTTTTTTTTTGGGGGGGGGGGGGGGGGTTGCCAGGTTTTTGAAGCCTGGATTGGCTACTGTCAGAGACAGGATGCTGGGCTTGATGGACCCTTGGTCTTTTCCCAGTATGGCGGTGCTTATGTGCTTATGTTAAAGGCAACTAACCTTTATGTTAGAAAATTACACAAAAGTAAGAGGAAAAGAAGGCCTCTCTGGTACTCGAATGTAGTAGCTGAAAAGATAAGGGAAAGGAGACTAGCCTTTGCATGTTATAAGACGAGTCAGAAAGATGAAGACAGGAGAGAATACCTGGATGAGCTAAGAGAAGCTGGAACAGCTGTCAGGAAAGCAAGCATGCAAATGGAAGAAAAGATAGCTAATATGGTAAAATTGTGGATAAAACATTTTTCAGATATGTAAGCAACAGGAGAAAATGCTAAAATAGCATTGTGAGGCTAAAAGCAGAACGGGAGGAATATGTGGAAGCTGATAAGAATAAAGCTGAACTGCTTAACAATTATTTCTGTTCTGTGTTCATGGATGAAAGACCGGGACAGAACTGTAGAAAACAAATGCAAAAGGGGATGGATGTATAATAGACCAAGACCCGTGCTTGGAGGACAGTGTTTGTTAGGAGCTAGCTAAACTAAAAGTAGACAAAGTGATGGGGACTGATGGGATACATCCGAGAGTTCTCAAGGAACTCTGAGAAGTTCTGGCGGCTCCGCTGACTGACCTCTTCAATGTTTCCTTAGAGTCTGGTGTGGTCCCGAAGGACTAGAGAAGGGCAGGTGTGGTCCCAAAGGACTAGAGAAGGGTGGATATGGTCCCTTTGCACAAGAGTGGAAGTAAGGAGGAAGTTGGGAATTACAGACCTGTCAGTCTGACCTTGGTAGTGAGTAAACTAATGGAAATGCTTCTAAAGTGGAGAATTGTGAGGTTTCTCGAACTGAATGGCATGCAGGACCCGAGGCAGCATGGCTTCACTAGAGGCAGGTTGTGTCAGACTAATCTGATTGATGTTTTCAACTGGGTGACCAAACAGTTGGATGTGGGAGGGGCTCTGGTGTATTTGGATTTCTCCGAGGACAAGCAGGCTGCTTGTTCTCACTGATGGGTGACGTCCACGGCAGCCCCTCCAATCGGAAACTTCTCTAGCAAAGTCCTTTGCTAGTCCTCGCGCGCCCGCGCGCACCGCGCATGCGCGGCCGTCTTCCCGCCCGAAACCGGCTCGAGCCGGCCAGTCTTCTTTTGTCCGCACTCGGTACAGTCGTGTTTTCGCCGTGTCGAGCCCCGGAAAGTCGACCTCGCGCGTCCAAATTTGTTTTTGACGTGTTTTTCTTCGGAAAAGTCTTTAAAAGTGTCGGGAAGTGCTCCGGAAACCCCCCCGGGTTTCGTGTTAACCCCTTCCCGTACTTCCAGCTTTTTGCCCCGATAAGTTTTCTTTCGTCGTCGGGGTAGGCCTCTTTTCGGCCTCGGTCGAGATTTTCTCCCTTAAAAGTTTTTGGTGCTCTTTTTCCGTCATTTCGGATTTTGATTTCGCCGGCGTGATTTTTCCGCCCATGACATCGAAGCCTTCCAGCGGCTTCAAGAAGTGCACCCAGTGCGCCCGGGTTATCTCGCTCACTGATCGACACTCGTCGTGTCTTCAGTGTCTGGGGGCCGAGCACCGCCCTCAGAACTGTAGTCTGTGTTCCCTGCTTCAAAGGCGGACTCAGGTAGCGAGATTAGCCCAGTGGAACGTGTTGTTCTCGGGCTCTTCGTCGGCATCGGCACCGGGATCTTCGAGTGCATCGACGTCGTCAGCGTCCAGACCATCTTCCTCGGCCGCCCCTGCATCGAGGCATCGGGCCTCTGCATCGGCGCCAAGGTATCGGGCGACTGCATCGACGTCGGTGGTACCGGGACCTCGTCTGCTGATGTCGTCGGACGGTGGTGCATCGTCAGGAGTGCAGGTGAGGGCTGTCCATTCCCCTGCTGGTGGCGGTGAGCCTTCGGGTGGGTCTCCTCCTACCCTGAGGGCTCCTGCGGTACAGCCCCCCCGAGACCGACCTCCTTCGGCCTCAGCCCCGAGGAAGCGACGGCTGGATTCTACGTCCTCCTCGTCGGTGCCGGGGAGCTCCGGTGACATGCTTCGGAAGAAGTCGAAGAAGCATCGACACCGGTCGCCTCCCCGCGTCGGCACCGAGAGCTCTGGGTCGCCGAGGGAGTCGGCACCCAGCAGGCATCGGCACCGAGAGGACCGCTCACCCTCTGTTCAGGAGGTGTCGATGCGCTCCACTCTGGACAGCCCGGAACAGGTTCTGACGTCGACGCCTGCATCGACCTCTTTGCCTTTCTCTGCAGCCGCTCTGAACGAGAGCCTCCGGGCCGTTCTCCCAGAGATTCTGGGAGAGCTGTTGCGCCCTACCCCTCCGGTACCGGCGGTGCTTGCGCCTCTGGTACCGTCGAGCGTGGCGCCGGCTGGCCCATCGCCCGGGGTGAGGTCCCCGACGTCGGTACCGCGTGCGGTGCCGACTGCGGCCACCTCCCAGGAGGGCTCCCCGACTACGTCGGCGGAGGGAGCTTCGCCGATGCGGGCGAGGGAGTCTACCTCTCGACGCCCCCATCGTGGACGTGGCTCCACCGAGTCGAGCCGGGCGAGGTTGCAGACACAGGTTCGTGAACTTGTGTCTGACACCGAGGGTGAGGCCTCGTGGGAGGAAGAGGAAGACCCCAGATATTTCTCTGATGAGGAGTCTGAGGGTCTTCCTTCTGATCCCACTCCCTCTCCTGAAAGACAGCTTTCTCCTCCTGAGAGTCTGTCTTTCGCTTCCTTTGTCCGGGAGATGTCTACGGCCATCCCCTTCCCGGTGGTTGTGGAGGACGAGCCCAGGGCTGAAATGTTTGAGCTCCTGGACTATCCTTCTCCACCTAAGGAAGCGTCCACTGTTCCCTTGCACCATGTCCTAAAAAAGACATTGCTTGCGAACTGGACCAAGCCACTAAGTAATCCCCACATTCCCAAGAAGATCGAGTCCCAGTACCGGATCCATGGGGACCCAGAGCTGATGCGCACCCAGTTGCCTCATGACTCTGGAGTTGTGGATTTGGCCCTAAAGAAGGCTAAGAGTTCTAGGGAGCATGCTTCGGCGCCCCCGGGCAAAGACTCTAGAACCTTAGACTCCTTTGGGAGGAAGGCCTACCATTCTTCTATGCTCGTGGCCAAAATCCAGTCTTACCAGCTCTACACGAGCATACACATGCGGAACAATGTGCGGCAGTTGGCGGGCTTGGTTGATGCTCTTCCCCCTGAGCAAGCCAAGCCTTTTCAGGAGGTGGTCAGGCAGCTGAAGGCGTGCAGAAAATTCCTGGCCAGAGGGGTGTATGACACCTTTGATGTTGCGTCCAGGGCCGCTGCTCAAGGTGTGGTGATGCGCAGGCTCTCATGGCTGCGTGCCTCCGACCTGGAGAATAGACTCCAGCAGCGGATTGCGGACTCGCCTTGCCGTGCGGACAATATTTTTGGAGAGAAGGTCGAGCAGGTGGTAGAGCATCTCCACCAGCGGGACACCGCATTCAACAAGTTCTCCCGCCGGCAGCCTTCAGCCTCTACCTCTACAGGTAGAAGATTTTTGGGGGGAAGGAGGACTGTTCCCTACTCTTCTGGTAAGCGTAGGTACAATCCTCCTTCTCGACAGCCTGCGGCCCAGGCTAAGCCCCAGCGCGCTCGCTCTCGTCAGCAGCGTGCGCCTCAGCAAGGCCCCTCGGCTCCCCAGCAAAAGCAAGGGGCGAGCTTTTGACTGGCTCCAGCAGAGCATAGCCGACATCCAAGTGTCAGTGCCGGGCGACCTGCCGGTCGGGGGGAGGTTGAAAGCTTTTCACCAAAGGTGGCCTCTCATAACCTCCGATCAGTGGGTTCTGCAAATAGTCCGGCAAGGATACACCCTCAATTTGGCCTCAAAACCTCCAAATTGTCCACCGGGAGCTCAGTCTTACAGCTTCCAGCACAAGCAGGTACTTGCAGAGGAACTCTCCGCCCTTCTCAGCGCCAATGCGGTCGAGCCCGTGCCATCCGGGCAAGAAGGGCTGGGATTCTATTCCAGGTACTTCCTTGTGGAAAAGAAAACAGGGGGGATGCGTCCCATCCTAGACCTAAGGGCCCTGAACAAATATCTCGTAAAAGAAAAGTTCAGGATGCTTTCCCTGGGCACCCTTCTCCCCATGATTCAGCAAAACGATTGGCTATGCTCTCTGGACTTGAAGGATGCCTACACACACATCCCGATACTGCCAGCTCACAGACAGTATCTGCGATTTCAACTGGGCACACGTCACTTCCAGTACTGTGTGCTGCCCTTTGGGCTCGCCTCTGCGCCCAGGGTGTTCACAAAGTGCCTGGCTGTGGTAGCAGCGGCACTTCGCAGGCTGGGGGTGCACGTGTTCCCATATCTCGACGATTGGCTGGTGAAGAACACATCCGAGGCAGGAGCCCTGCAGTCCATGCAGATGACTATTCGCCTCCTGGAGCTACTGGGGTTTGTGATAAATTATCCAAAGTCCCATCTTCTCCCAGTGCAGAAGCTCGAATTCATAGGAGCTCTGCTGGATTCTCGGACGGCTCGCGCCTATCTCCTAGAGGCGAGGGCCAACAACTTGTTGTCCCTCGTCTCGCGGGTGCGAGCGTCCCAGCAGATCACAGCTCGGCAGATGTTGAGATTGCTGGGCCACATGGCCTCCACAGTTCATGTGACTCCCATGGCCCGTCTTCACATGAGATCTGCTCAATGGACCCTAGCCTCCCAGTGGTATCAGGCTGCTGGGGGTCTAGAAGACGTGATCCACCTGTCCACGAGTTTTCTCGAATCCCTGTATTGGTGGACAATCTGGTCCAATTTGACTCTGGGACGTCCTTTCCAAATTCCTCAGCCACAAAAAGTGCTGACAACGGATGCGTCTCTCCTGGGATGGGGAGCTCATGTCGATGGGCTTCACACCCAAGGAAGCTGGTCCCTCCAGGAACGCGGTCTACAGATCAATCTCCTGGAGTTGCGAGCGATCTGGAACGCTCTAAAGGCTTTCAGAGATCGACTGTCCCATCAAATTATCCAAATTCAGACAGACAACCAGGTTGCCATGTACTATGTCAACAAGCAGGGGGGCACCGGATCTCGCCCCCTGTGTCAGGAAGCCGTCAGCATGTGGCTCTGGGCTCGCCGTCTCGGCATGGTGCTCCAAGCCACATATCTGGCAGGCGTAAACAACAGTCTGGCCGACAGACTGAGCCGGATTATGCAACCTCACGAGTGGTCGCTCAACTCCAGAGTGGTGCGCCAGATCTTCCAAGCGTGGGGCACCCCCTTGGTGGATCTCTTCGCATCTCGAGTGAACCACAAAGTCCCTCAGTTCTGTTCCAGGCTTCAGGCCCCCGGCAGACTGGCATCGGATGCCTTCCTCCTGGATTGGGGGGAGGGCCTGCTGTATGCTTATCCTCCCATTCCTCTGGTGGGGAAGACTTTGTTGAAACTCAAGCAAGACCGAGGCACCATGATTCTGATTGCTCCTTTTTGGCCGCGTCAGATCTGGTTCCCTCTTCTTCTGGAGTTATCCTCCGAAGAACCGTGGAGATTGGAGTGTTTTCCGACCCTCATCACGCAGGACGAAGGGGCTCTTCTGCATCCCAGCCTCCGGTCCCTGGCTCTCACGGCCTGGATGTTGAGAGCGTAGACTTTGCCTCTTTGGGTCTGTCAGAGGGTGTCTCCCGCGTCTTGCTTGCTTCCAGGAAAGATTCCACTAAGAGGAGTTACTTCTTTCTGTGGAGGAGGTTTGCCGTCTGGTGTGACAGCAAGGCCCTAGCTCCTCGCTCTTGTCCTACACAAACCCTGCTTGAATACCTTCTGCACTTGTCTGAGTCTGGTCTCAAGACCAACTCTGTAAGAGTTCACCTTAGCGCAATCAGTGCATACCATTACCATGTGGAAGGTAAGCCGATCTCAGGACAGCCTTTAGTTGTTCGCTTCATGAGAGGTTTGCTTTTGTCAAAGCCCCCTGTCAAGCCTCCTACAGTGTCATGGGATCTCAATGTCGTTCTCACCCAGCTGATGAAACCTCCTTTTGAGCCACTGAACTCCTGCCATCTGAAGTACTTGACCTGGAAGGTCATTTTCTTGGTGGCAGTTACTTCAGCTCGTAGAGTCAGTGAGCTTCAGGCCCTGGTAGCCCAGGCCCCTTGCACCAAATTTCATCATAACAGAGTAGTCCTCCGCACTCACCCTAAGTTCTTGCCAAAGGTTGTGTCGGAGTTCCATCTGAACCAGTCAATTGTCTTGCCAACATTCTTTCCCCGTCCTCATTCCTGCCCTGCTGAACGTCAGCTGCACACATTGGACTGCAAGAGAGCATTGGCCTTCTATCTAGAGCGGACACAGCCCCACAGACAGTCCGCCCAATTGTTTGTTTCTTTTGATCCCAATAGGAGGGGAGTGGCTGTAGGGAAACGCACCATATCTAATTGGCTAGCAGATTGCATTTCCTTCACTTACACCCAGGCGGGGCTGGCTCTTGAGGGTCATGTCACGGCTCATAATGTTAGAGCCATGGCTGCGTCGGTAGCCCACTTGAAGTCAGCCTCCATTGAAGAAATTTGCAAAGCTGCGACGTGGTCATCTGTCCACACATTCACATCTCATTACTGCCTGCAGCAGGATACCCGACGCGACAGTCGGTTCGGGCAGTCAGTTCTTCAGAACCTGTTTGGGCTTTAGGATCCAACTCCACCCCCCGAGGGCCCTGTTTGTTCTGTTCCAGGCTGCACTCTCAGTTAGTTGGTAAATTTTTTAGGTCAATCTCAGTTATGTCCTCGCCGTTGCGAGGTCCAATTGACCATGGTTGTTGTTTTGAGTGAGCCTGGGGGCTAGGGATACCCCATCAGTGAGAACAAGCAGCCTGCTTGTCCTCGGAGAAAGCGAATGCTACATACCTGTAGAAGGTATTCTCCGAGGACAGCAGGCTGATTGTTCTCACAAACCCGCCCGCCTCCCCTTTGGAGTTGTGTCTTCCCTTGAAGTGTATTGTCTTGCTACATACTGGACTGGCCGACTCGAGCCGGTTTCGGGCGGGAAGACGGCCGCGCATGCGCGGTGCGCGCGGGCGCGCGAGGACTAGCAAAGGACTTTGCTAGAGAAGTTTCCGATTGGAGGGGCTGCCGTGGACGTCACCCATCAGTGAGAACAATCAGCCTGCTGTCCTCGGAGAATACCTTCTACAGGTATGTAGCATTCGCTTTCAGCAAGGCCTTTGACACTGTTCCGCACACGTAATTCATAAACTGATTTTCCTCAGTATGGGACCTAGAGTAACTGAGTGGGTTAAAAATTGGTTGAATGGAAGGAAACAGAGGGTAGTGGTAAATGGAGTTTGCTCTGAAGATAATGATGTTATCAGTGGAGTACCGCAGGGATCGGTCTTAGAGCCGGCTCTTTTTAACATCTTTGTGAATGATATTGCGGAAGGGCTGTCTGGTAAGGTTTGTCTCTTTGCAGATGATACCAAACTCTGCAACAGGGTGGACACCCTGGAGGGTGTGGATGACTTGAGGAAGGACATATAGGAGCTTAAGGAATGGTCTAATATTTAGCAATTAAGATTTAATGCTAAAAAATGCAGGGTCATGCACTTGGGTCTGAAGACACCAATGGAACGGTACAATATAGGGAGTGAGGTGCTTCTGTGTACAAAGGAAGAGCGGGACTAGGAGGGTGATTGTGTCTGATGACAAAGTGGCCAAACAGGTAGAAAAAGCGACGGTCAATGCCAGAAGGATGCTTGGGTGCATAAGGAGTGGGATGACCAGCAGGAAGAAAGAGGTGATGGTGCCCTTGTGTAGGTCTCTAGTGAGGCCCCATTTAGAGTACTGTGTGCAATTCTAGAGGCCACACCTATGGAAAGATATAAACAGGATGGAGTTTGTCCAGAGGGCGGCTACAAAATTGGTAAGCGGTCTTTGGACATAAAACATATAAGGACAGGCTTATGAACCTCAACATGTATACACTGGAAGAGAGGAGGGGAAGAGGAGATATGATAGAAACATTTAAATATTTCAGGGGCATTAATGTACAGGAAGAGAGCCTTTTTCAAATGAAGGAAAACTTTGGAATGAGGGGGCATACGATGAAGTTAAGAGGAAATAGGCTTAGGAGGAATCTAAGAATGCATTCATTTATGGAAAGGGTGATGGATGCGTGTAATGGCCTCTCGGTGGAAGTTGTAGAGACTAGGACTATGTCAGGTTTAAGAAAGCATGGGACAAGCATGTGGGATCCCTTAGGAAAAGGAGGAGTTAAGGGTTACGGAGGATGGGCAGACTGGATGGGCCATTTGGCCTTTATCTGCCATCATATTTCTATGTTTATAATATTGGGGGTGCTCAAGCACCCATAGAGCTGGCTTCTATGTTGAGAGCAGTTGTAAATGTCCTTGCATAAATCATGATGCCACCAAAATCCCACCCCTTAATGCGCCTGAAGCAGTTGCGGACAAGTATGCACGTGTTTTTATTTTGAAGGATTTGATGATTTTTCCTGCTTTGGGGGAGGGGGGTTCCATTGTTTGAAGTAATTTTATAATATACAGCTGTATCAAATAGCATATTTTACTGTTTGGCTGAATACAAATAATGGGCATCAAGCTTTAAAATAAATAATAAAAAGCAACATGAAATCAGAGATCAAATGTTTATTTCAGTAGGATTTAGGACAGTAGAGCCTTATTCAAATTGAAATCACTATTTGGCCAAATACAAATACTGTATACAAATAATGGGCATCGAGCTTTAAAGTAAATAATAAAAAGCAACTTGAAATCATAGATCAAGTCACTGATCTGAGTTTCTGGAGAATAAAGAATCCAGCTTTGACAACAGTAAAGAATTGCTGAGTGAAGGAAAGTTGGGAGTGTTCATTGACTCCCAAATATCTAAAAAATAAATAAGTAAAAAAATAACTAGTTGAATAGCGAGCCCAGAAAGTCAAGGAACCAGAGAAAGCGTGAAAGGACACCCAGTGATCAACACTCAGTAGTACTTGTGTAAGTCGAGCAGAGATGATTGGCTCAAATTAATCTACAGTCACAAAAGAAAAGGGTGACAGCATACAAATATAAACAGAAGCACAGAAAAGCAAACATTGGGCCTTCAGGAATGAGAGAAATGTTGAACTTTTATTCAAACGAAGTCCTGACACAGGCCGTGTTTCGGCGAGCAAGCGTCTGCATCAGGGTTCACCTCCGCAGGTGCCGAAGCCTCCCCTCCCGAAGGAAGCCGCACTCTCTTTCTAGCTGCTGCTGCGTCGGCGAGGAACAGGACTAGAACATGAGGGGGTGGGGCGCTAAGTAATGGTTCTTCGCATAGGCGTAGACTGGGGGGGGCGAGGGGGGGCAGTGCCCCCCCAAACGACGCGAGGCGCTGCCGCGCCATTAGTTTTAAAAAAAAAAAAGTAAAAAAAAAAAACACATGCAGGCACGCGCTCCTCTCCGTCCGATTGGCTTCCCTGCCCTCTCTATCTGCGTCCCGCCTTCCTCTGACGTCATTTCCTTTCGGGCGGGACGCAGACAGAGAGGGCAGGGAAGCCAAGCGGACGGAGAGGAGCGTCTCTCCGTCTACTCCTCTCTCTTCCTCCCTTCCCTCCGGCGCAGGCAGCAGTCTTCCAGCGTTCCTGGCAGCGGTAGCGTTGTACACGCTGCCTTTGGCTCTGCCCCGAAGCCTTCTCTTCAAGTTCCTGTTCCCGCATAGGTGGGAACAGGAACTTGAAGAGAAGGCTTCCGGGGCAGACCGAAGGCAGCGTGTATATCGCTACAGCTGCCAGGAACGCTGGAAAAGACTGCTGCCTGCGCCGGAGGGAGGGAGGGAGGAAGAGAGGGGGTAAACGGAGTCACCATCTTGGACCTCGCGCGGGGGGGAGGGGTGGGGAGCAGAGGGAAGGAGCAAGAGATGGATGGGACTGGGAGGGTGGGAAGCAGTGGGAAGGAGCAGGAGATGGATGGGACTGGGAGGGTGGGAAGGAGCAGGAGATGGATGGGACTGGGAGAGTGGGAAGCAGTGGGAAGGAGCAGGAGATGGATGGGACTGGGAGGGGTGGGAAGGAGCAAGAGATGGATGGGACTGGGAGGGGTGGGTGGGGAGCAGAGGGAAGGACCAGGAATTGGATTGGACTGGGAAAGGAGGTGAGCAGAGGGAAGGAGCAGGAGATGGATGGGACTGGGAGGGGTGGGGAGCAGCGGGAAGGAGCAAGAGATGGTTGGGACTGGGAGGGGTGGGGAGCAGAGGGAAGGAGCAAGAGATGGATGGGACTGCGAGGGGTGGGGAGCAGAGGGATGGACCAGGAGATGGATGGGATTTGGAGAGGTCAGGCACAGCAGAGGGAAGGAGCAAGAGATGGATGGGACGGAGGGATGGTGAGCAGAGGGAAGGAACAGAAGATGGATGGGACTGGGAGGGGTGGGGAGCAGAGGGAAGGAGCAAGAGATGGATGGGACTGGGAGGGGTGGGGAGCAGAGGGAAGGAGCAAGAGATGGATGGGACTGGGAGGGTGGGGAGCAGAGGGAAGCCTACTGGAAAGAAGACACTGCATAAAACAGAAGACACTGGGATCAAAGCGAATAGAAAAACTACATGATCAGACAACAAAGGTAAATAAAAGTTTATTTTATTCATAATTTATTAATTGAAATGTCAGCTTTTTGAAATGTGCATCTGTGATATTTTGCCTGTAAATTTCATTTCCTTCCTCCATATTAGCATATTCATTTGCATATGTATATATGCAAATGATATGCTAATATGCTCCGCCCATTTTTTTTGCCCCCCCAAATGAAACAGTCAAACTACGCCTATGGTTCTTCGGTAACTTGGCACGCAACAGGCTACAACTCACTTCGCAACAGTATCTAAACAGGCTTGAAAGCGCGAGAGATCAGGAGCGTCATACAATATATAGTAAATTAACAGATGTAATCACATAATAGTATGCACTCACCCCAAGAACCTGAATTACTATAACTAAAGGGCTTAAAGATATTAATTAAAGTAGGGAGGGTATAGAACCTTGTAGAATACCATAGGGGAGAGAATACGACAGGAATTTGAAGTTCCTTTACAGACAACATTGCAAAAAAAGTGAACCACTGTAGAACCATACCTGCAATTCCGAGAGTCTTCAGCATGTGCCATTAGCAGAGAGTGGTTTATTGTATCAAAGGCCACTGTCAGGCAGCCAACTCTGGAACGCAATACCTCGACACATCCGAACAACCAATGAACATCTACCCTTCCAAAAGCTGCTGAAAACTTACCTCTTCAAACAAACCTACCCAAACAACCCAACTTAATTCACCTCTTCAAACAAGCCTACCCAAACAACCCAACTTAATTCTCGAACCTAATCCACACCACTAGCACTACCCTACTCCAATCCTCTCCCCCATGTCTCTTCCTATTGTCCTACTCTCTATAACTGGGTTATCTCTGTGATACTTCGTACCATACTTTGTATTATCTCTGTGATACTTTGTACCATTGGAGCCGACGCTGTGGGTGCTTGAGAACCCCCAATATTGAGGAAATTCCTTGTACCTGTCCAGGGAAGGGTTATTTCCATTGGGCTTAGCACTCCCATTAATTTTGAAAAGTTGGCTCCTATGCTTTGTACCATACCTTGTAAGCCGCACTGAACCTGCTATCGAGCGGGAAAGAACGGGGTATAAATGCTATAAATTAATTAATTATTAACAAGAGTATTAAAGTCTCTTTCTAATTTGGCATCATCCTCACTCAGGGGCCCTTTTACTAAGCCATGGCAAAAGTGGCCCGCGGCAATGTGACCGCGTCTTTTGGGCATGCGCTGGGCCAGTTTTTACCACGTCCTGGAAAAAGGACCTTTTTTTAAGGGGCCGGAAAAAGGACGTTCGTGGATAAGCAACTGCATGAAAGCTATCCATTTTTCCATTGGTTTTGAGGGGAAAACTAAGATTAGAAATAGGGCAATAAACTAAATTTATTCTGTCAAAAGCCTGAGCTCTAAAGAGTTTACAAAAACTGAATTGTAATATTTAAAAAATACAAAAAAAACCCAAACTGATTTAATATAGGTGCCCTGACGCCACACGGTGAAAATCTATTTTATAATAACCCAGATACCGTTATAGACTGCTAGTGTAACCCAGTGCAACTTACATGAGCTCCTGCAGTTACACTAGCTATAAACCCAAATGCAACAAGAGCATGCATAATTTTATAGTATTCTGTAAGTTGTGCTTGTGAGTGGCAACCTCTCCCATCTGCCACCTGTGAACCACATTTATACGCTATGCTATATATGCGTGCCTTTACATAAGTGCGTGCCTTTACATAAGTGTCTCTGCTGCTACTTACACGTGTTAGGGACCAAATTCTATATATGGTGCCGAAAAAATCGGTACTGAAAAAAAACATGCGTTTAGCTCTATTCTATAAAACTTGCCTAAAGTTAAGCACAGTTTATAGAATGCACATAGCGCCCGTCCCCATAGCGCCCTAAAATTTAGGCACAACTATTTACACCAACAAAAACCTGCTGTAAATACCCGCACCTAACTTAGGCATGGATCAGGTGTATTCTAAAGCAGTGTTCATAAATTTTAGGTGTGCCCATGTCCCCTTTTTAGATCTGCACAGTAGAATTTACACAGAGCACTTTATAGAATACACTTAGCAAGATGTGCATGTAAACAAACTTGCCTTGAGTTTAACTAACCATCAAATTATCCCAACTGACTCTGTACCAGGAATCTTGTTGTCATCGTATATCTGCTTTTGGTCCCTCAGCTATATGGTAAGCCATATTGTAGAAAATCTTTAGCATCATATCTATGTTAGTTGAATGTTCTAATGCATGCTTATTAGGTGTATCATTAGTATTATGCTAACACTGTATTATATCTCTGGTATTTGCATTCCAGTGCTGTTAAATGTGTATATTTTTTATACTGTTTCACGGTAGTTTTATTATTAGGTTTCAATTTACTGTTTAAGTTTACTGTATTTACATTTGTTCTTGATTATTTAACTATTGTTATGTTAACAAAATTATAAGTTTTATGTTAAACTGTTTCTACTGTACACTGCCTTGGATGAATCTCTTCATAAAGGCGGCCGCTTTCCTTTTCTAGAATATGCACCACTAAGGTGCACTGTTATACAGTTACCCCCTAGGTTCAGTGAAGAGATTTGTGGTATGCACTGTCTGGCTTTAATATGCCCTCTTTTTGTCTTTGTTACAGGGTCTTGTTACCAATGTAACTTTAGGCAATGATACTCTCAGTTACTGGCGGATCTTCCCCTTGGACATAGACAGCGCAGTGCTCTATGGTCTGCAGAACCAAAGCCCTGCCTCACAACCGCTCAGCGACACACAGCTTCTGGCACCTGCCTTCTATGTGGGCAGCTTTTCAATTCCAACTGGGATTCCAGACTTGCCCCAGGACAGCTTCATCAAATTCACTGGCTGGACCAAGGTATGGCCTGTGCATGTTTTGTAGCATCACCTTTTGCTGAATGAGAGAGTTGTGGAAATAATTGGCTCTAAGGTGCATAAGATACTCTTCATGTATATTTGAAGGGAGGGCAGGGGAAACCCAAAATCTATGCCTGCAGGTGGGAAGAGCAGTTTTTAAAAAAGGAAGGGGGATGGGGTTTGATATAGTAGAACATAGTAACATAATGAATGACGGCAGGTAAAGACCTGAGCGGTCCATCCAGTCTGCCCAACAAGATGAACTCATTTTAAATGGTATGCACTACTTTAAATGTGTACCCGAGTTTGATTTGTCCGTGCCTTTCTCAGGGCACAGACCGTAAAAGTCTGCCCAACACTGTTCCTGTACTAAACGTTCTCCAAGGACAAGCAGGCTGCTTGTTCTCACGATTGGGTTGACGTCCACGGCAGCCCCTCAAACCGAAGTAAAAATCTCACGGGAGGTCCCGCACGCAGGGCACGCCCACCGCACATGCGCAGCCGTCTTCCCGCCCGTGCACGACTGTTCTCGCTCAGTTTTTTGTTTTCCGCACTGGAGAGAGACGCGTCTTCGTTCCTCTCCGTGTCAACCCCGGAAAACCGGTTTGCGGCCTAGTCCATGCTTTTACTTTTCTTTTTTTCTTGTTGTTGCGCGTTCGCGCCCTTTTATTTAAAAAAAAAAAAAGATTTGTTTTTCCTTCCCCTCGTCGAGTTTAGTCGCGGGGTCGCCTCGTCGTGGTCTTGTGGCTGCGCGGCCGTTTATTTCTTTCTTTTTCTGGTGTACTTTTCACCGCCACCATCGACGATTTTGATCTCGCTGACGCAATTTTTCCGTGTCTGTTCTCGAAGGTCCCGAGCGGATTCAAAAAGTGTGGTCGGTGCGGCCGGCAGATCTCGCAGACCGATCCTCACACTTGGTGCCTCCAGTGCCTTGGCCCGGAGCATAATTCCAAGGCGTGCACCTTGTGTCTCGGCTTGCGGAAGCGGACGCAGGTGGCGAGGCAAGTTCTTCGGGATCGTCTTTTTGGAACTTGCGCCAGCCCTTCGACTTCGACGGCATCGGTGTCGACGGCCGGGTCTTCGGCGCCGACTATGGCATCGACCTCAGGAGCACAGGTTCCCTTGGCCCGACGACCTGACGGCGACGGTGAGCGGCCGTGTGGGCAGTCCGCCCCGGCCAATCCCGCTGCTCAGGGCCATTGGGACCAAACCCTGTCGGATCCGATCCCTAGAGGCCGTGGAGACTCCACCTCCTCCTCGTCTATGCCGCGGAGCGCCGATGATGGACATCGGAAGAAAGCTGCCAAGAAGCACCGTCATCAGTCGCCCACAGCGCATGGGACTGGCAGCTCCGGGACGTTGAGAGAAGACTCGACCCCCCAGGAAGTGGCAGCGCCGGGAGGAGCGCTCCCCCTCTGTCAAAGAGGTGTCGATGCGCAGGTCGTCGGGTACCCCGGTACCATCTCCTAGACCCGAGCAGCTTCCAGCACCGACGCCCGCACCGGTCCCCTGCCTCTCCAGACAGCGGGCCTAGACGAGTGCCTCCGAGCCATCCTTCCGGGGATCCTGGAAGGGCTGATGCGCCAGGCCTTGCCGGCACCGGGGGTGCATGTGCCCTCGGTGCCGTTGATGGAGGCGCCGGTGGGCTGTGGTTCGGTGATGAGGTCTTCGGCGCCGCTTGCGGCACCGGTGTCGATCGTCATTCAGGTGGAATCCTCATCGACGTTGATGGAGGGAGCTTCGTCCCCGCCGGCGCGGGAGTCCACCTCTCGACACCCTTATCGAGGACGTGGTTCCTCGCAGTCGAGACGGGCCCGGTTGCGGTCTGAGCTGAGAGAGCTCATGTCCGACACCGAGGAGGAGGCCTCGTGGGGGGAGGAGGAGGACCCCAGATATTTCTCCTCCGAGGAGTCTGTGGGCCTTCCCTCCGACCCCACACCTTCACCGGAGAGGAAGCTCTCTCCCCCTGAGAGCCTCTCCTTCCCCTCTTTTGTTCAGGACATGTCTATCAGCATTCCCTTCCCAGTGGTTACTGTGGATGAGCTGAGGGCGGAGATGCTTGAAGTCCTCGACTATCCATCACCACCTAGAGAGTCTTCCACGGTACCGTTGCACAATGTCCTCAAAGAGACACTGCTTCGGAACTGGTTGAAGCCATTATCTAATCCCACCATTCCCAAGAAAGCGGAGTCCCAATACAGAATCCATTCAGACCCGGAGTTGATGCGGCCTCAACTGCCTCATGACTCAGCGGTCGTGGACTCTGCTTTCAAGAGAGCACGGAGTTCGAGAGATACCACCTCGGCACCCCCAGGGTGGGAGTCTCGCACTCTGGACTCGTTTGGGAGGAAGGCCTACCATTCTTCCATGCTCGTGACCAGAATACGATCATACCAGCTCTACACGAGCATCCACATGCGGAACAATGTGCGGCAACTGGCGGACCTGGTTGACAAGCTCCCCCCTGAGCAGTCCAGGCCCTTTCAGGAGGTGGTCAGGCAGCTGAAGGCGTGCAGAAAATTCCTGTCCAGGGGTATCTATGACACCTGTGATGTGGCATTCAGAGCTGCGGCCCAAGGTATAGTGATGCGCAGACTCTCCTGGCTGTTTGCCTCTGACCTGGACCTTTTGGCCCCGTCAGATCTGGTTCCCTCTTCTTCTGGAGTTGTCCTCCGAAGAACCGTGGAGATTGGAGTGTTTTCCGACTCTCATTTCGCAGAATGACGGAGTGCTTCTGCACCCCAACCTTCAGTCTCTGGCTCTCACGGCCTGGATGTTGAAGGCGTAGATTTTGCTTCATTGGGTCTGTCTGAGGGAGTCTCCCGTGTCTTGTTTGCCTCTAGAAAGGATTCCACTAAAAAGAGTTACTTTTTCAAGTGGAGGAGGTTTGTCGTTTGGTGTGAGAGCAAGGCCCTAGAACCTCGTTCTTGTCCTGCACAGAACCTGCTTGAATACCTTCTACACTTATCAGAGTCTGGTCTCAAGAGCAACTCAGTAAGGAATCACCTTAGTGCAATTAGTGCTTACCATTATCGTGTAGAGGGTAAAGCCATCTCTGGAGAGCCTTTAGTCGTTCGATTCATGAGAGGCTTGCTTTTGTCAAAGCCCCCTGTCAAGCCTCCTGCAGTGTCATGGGATCTCAACGTCGTCCTCACCCAGCTGATGAAACCTCCTTTTGAGCCACTGAATTCATGCCATCTGAAGTACTTGACCTGGAAGGTCATTTTCTTGGTGGCAGTTACTTCAGCTCGTAGAGTCAGTGAGCTTCAAGCCCTGGTAGCCCATGCTCCTTATACTAAATTTCATCATAACAGAGTAGTCCTCCGCACTCACCCTAAGTTCCTGCCAAAGGTGTTGTCGGAGTTCCATCTTAACCAGTCAATTGTCTTGCCAACATTCTTTCCCAGACCGCATACCTGCCCTGCTGAACGTCAGTTGCACACATTGGACTGTAAGCGAGCGTTGGCCTTCTATCTGGAGCGGACACAGCCCCACAGACAGTCTGCCCAATTGTTTGTTTCTTTCGACCCCTATAGGAAGGGGGTTGCTGTCGGGAAACGCACCATCTCCAATTGGCTAGCAGATTGCATTTCCTTCACTTACACCCAGGCTGGGCTGGCTCTTGAGGGTCATGTCACAGCTCATAGTGTTAGAGCCATGGCAGCGTCGATGGCCCACTTGAAGTCAGCCACTATTGAAGAGATTTGCAAGGCTGCGACGTGGTCATTGGTCCACAAATTCACATCACATTACTGCCTCCAGCAGGATACCCGACGCGACAGTCGGTTCGGGCAGTCGGTGCTGCAGAATCTGTTTGGGGTTTGAATCCAACTCCACCCTCCAGGACCCGATTTTATTCTGTTGAGGCTGCACTCTCAGTTAGTTGTTCTTCGTAGGCCAATTTCTGTTATGCCCTCGCCGTTGCGAGGTTCAATTGACCTGGTTTCTTGTTTTGAGTGAGTCTGAGAGCTAGGGTTACCCCAGTCATGAGAACAAGCAGCCTGCTTGTCCTCGGAGAAAGCGAATGATACATATCTGTAGCAGGTGTTCTCCGAGGACCGCAGGCTGATTGTTCTCACCTACCCTCCCTCCTCCCCTTTGGAGTTGCGTTTTTTCCTCAATTCTTTGCTTGTCATTCAACTGAGCGGGAACAGTCGCGCACGGGCGGGAAGACGGCCTCGCATGCGCGGTGGGCGTGTCCTGCGTGCAGGACCTCCCGCAAGATTTTTACTCCGGTTTGAGGGGCTGCCGTGGACGTCAACCCAGTCGTGAGAACAATCAGCCTGCTGTCCTCGGAGAACACCTGCTACAGGTATGTATCATTCGCTTTCTGAAGCTAACGTCGAAGCCCCCTAAAATTTACAATCCAGCCCATCCATATCTATTCAGCCATGGTCAGGGCACAGACCATAGAAGTCCGCCCAGCATTTTACTCTCCAATTACGGGCATCGCCACCCAATCTCCGCTAAGATTCCGTAGATCCATTTCTTCTAAACAGGATTCCTTTATGTTTATCCCACGCATGTTTGAATTCCATTACCGTTGTCATCTCCACCACCTCCCGCGGGAGGGCATTCCACGTATCTACCACCCTTTCCATGAAAAAATACTTCCTGACATTACTCCTGAGTCTGCCCCCCTCCAACCTCAATTCATGTCCTCTAGTTCTACCACCTTCCCGTGTTCGGAAAAGGTTAATTTGCGGATTAATACCTTTCAAATATTTGAACATCTGTATCGCATCACCCCTGTCTCTCCTTTCCTCCAAGGTATACATGTTCAGGTCGGCAAGTCTCTCCTCACATGGTTTGCAACGCAATTCCCATACCATTTTCGTAGCTTTTCTTTGCACTGCTTCCAGTCTGTTTACATCTTTAGCAAGATACGGCCTCCAAAACTGAACTCAATACTCCAAGTGGGGCCTCATCAACGACTTGTAGAGGGGCATCAATACCTCCTTTCTTCTGCTGGTTATACCCCTCTCTATGCAGCCTAGCATCCTTCTGTCCACGGCCATCGCCTTGTCACAGTGTTTCTTCACCTTCAGATCCTCAGACACCGACACCCCAAGGTCTCGCTCCAATTTTTAAAAAAATGTTACCTGTGTAACATCAGAGGGAAATGCTTAATCTTCTGTGGGATGAAAAATATACACTGGGAAATAATGTGGGTGCTTTTGTGTGTGCCTGTAGAGGTGAGGGGAAGGGTGGGGGCAGCGGACACCAACTGTGAACAAGTTGGCTATGTTCTCTCATATGGGGGGGGGGGGGCAGTTTTCAGTGGGGCCTTTTCCCTTTGCAAATTGCCCTTTCTCTAAGTAGCGCATTCAAAACTGTGTTGTGGAACTTTCAGCAAATTTCATCATGTATTTCAAACTACTTGGACTGGCTTGATGAGTCGGTGGTAGTGCTGTGTACTGCCCTTCGGGGGACTTGCATTACACTCCTTGCTCACAGCTCCTGAGGGAAAGTGAACCTCCGAGCAGTGGTGATGCCTAGTGGCCAGATTCAGGACCCTTGGACTGTTGCTCCAGTGAATGAGCTGAGGTATATATAAATAACATAAAAAACTCCATGGGTGGTTGTGAATGAATTTTCATGGCATTACATAAGTACATAAGTATTGCCATACTGGGAAAGACGAAAGGTCCATCAAGCCCAGCATCCTGTTTCTAACAGTGTCCAGTCCAGGTCACAAATACCTGGCAAGATCCCAAAAAAGTACAAAACATTTTATACTGCTTATCCCAGAAATAGTGGATTTTCCCCAAGTCCATTGTCTATGGACTTTTCCTTTAGGAAGCCGTCCAAACCTTTTTTTTAAACTCCGCTAAGCTAACTGCCTTTACCACATTCTCTGGCAACGAATTCCAGAGTTTAATTACACGTTGAGAGAAGAAAACCTTTCTCCGATTCGTTTTAAATTTACTACATTGTAGCTTCATCGCATGCCCCCTAGTCCTAGTATTTTTGGAAAGTGTAAACAGACACTTCACATCTACCCGTTCCACTCCACTCATTATTTTATAGACCTCTATCATAGCTCCCCTCAGCTGCCTTTTCTCCAAGCTGAAGAGCCCTAGCCGCTTTAGCCTTTCCTCATAGGGAAGTGGTCCCATCCCCTTTATCATTTTCGTCTCCCTTCTCTGCACCTTTTCTAATTCCACTATATCTTTTTTGAGATGCGGCGACCAGAATTGAACACAATGTTCGAGGTGCGGTCGCACCGTGGAGCAATACAAAGGCATTATAACATCCTCATTTCCATTCCTTTCCTAATAATACCTAATATTCTATTTGCTTTCTTAGCTGCAGCAGCACACTGAGCAGAAGGTTTCAACGTATCATCAACGACGACACCTAGATCCCTTTCTTGGTCCGTGACTCCTAACGTGGAACCTTGCATGACGTAGCTATGATTCGGGTTCCTCCTTCCCACATGCATCACTTTGCACTTGCTCACATTAAACATCATCTGCCATTTAGACGCCCAGTCTCGTAAGGTCCTCTTGTTATTTTTCACAATCCTCCCGCAATTTAACGACTTTGAATAACTTTGTGCCATCAGCAAATTTAATTACCTCACTAGTTACTCCCATCTCTAGATCATTTATAAATATGTTAAAAAGCAGCGGTCCCAGCACAGACCCCTGGGGAACCCCACTAACTACCCTTCTCCATTGAGAATCCTGACTATTTAACCCTACTCTCTGTTTTCTATCTTTTAACCAGTTTTTAATCCACAATAGAACACTACTTCCTATCCCATGACTCTCCAACTTCCTCTGGAGTCTTTCATGAGGTACTTTGTCAAACGCTTTCTGAAAATCCAGATACACAATATCAACCTGCTCCCCTTTATCCACAAGTTTATTCACCCCTTTAAAGAAATGTAGTAGATTGGTGAGGCAAGATTTCCCTTCACTAAATCCATGTTGACTTTGTGTCATTAATCCATGCTTTTGAATATGCTCTGTAATTTTGTTCTTAGTAATAGTCTCTACCATTTTGCCCGGCACCGACGTCAGACTCACCGGTCTATAATTTCCCAGGTCTCCTCTGGAACCTTTTTAAAAAATCGGTGTTACATTGGCCACCCTCCAATCTTTCAGTACCACGCTCGATTTTAAGGATAAATTACATATTACAATAGCTCCGCAAGCTCATCCCAGTACTCTGGGATGAATACCATCCGGCCCAGGAGATTTGCTACTCTTCAGTTTGTAGAACTGCCCCATTACATTCTCCAGGTTTACAGAGAATTCATTAAGTTTCTCCGACTTGTCAGCTTCGAATACCATTTCTGGCACCGGTATCCCAAATCTTCCTCGGTGAAGACCGAAGCAAAGAATTCATTTAATCTCTCTGCTACGGCTTTGCTTTCCCTGATCGCTACTTTTACTCCTCAGTCATCTAGCGGTTCAACCGATTCTACTACTACTACTTAACATTTCTAAAGCGCTACTAGGGTTACGCAGCGCTGTACAGTTTAATAAAGAAGGACAGTCCCTGCTCAAAAGAGCTTACAATCTAAGGACAAAATGTACAGACAATCAAATTGGGCAGTCTAGATTTCCTGAAGAGAGATATAATGGTTAGGTGCCGTAGGTGACATTGAAGAGGTGGGCTTTGAGCAGGGATTTGAAGATGGGCAGGGAGGGGGGCTTGGCGTATGGGCTTGGGAAGTTTATTCCAAGCATAGGGGGAGGCGAGGCAGAAAGGGCGGAGCCTGGAGTTGGCGGTGGTGGAGAAGGGTACAGAGAGGAGGGATTTGTCCTGTGAGCGGAGGTTGCGGGTAGGAGCATAAGGGGAGATAAGGGTAGAGAGGTAATGAGGGGCTGCAGATTGAGTGCATTTGTAGGTTAGTAGGAGAAGCTTGAATTGTATGCGGTACCTGATCGGAAGCCAGTGAAGTGACTTGAGGAGAGGGGAGATATGAGCATATCGGTCCAGGCGGCAGATAAGACGTGCAGCAGAGTTCTGAACAGATTGAAGGGGGGATAGATGGCTGAGTGGGAGGCCGGTGAGGAGTTGCCGGCTTCCTGCTTTTAATATACCTAAAAAAAAATTTACTATATGTTTTTGCCTCCAACGCAATCTTTTTTTTCGAAGTCCCTCTTAGCCTTCCTTATGAGCACTTTGCATTTGACTTGACATTCCTTATGCTGTTTCTTATTATTATCAGCCGGTTCCTACCATTTTCTGAAGGATTTTCTTTTAGTTTTAATAGCTTCCTTCACCTCACGTTTTAACCATGCCGGCTGTCATTTGGTCTTCCATCCTCCCAGCACTGGTACTAGATGAGCTGGTGCTATTTGAGCCTAAGGGAATTGTTGGTTTCAGAAGAAAAATGTGCTCAGATTCTTTTTCACCTTTCTCTCACTGAGGATGGAAACAGTGTTTTCTCTTGTGCTTTGTACTGTGTATGCTGCTTCTACTGAAGGCAGCATGGCATCAAGAAGTATTGTATGCAGCAAGTCTTTTTTTGGGAGGTCTCTGTTAGTCAGACTGCACACAGATTGTGTTTAGGTGTTAGGTAGGAAATTAATGTTTGAAGGGTGAGCAGGACAGACTTTGAAACAGTGTAGAAATGATGAGTCCTATGAACAGAGCATACTGATTATGGCATATGTCACCAAGTGCAACCCACAAGTGAGTCAAATAATAAATTAAAAAGATGAATGAAACTTTATAGAAGGAACAAGATCTCGGGAGTGGTCCAGATTCTCATACAAGAGAAGCCCGGCAGACATTACAAGGTACAATCATCAGTCAAAAATAATCTCCATTCTACAACTTCAATAAATATTGTACACATATCAACAAATTTTCCGTGTGCAAGCAATTGTTGGCTGGTACACAGTGTGTCTGTATACGGGAAGCTTTTCAAAGTTTTGTTAAGTTCCTGTGTCTCTTGTTTTTGGTGTTTTTCACCCAGTAGACTTGTCTTTTTCAAGTCAAAAGGTGTTTACCCCCACTTGATGACTATTTTCTTTGGATACTGATACCACCATTAGACTCATGATGCAGGCATTTCTTTCTTTTTTTTTTTTTTTTTTAACTGTTTTTATTAGCAGGAGAAATGCATCATAAACATAATTGCGCACCACAGGATCACATCTCTCATTTAACCGTATATATTGTTTATTTACACCTTATGTGTGTGTAAACAAAGAAACTGACACCTATTATAAAGAAGAATAATCAAAATATTTTTATTTTTTTCAACTGTCCTCCGTTGGACAGAGGCAGCATGAGAACATCACACTGGAAGCAAAGTCTACTTACAGAATATATTTTTAGCAATAATACAGAGATAGCAGTAATACAGAGATATATGCTTGCTTTGCTTTGCTTAAGATACATATCTTCTCCTCAGTTTAAATACACTTACATTCATACTGCACCCAATGTGTGCACGTCAGCAACCCTTTTCTTTGAAGCTTGTTCTTACATTTCTTATCTACAAATGTCTGCAAGCAACATTCTTTCTGCTACCTTTACACAGCCTCCCTGTCTCTGTTTCACACCAGGCTGCTCAAGGTTGATTCTATGACTCCCTCATTGTTTTCACAGGTTTGTGACTCATAGGTCTTTTGCCTTAATACTTGCACTTCACTGACCATAGGAACTTTATACTGTTCAACTGTTTCTCATTATATTTATGCAGCATGTTTATTATTATTAACAATATACAGTAATATATCAAGAACAATAACACGAGTGCGATATTGTGAGATAATGAACTTCTAATACAAGCAACCAGCTGACTGTGATACCTCCAGAACCAGTTAAAATATAACATATCCATCAAGCACTCTCCTTTTTCATTTTTAAAGTGCTTCTCCTACCCTCCACCCTTCCACCTTCCCTCCCCCCTCCCTCTCTATCTCCTTCCCTCCCATTCCTCCCTTCCTTCTCCCTCCATTCCCATCCCTCCCTTCGTTCTCCCTCCCATCCCCTGAGGCTGATCATGTCGGGTCTGATTAATAAAGTACAGTCGAGATGCCCCATATCTTGAAGGCTCCTTGGTTGTTTACGTTCGCTGTTGCGCCTTTGGGTTCCCTTTCTTCTGTGTATGTCACAGTGAGCCATTGGACCGCTACTGGTGAACGGCAGCAGCAGACGAACCACCCAACGATGGACTGGAACTGAAAAAACTGGACTGAACCGGCAGAACTGAAACAGACTAGAAGTGCAAAAGCACACAGGCAAATACAAAGAAACAGTACTTGGCTAGGCAATAACAGGCTACAGAAAAGCAGAGCTTGGCTAGGCAGTAAAGCTAGAAGAGAGACACTCAAATGGGCCGCAAGGCTGAACTGGAACCTGTGCACACCAGAGCCTTCTCATACAGGCCACAAGGCCGAACTGGAACCCAAGCACAATAGCAAAATGCAAAAGAGAAGGCACATACACACAGGCAGAGGATTAACAAGAAAGAACAAACACAAGAAGGCTGAACACACCCAAGCACTGCACTGGAATCACATTTAGAAAGCACAAGGCTAAAGGCAAGCCCACACAAACATATGCAGCAAGAAACTGCGCTAGAGTCACACTAGCTCGCAAACAAGAACCAAGGCAGAAGTGCTATACAAGCACACTAGCAAACAAACAGAAACCAAGGCAGAAGTGCTACACAAGCACACTAGCAAATATACAAGAAACAAGTCAGAAGTGCTACATAAGCACAAAGGCAAAGAAACAAAGCAGAAGTGCCACACAGGCACACTTGCACACAAGCAAGAAACAAGGCAGAAGTGCCACACAGCACCCAGGCAAGCAAACAAGAAACAAGGCAGAAGTGCCACACAGGCACACTTGCACACCAGCAAGAAACAAGGCAGAGGTGTGCTACACAGCACACTATCAAAGAAACATCTGAAGACTTCTGGTTGCAAAGGCAAAGTTCGAATGTCCTCATGTTCCTTGAGCCTTCACTGATGATGTCATGACTTCAGGAAAGAGTCTTGAGATGTACTGAAGCACCAGAGAGAGACTTGGATGCTAGAATATCAGAGCATGTAAAAATGAATGTAAGGTTGCCTTATTTAAAGTCTGATAGCTTGAAGCTGTCGTGACAAAGAACCCCTTCTTTACATTTGAAACCTGCTCCCTGAAAGACTATTGAGAATAAATCCACACTCTCAAAGTCCACTAACATAACTGGTTGGCCTAATAGGACTGGAACAACTCTAGGCCTACAATCTGAACCATGCACTCCACATTCTATTTTAGAGAGATTCAAAGCTAGACAGTGATCAACCATTTCTACACTGTATACAAGCAGTTCTGTAACAATGAAAAATCAGGGTTGGAAGAGGAAATTTTACTATCAGTAGGATATCTGAATAGAAATGCACACAGATTCCAAGTTCTTGAATGCCAATGGACTGAGAGAGATTTAAATACCAGGGAGAGGGCAGAGACCTGAGGGAACCCCACAAGTCAGCTTAACTGATTGACATATCAGTGCCACTTATCACTGTAAAAGAGTGCGCTGCTAAAAATGAACTAAGATTGTCCCTCGCACTCCACAATCTACTAATCAACTGGTGATGGTCCACCAAATTAAACACTGAAGCTGACATCACCAAAGCAGCTTGCCCACTGTTAATGATCTCATGCGCCTCACTCAAAAAGTCTGCTAAAACTGTTGGTGTACTATAATGGTGCAAAAACCTAACTGTAAGATAGCTTATTCCACATATAGTGTCAACTGATTTGCTACAATCTTGTCAGTAATTTTTGTTAAACTTTTAAACATAGGTTAGACATTAGCCTATAATTAGCCAGAACAGAGGTCACCACAAAATTATTCTTCAAAAGATGGTGAATCATTGTTTGTTTCCATTAATCTGGAACTTGCCCAGACGGAAGACTTTGGGTTATCATTCATAATATTAAAGGTAATAACCCATGAACAGGCAGTGTGACCCACTTAGATGGAAAATGATCTAAGGAGAGCAGTAAGTAACATTAAGATTAGCAATGATGTGGATAAGACCTGTTAGAGATGGTAGCTGAAAATTACCCTAACTCGAACCACCCACTTCCACAGACTTATCCAACTCTATCAATCTTTGATACCTCTTGTGCATCTGATAACAGATGGCTCTCTAAGCAAATTTACTTTGGATGTAAAATATGCAGCAAATTCATCAGCTGATGGCATCAAAGGTGGTGGAACATAGTCCTCACCAGAAACCTAAAGTAGGGAAAAAAAACAAAAAAAATTTTTCATTGGGACCAAAGATGTCTTAACTTTGAAAGAAATGTTGTCTTGGCCATTTTTACCTGATAGTTGTAATATTTTTGCAAGCTTCTACACTGCCTGGGTTTTCCTTTTCACCATAATCTTTCCATTCTCCTCACCTGCTTTAACATCATCAGGCCTCTATGATACCAGGAGTTTGACCTTCAAAGGAGCTCCAACCTGAAGGAGAACCAGGGAAAGGTGGTGGTGCCTTCTCAATTGGGTTTAAAGAATGCCCTGTACTAGAGGAAGGAGTAACATTTCTGCCCTGAGACTGACCTTGTGTGGGGGAAAAACATGTTTGTCTATGGGACCGGTTGTTACTGTTGCACTTAAAGCAGGGTTTCCATAGACTTTCCACTTCCCCATGTTAGGAAAAACTTCCAGCCCTGCATGCCCCCAAAGTAATGCACACACTCATTCAAAATGCAGCTGCACTTGCATGGCCGCACTTTGGGAGGCTGGAAAACTAGGCATCCAAATGGCAGATGAAATTTTGTGTTCAAATCTCCATTATTAAATTTTTAAATCAAAAACAAAACCAAACATCAATATACATATACCATCCAAGCAAGAAAAGCAGTTACACTCCAGATATAGTTATCCTGAAGTTCCCACTTATCGCTTGAGATGTGACACAAGACCCTCCTGTCCTCTGTTTCCTTTTCATACCTACAAGAAAGGCAGACAGTATTCCACAAATGGAAGATGAAATTTAATGTGGAAAGAACATATGAACAGCCATACTGGGTCAGACCAGTGGTCCATCTAGCCCAGTATCCTGCTTCCAACAGTGACCAATTCAGGTCACAAGTACCTGACAGAATCCCAAGAGTCATACTACTGATCCCAGGGACAAGCAGTAGCTTCCCCTTGTCTATTTCAGTTTCAGACTATGGACATTTCCTTCCAGATACAGTAACTGCTGATCACATCCTCTGCCAATGAGCTCCAGAGCTTAATTATTAGTTGAGTGAAAAAAAGAGTAAAATGATATACATTTACCCATTCTACACCACTCAGAATTTTGTAGACCTCCCTCAGCCATCTCTTTTCCAAGGTTAAGAGTCCTGACCTCTTAAGCCTTTCTTATATGAGAAGAGTTCCATCCCCTTAATCATTTTGGTTGCCCTTCTTTGAACCTTTTCTAATTCTGCTATATCTTTAAGACCTGATTGCACACACTACTCAGTGAGGTTGCACCATGGAGTGATAGAGGCATTATAATATTCTTTGTCTTATTTTCTATCCCTTTCCCAATAATTCCTGGCATTCTGTTTGCTTTTTTGGGTAGAAGATTTCAGAGTATTGTCCATGATGATACCTAGACCTTTCTCTTGAGTGCTGACTGCTAGGATTTGAATTATTTTTCCCCAATGTGCACCACTTTTCACTTGTCCACATTAAATCTCATCTGCCATTTGGATGCCCAGTAATCCAACTTCCTAAGGTCTTCCTGCACTTTTTCACAATCTGCATGTGTTTTAACAACTTTGAATAGTTTTGTCTGCAAATTTAATCTCTTCACTTGTCGTTCCCATTTCCAGAACAGTAATAAATATGTTAAATAGCACTGATCCCAGTACAGATACTTTGGACACTCCACTATTCACCCTCATTCACTGAGAGAATTGGCCATTTAATTCTACCTTATGTTTTCTATTAACCATTTCCTAATCCACAGCAGAACATTACCTCCTATCCCGTGGGTTTTTAATTTTTTCTGGAGTCTCTCTTGAGCGACTTTGTCAAATGTTTTCTGAAAATTTAGATACTTTTTCCCCTCTCCAAACCCCCAAACCACAACATTGCCCAAGCAATGCAGATCACTCTCACTAATTCTATGGTGCAGTCAAAGAGTGCAATCTGGGTCACCCATGTGGACTCTTCAAAGCGACTCCCAAGAGACTAACACACAGAGAACTAATACCTCCTGCCCCTATCCCCTATCAAAGATCTCTTTTTAAAAAACAGGCGTTACATTGGCCACCCTCCAACTGATCGTTAACGACAGGTTACAAATCACTAACAGCAGATCTACAATTTCATATTTTGAGTTCCTTCAGTACCCTGGGTGTATACCATCCAGTCCAGGTGATTTATTACTCTTTAATTTGTCGACTTGGCTCAGTACATCTTCCAGGTTCACCGAGAATTATTTCAGTTCCTCTGCAACGTTACCCTTGAAAACCATCTCTGGTACAGGTAGACCTTACATCTTCCTCAATAAAGAGCGAGGCAAATAATTAATTTAGCCTCTCTGCTATGGCCCTGTCCTCCCTCAGTGCCCCTTTTACTCCTTGATGATCTAAAAGTCCCACAGACTCCCTCACAGGCTTTTTGCTTCTGATATACCTGAAAGTGTTACTACTTTGAGTTTTTTGCCTCCAAGGCAAGTTTCTCCTTGTATTCTCTTTGGCCTTCTTTATCAATGCTTATATTTCTTGTTTTCTTCATTTGGTTCTTTTTTTCCATATTCTGAAAGATGTTCTTTTGACTCTAACAGCCTCTTTCACTACTCCCTTTAACCATGCTGACTGTCGTTTGCTCTTCTTTCCACTTTTATTAATACGTGAAATACATCTAGTCTGGGCTTCCAAAATGGTATTTTTAAACAATGTAGACAAATTAGATAGCAAAATGTAAAATGCTCAAATTCCTACCAAAATGTTGCTACAAATTCATTTGAACAACTACCAAAAGTCTGGACTTTAAATCAATATATTAAAAAAAAATGAATCTTCAACTGCTCAGGGAAAGTCATCAACTTAAAAAAGCACAGACTTTTAACAAACCCACAAATGTGCTACTATCACTAGCTTCTATTCAGAATGGAAAAACAGCAGTGTAAAAACTCCTAGTGGAGAAAAAAAAAACACTGCTTCAAAAACCATTCTTTACTACTGATTCTCTACAAACATGTTTATAACTTTTGGACATTCTCAAATAAAGGTCAAAAATAGAAAAACAAAACTCAAAAACAAGTGCACTTGAAACAAAAATCAAAAGTTACTTATCTGAAACTAGTAACTATGTTCTTGAAACCTATGCAATCTTCCTGCTGATTCCAAGTTGCACACATATAAGGCCTCGACCAGGATTAAGGGCCCTCCTCATTTTGAAAATCTGCTTCAGGAGGAGGAATGTTCGAATGACTCGATTTTTCTTATTCAAAATGGCGCAGGTGTTTAAAACATCGTTGAAGAGACAGCAAACCAATCAAGGGTGATCTTGAAATTTAAAAGGAAAATAGCCCTCAACAAAACACAGCAAAAACTAATAAAATGTCTCCCATTCCAAAGGCTAGGCGTGACAAATCCCTAATTTCGCTGGTAAAATCTATGAATATAACAATACAGAAAACCAGGAAAATGTACTAATGCAAAAACCACTCTAAATAGAAATAAGAGGGACTCCCTCAGAAAAATGAACACCCATGTGGTAGTCTAACTTGACCACTATCGGGTGAAGTATAGCACTTCATTCATTGGGAGCTCCCTGTAATAGTGACTTGTGTATAGCAAATTCTATAAGTGCTCACTGTTTGTGCAAAGGTGTCCTTAAAGGTGCAGGTTTCAGATCAACTTTCCTCAGGGACTTGGATTAGGGCGGTCTCTCTCCCCTGGATTGCCGCCAACTAGGCAAAAGCCTCTCTAGTACTGATATGGACTCCAGTGGTCCAATGGAGGTGGGGACACTCCTGATGATGATGTTCAGGTGACTTCAGCATATACCTTTTCTGAACACTTCTAGCTGCTGTGACCTGACTGAGTGACGTCACCTGAACATCATCGGGCGAATCCTGATATCCAGGGGAGAGCAGTCTTTCAGCAGCAGTGCAGGTGAACAGTCATTGCCTTCATGGAGCCCTAAGCGTCTGGTGATGCTGGGCTTACAAGATAAGTACACAGTTATTCTTGTTTTTATCTGGCTTGATATATAAGCTGGCTCAAGTGACGAATTAAAGTGCATTAAGATGAAATAGATTTAATAGACATAAGGACACCATTGCACGAATATTGAGCACTTATTGCACTTGTTATACACAAATCACTATTAGAGGGAGCTTCCAATAAATGAAGTGCTATACTTCACCCAATAGTGGTCAAGTTAACGTGGGTGTTCATTTTTCTGAAGAAGCCCCTCTTATTTCCATTTAGAGTGGGTTTTGTATTAGTATGTTTTCCTGGTTTTCTGTGTTGTTAATCCCATTCCAAAAGGCCATTCATTTCACTTGGAGCCATAGTTTGTAATGTATATATCCATTTTTGTTTCCGTTGATGTAAAAGTTTAGAAATATCGCCACCTCTTGTATTTTATAGTTGTTCTATCACTATACATTTCAAATGATCAAAATGATGATCTAACTCTATTTATTTATGACATTTATATCCCACATCTCAAATAGGATTCAAGTTCAGTGTGGCTCACAGTATAACAAAAGTAGAACTGACAAGGTGTTCTGATTACATGATATATATATATATATATATATATATATATATATATATATATATATATATATATATAACTAATAACAGTATAACATAAAATCCTGATCATATAACATGTTTGTAATACATTGGATAGAATGTGAATATGAACAGAGTTGGTGTTATTGCGGTTTAGTTAGAGGGTTAGTTATTTCTGTTGTTAGAGGTCGATCTTATCAAGTGAGTTTTCAGTACTTTATGAAATATGAGATAGTCTTTAGTATGACGGAGTTGTTTGGGCAAAGAGTTCCATCTGGTTGTATTTTGGTATGAAAATCCAGCATTGCGGATAGTTTTATATTTAATTTCATTACATTGAGGGAAGTTTAATAGAAGAAAGTCTCTTGGTGATTTTTTTAGCATTGCGTGTTGATAACTCTATAAGATTTCTGCATGTAAGATGGGGATGAACCATAAATTATTTGGTGGGTGAATGCACATAATTGAAAGTAATGCATGAACTTATAGGTAGCCAGTGTAGTTTGAGTAGAAGCGGGGTCACTTTGGAGTATTGGGTAGCTTTAAGTATAAGACGAGCTGCTGTGTTTTGAGCAGTTTGTAATTTTCTGATTATTGAGGTCTTAAGTCTTGCATAGACCGCATTGCAGTAATCAAATTTTGATAGTACCAAGGATTGAGTTAATGATCTGAAAATTGTGTTTTGAAAATAAGGTCTTAATCTTTTTATGTTCCATAATGATTTGAATACATTACACACTAATTTGGATACAAGAAATATAGGATTTTCAAATTGTGGTTCAGTGGATAAGTTTTGTTACCAGTAGTAAATATAGAAGAAGTAATTGGTTGGTGAGGGTTTGTTAGTATTAAGAATTTGGTTTTCTCTCTGTTAAGTTTCAGTTTGAAATTGTTTGCCCATGATTCCATTAGGTCTAGGCCTGATTTTATATTGGTTAAGATTTCTTCGATATCTTTGTCAAAAGTGACGTAGATTGTAACAACATCGGCATACATGAAACAATTGAAACCATTTGATTCAAGTAGATAACCTAGAGGTGCTATCATTATATTAAAACAGGATGGTGAACCATTGGAGCTTCCAGTTTTTTGTGTGTGATACAATACTTATGCTCTATCAATCTAGTCTTTAACATCCGTTTGGTATGTCCTATATAAAATAGACCACAAGGACAAGCAATTCTTAGATATACTGGAAGTTTGTTGTCATAAATAAAACATCTGTTGAGTTGAATCGCACCAGATTTCTGATGTTTCTTCCATTGTACTGCACATGGCACAGTGACCACATTTTTATGACCTCCTACTTGATCTCTACGGTCTGTCCACACATCAGATTTACATAACACATCTGACAAATTTTTGTTAGAAGAAAATGACACCATACAATGGGTGTTTGCAAAAGATTTCATGCACAGAGAGAACAGACCAATGTTTTTTGATAACCTGAGATATTTTGGGAGAAATATCTGTATACTTCACATATTGGTGAGTTATAGTAGATTCCTTAACCATTCCCTATGGTTATGAAGTGCTCTCTTATAACTTTTTTTAATTACGTTTCGGAGATATCCTCTAGTTTCCAGCTTTTTTGCCAGTCCTGTAGAAACTTGTTGATACTCCTCTGTATTGTCACAAATGCGTCTTACTGTAAGAACTGGGAAAAAGGTAAACTATTTTTTGTGTGAAAAGGATGTATACGCTCATATCTCAATAAAGAATTCTGATCTGTAGAATTGGAGTACTACATTTACCTTCTGTCACTTGTATTTTAATGTCCAAAAATGCTAGAATGACTAACATATTGAAATTTAATAGTAGGATGTATCACATTCAATTCCTTCACAAATTGAGACAAGCTATTTCTGTATTATGCCATACCATAAAGAAAGATGTCATTGATGTAGCACCACCAAGATCTTACATGTTGAAAACCAACCATTTTGTAAATACTTTGCTCTTTCAATCATCCCATAAATAAATTAGCAACAGACGGAGGAGCCATAGCCGATCCAATGGCTACTCCCTGTAATTGTAAATAGAGTATTTTGAAATAGAAAATAATTATTTGCAAGAGCAGTAGTAGCCAATTTTGTAAAACAAATTATGTAGGAACCATCCATGGATGAGGACAACTGTTCAAACTATGTATAATGGAATCAATGGCTTCTTGAAGAGGAATCATTATGTAGAGAGACTGTACATCCATAAAATATTGAGTGGAGTGGAACAGGTGGATGTGAAGCGTCTGTTCACGCTTTCCAAAAATACTAGGACTAGGGGGCATGCGATGAAACTACAGTGTAGTAAATTTAAAACAAATCAGAGAAAATGTTTCTTCACCCAATGCATAATTAAACTCTGGAATTCATTGCCGGAGAACATGGTGAAGGCGGTTAGCTTAGCAGAGTTTAAAAAGGGGTTAGACAGTTTCCTAAAGGACAAGTCCATAAACCACTACTAAATGGACTTGGGAAAAATCCACAATTCCAGGAATAACATATATAGAATGATTGGCCGCTGTCGTGGACAGGATGCTGGGCTCGATGGACCTTTGGTCTTTTCCCAGTGTGGCATTACTTATGTACTAACAAAAAACGTTGTATACTCCAATGTATCTATTCCACTTTATTGAGAAAATGGGTAGTGTTCTTTATATAAGAAGGAATTTGAACCACCAAAGGGGCCAAAAAACTGTCCACATACTGACAAATTCTTTCCAATAGAGAGTTACAACCTGGAACTATAGGACGACCAGGGGAATGATGAAGTCTTTTGTGTATTAGGAACAAGATTAAAAAATTGGTATCTCAGCCTTACAATAATATAAAAAAATTGTTTTCACTGTTAGACAAGAAACCTAGTTCTGTTCCTTCCTTGAGAACATCCTTAATATTTTGCAACAATATTTCTGTAGGATCAAAGGAAAGTTGTCAATATACCATTGGGTCTGATAATTGTCCTTACGCCTCCTGGACATAATCCTTATTCCAAACCACTATAGCTCCACCTTTGTCCGCTCATCTAATGACAATTTCTGGATTATTTTCCAAAGATTGTAATGCATTTCTTTCTGTCTTACTCAGTTTTTTAGGTTGAAAGAAGATACCTTGTTCTAATTAGGCAACATCTTTTAATACTAATTTTTTAAACGTATCAATGGCAGGGTCTACTGGTCCTGGGGGTACCCAGGTACTCTTGTTCCAAACAGAAGAATAGGAATGATGTCATCCTTATGTGAAAAAATAATTTTAACTGCAATGCTCTAAAGAACTTTGCCAAATCTACCCTCACTTGAAAAGGGTCATGCTTTTGCGAAAGCACAAACGAAAGGCCTTTAGCCAATACATCCGTTTCCACAGACGTTATTGTATATGCAGAAATATTGATTACAGGGAATCATTCCTCTGTGGCGTCTGTTAACATCCATGCCTGATTTAAAGTCCTAACCTTTGCGGCTGAGCCTTTCAGCTTTTGTTTTGTTTTGTTTTTTTAACCATTTCCCTCATTTTATCAAAGTTACCCTTTTGGAAATTAAATGCTGCTACACATAGGCGGTCGGTGGCCCAACTGTTTGGAGAGGCTAAATCCATAATTGTCTGACAACACAGAAAAAAAATAAATAAAAATAAGTCACAATACCTTTTATTAAATTTAGATATTAAATATGTATCATATGTCAAAGAATAAAGTGGTTGCTCAAAGCATGTACTAACCACAATTGCTCAAATGCAAAACACTATGCACAAATTTGTGCAAAAACACACTCATAAACCTTACTGTACCATAACACTGGCAGACCCTAATAAACCAATATACCACCCATACGGAAAATGCAGACCGTCAACAATATGAAACAAGGGATCATAATATCACAATTCTCATGTAGAGCCACAAAGCACCCTTTTAGGGTGGAAAGTGTTCACAATGAGCTCCTTATATGAACGACTATATGTAGATACTTCAAGAGGTAGTGTGTCATGATTTAGGCTCTAAAACCCTTTCTGATGATTTGGTGCCACCTCAGTAAGGCCAATACACAATCTCTCCACTGCAAAACACTATACACAAACTTGTGCAAAAACACACTCATATAGCCTTACCAAACCATAACAGTACTAATTCCAAGGACAGGACGAGCTAAACCTTATGCGTGGAAAGGCAGCACTGTAATTATACCGGGCTCTAAAACACCAGTGCACAACCTAGTGAAACAAACAAAAAAAAACACCCCAAAAAGGGCTGAAAATACTACACGCTAGCAGAATACTGCACCTTGATCACACATGAAAAACACATGACACAACAGATATGAAGGCAAAATACTGAACTGGAAAGTTACCTCAAGAAGTCAGACTCAGCATGCAGCAATACTAGAAAAATTGAAATTTACATTCAAAACATCACAGATGCACATTTCCAAAAGCTGACCTATTCCAGTTAATAAATTCTGAATAAA
Source organism: Microcaecilia unicolor (assembly GCF_901765095.1). Taxonomy (NCBI): domain Eukaryota; kingdom Metazoa; phylum Chordata; class Amphibia; order Gymnophiona; family Siphonopidae; genus Microcaecilia; species Microcaecilia unicolor. The sequence goes on along the minus strand of NC_044031.1, from coordinate 340,658,072 downwards.
ATACTTTTTTCTACCTTTGTTGTCTGATCATTTAGTTTTTCTATTCGCTTTGGTCCCAGTGTCTTCTGTTTTATGCAGTGTCTTCTTTCCATTTGATATTTTTTCTCTCACCATGTCCACCATCCTCCTGTGTCCTTATGCGTCCTGTCTACCATCTGTAGCCCTGTCCCTATCCTTCAGTATCCCGATCCAGCTCTTAAATTCAGCAGTTTCCCTCCATCCATATCCAGCATTTCTCCTCACTCCCCTCCATCCATGTGCATATACTTCCCTTCCTTCCATCCATGTCCAGCACCTTCCCTCTTTCTCTCCTACCATTCCATCCAGTGTCATTCCTCTTTCTCTCTCCATCCTTCCACCCATTATCCTCTCCCAATCCTTCCGTCCATTGTTTTCCTCTATCTCCCCTTCCTTCTAGACAGTTCTCTCTCTTGACCCTTTTCCATTCAGCATGTCCTCTCTCACCCCATCCTTCCAGTGTCTTTCCTCTTTCCCTCCCTACCAGTTTCTTCCCTCCTTCCAGCATTTTTCCTCTTTCTCCCTCCTTTCATCCAGCCAGCATTTCTCAGTCTGACAGCTAGGGTCTCCCCCAGTCTCTCCCCAGCAGCTTCTCTCTCTCTCTCTCTCTCTCCTGCCCATGTCCCCTCTTTCTCTCCCCATCTCTCTCTCTCTGGCTCTCCCCTGCTCTTTTCCATGTCCCTGGCTCTCCCCTGTTCTTTTCCATGGCCCCTCTTTCTCTCCCCATCTCTTTCTGGCTCTCCCCTGCTTTTTTCCATGTCCCTGGCTCTCCCCTGCTCTTTTCCATGTCCCTGGCTCTCCCCTGCTCTTTTCCATGGCCCCTCTTTCTCTCCCCATCTCTTTCTGGCTCTCCCCTGCTTTTTTCCATGTCCCTGGCTCTCCCCTGCTCTTTTCCATGGCCCCTCTTTCTCTCCCCATCTCTTTCTGGCTCTCCCCTGCTTTTTTCCATGTCCCTGGCTCTCCCCTGCTCTTTTCCATAGCCCCCTCTTTCTCTCCCCATTTCTTTCTGGCTCTCCCCTGCTCTTTTCCATGCCCCCTCTTTCTCTCCCTATCGCTCTCTGGCTCTCCCCTGCTCTTGTCCATGTCCCATGGCTCTCCCCTGCTCTCCTTCTCTCTCCTACCGTTTCCAGCCAATGGCCACGTTCTCTTCTCTCCCTCCGGCCCGGGCCTCTTTACAGCAGCGCTGACAGAAGAAGAAAAAGAAGCGCGGGGCCGCAGCAGCGTTCAGACGTGCGCTGTCGGCTCTGCTGGTCCTCTGCCCCCGGAACGGGAAATTGACGTCATGGGGCAGAGACCGGCAGAGCCAACAGCGCATGTCTGAATGCTGCTGCGGCCCCGTGCTTCTTTTTCTTCTTATGTTGTACTGGCTCCGAGAGAAGCGGCGGCAGCTGATCAGCGTAGGTGTCGTTCCTGGCTGCCGCTGCGCTGCTCAATAGAAGTGGCGGCAGCAGAAGATTTCGTCGGGAGTCTCGGGCTACATTTGGAGAGGGAGGCAGGCGGGGCCACGGGGAAGGTCACAGCTGGGCTGGGGAGGCTTAGTCTCCCCAAGCCTCTTATATGGGGCGCCTATGCTGCTACAGTAGATTTCATTAGTAACTGCACTCCGGTTAAGTCAAATTTGATCATATGGTCGCTGTTTCCCAACGAACCAACACTGTTTCCTCCTTTACTAAGGGGGCATTTTCGATATGACGTCTAAGTGCGACTTTGGACGTTTTGCAAAAAAACGTCAAAATTTGAATAGGAAAGAAAGTCATTTTCAAAAAAGAAAAATGTCTTATCTTTTTTTTTTTTAAATACTGTTTTGGACAAGATTTTGTGATTTTGACATTTTTGTATTTTGGTCCATTTTCGCCCCCCCCCCCCCCCCCCCCCCCAAAATAAAACGTCCAAGTGCAAAACGCACAAAATTGAGCCATTTGGATATAGGAGGAGCCAGTATTTTTAGTAGACTGGTCCCCCAGACATCCTAGGAAAGCAATAGGGCACCCTAGGGGGCACTGCAGTAAACTTCATAAAATGCTGCCAGGTAGCTTTTATTCGATAAAATGTTATGGAATGGCTGTCTGAGGGGTTGGGGGGAGGATGCGGAAGGGAGTGGAACTTCGTCTATACTGATGAAACGGGCATAGTAACACTGATTAGGAGGGTGGACATGATCAGAAGTATTAACGGATAGGATATATAACAAAAAGAGGGGGGGGGGTGAGAAAATGGATAAAAGTTGAATGACTAGACTAAGCATTAGTTTTTTATTGTTTAGTGTTCAGTATTGTGTTCGGTATATTTAAAAGATGGAATGTGATTTTGTTCTGATGAGTCATCAATAAAATGTTGAAACATAAAAAAATGCTGCCAGGTACACATCTCACCATTGCTCCCTTATCTTGTCTACCGAGCCCCCCAAAACCCACTCCCCCCAACTTTACACCACTACCATAGCCCTTACAGATGAAGGGGGGCACCTGTATGTGGGTACAGTGGGTTTCTGGTGAGTTTTGGAGGGCTCACAGTTTCCTCCATAAGTGTAACAGGTAGGGGGAGGCAGGGCCGGTCCTAGGGTCTCTGGTGCCCCCCTGCAGACTATCAGTTGGCGCCCCCCCCCCCCCCCCCCAGCATCTCCTTTCTCTCTTCTTCCTCCCTCTTCTCCCACCCTGCCCCCTTTTTCAGCCCAGTGCCTTAAAAGGTGAAGAACAAGTTGAAGAACTGCAGGCAGAGGGAGCACAAGATGCAAAGGAAATAGGAGCGGAAAGAGATGGAGTGCATCTTTGTGGGATTGCTGAACAAATAGAAGGTTTACAACCACTTAGCTTTTCGTGCGGTTCAGTCAGTAGTGTGCTGGTAAATGTTTAACAACAGGCTCTCGCCCTGATCCACCTTTGCCCCCCCATCCACCTCTGCGCCCCCCCCCCCCCCAAAAAAAAAAATTGCCGAGCTGGCTATAGCCGGGGAGAGAGCCTGGGGGGCAATGCATTACTCTCTCTAGAAAAAAAAAATTGAATGCTCCCAGGTTCCAATCTAATTCATGTTTAATGTGGGATAAAATGCCTCCTCTCTCCCCTGCCCTCCATCCACCCATGTCCTGCAACCCTCCTCTCTCCCCTGCCCTCCATCCCTGCCATCCACCCATGTCCAGCAACTCTACTCTCCCCTCCATCCACCTATGTCCAGCAACTCTACTCTCCCCTGACCTCCCCTCCATCCATGTCCAGCAACCCTCCTCTCTACCCTGCCATCCCCTCTATCCACCCATGTCCAGCAACCCTCCTCTCCCCTGCCCTCCATGCATATCCAGCAATTCTCTTCTCTCCCCTGCCCCCCTCCATCCATCCATACCAAGCAATTCTCCTCTCTCCCGTGCCCCCTCTATCCATCCATACCTAGCGATTCTCTTCTCTCCCTGGGCCCTGCCCCCTCCATCCATCCATCCATACCCAGCGATTCTCTTCTCTCCCTCCCTTGCCCCCCTCCATCCATCCATACCCAGCGATTCTCCTCTCACCTGCCCCCTCCATCCATCCATACCCAGCGATTCTCCTCTGTCCCCTCCCCTGCCCTCCCGCCCCATCCCTATCCCATTTATGGCCACCTGCCCGCCCTCTTCTCCGACTCTCCCCAACATCCCCCTTTTTCTTCCTGCCACCCTGCGTGGTTTAAGTCTTTTTTAAATTTAACTGCGCCTCAGCGGCCGCATCATTTCAAAGCCCTGCCCGTCTATCCTTCCCTCCCTTCGTGAGTTCGTTCCCTCAGAGTCCCGCCTTCTGACGTCATTTTCTCCAATTTGGATATGTTTGTGAGAAAAACGTCCAAACGCAGATTTATGCCACTTTTTGGATATTTTTTTTCTCTTTTGAAATGAGCCCCTAAGACCTGCATTCCACTAAGGCAAGATCCAAAATAGCTCCCCCTCTTGTCAGTTCCTGAACTAGTTGCTCCATGAAGCAGTCATTTATTATGTCTAATTATTTTGCCTCTCTAGCACTCCCTGATGTGGCATTTATCCAGTCAATATTGGAGTAACTGAAATCGCCCATTATCTTCATCTGTCTGATTGTTGTGGCCTGGCTGACAGTAGTATAGCCCTACACATATATTCTTTCTCTTCACACATGGAATTTCTATTCATAAGGATTCCACATTGCTGTCTGTTTGATGCAGAATTTTTGTTTGACTCTGTTCCGATCTTATTTTTTAGGCTTCTAGCATTTGTATACAGACACTTCAAAGTGTGTTTTTTTCCTTGCATCTACAAGCTGCTTAGAAGTTGACAGGGATAATTTGCCACCTTTACTCTGTTCTACCCTTAAACAGTCCTGGCTTTTTTCACCTTTGTTGAAACCTCTCTGTTGGTATTCCATAAATGTCCTGTTATAATAGTATCCTTCAAGGGTATCTCACTCCAGACCATGTGCTCCTGAGTGACTGTCAGCTTTCCCCTCATTCTAATTAAAAAGCTTATTTATTTCCTTTTTAAATGTTAGTACCAGCATCCTGGTTCCATCCTGGTTAAGGTGGAGTCCATCCGTTTGGAATAGGCTCCCCCTTCCCCAGAATGTTGCGCATTTCCTAAAAAAAATCTAAATCCCACCTCCGTGCACCATTGAGACTTCGGAGCTCTGCCTGCTTCTTGGGTCCTGCGCATGGAATGGGGAGAACTTCTGAAAAAGCTATCCTGGAGATTCTGGATTTTAGTTCCCTACTTTAGGGGTCCTTTTACTAAACTGTTGTAAAAAGGGCCCTGCGCTAGCAGTGGCAGCCATTTTTGCCATGCACCAGGGCCCCTTTTACCACAACGGGTAAAAAGCCCCAAAAAAGAAATGGCTGTGTGGGAAGTTTGCACTTGCCACGTGGCCATTTCAGAGGGAGCAATTACTGTCACCCATTGAGGCACGGCGGTAAAGGCTCCCGCGCTAACCTGGCAGTAACTGGACAACGCACAGCACTGCCCAATTACTGCCGGGTAACCCCCTGCAGAAATATTTTTACAATATTTCCGCTAGCGCCGGAAATGCTGGGGGTGGAATTACCTCTGGCACCTGCGTTGGGCCATCAGTAGTTATGGATTGCCATGCAGCAAACCCATTGCCACAAAGCACCCTTTAATAAAAGGGTCCAAATTTGGCTTCCAGAACCTCCCTCCCACATTTTCCTATGTTGTTGGTACCCACATGTATCAAGACAGTCAGCTCCTCCCCAGCACTATCTAAAATCCCATCTAGGTGACACGTGAGGTCCACCACCACCTTCACACCAGGCAGGCAAGTAACCAAGCGATCCTCACGTCCACCAGCCACCCAGCTATCTACATGCCTAATGATTTGAATCTCCATTTAATACAGCCGTCCTAGCTCTTCTCTTCTGGACAGACACCTCTGCCCTGGGTCCGGCGGTGGCGGACCTGCCCCTGGCCCGGCTCAGTCTCTCAGCGGCCAATTTGGGCCAATCTGATCTCGCATTCTTATCTGTCCAACAGATGACGTGCAGGCCTGCAGAGCAATGGGACCATTTAAAACATCCTGTCTGGGGGATTCTATATAGCATATAAACTGGCTTAACCTAAAGAGAGCAAAGTTAATTTTATAGCAGACCACCTACCTTGTGTGGCATATAAAGCCATAAGTTACACAGATTTTCAAAGGGGAAAGCATGCACATATTTTTCCTTTTGAAAAATACCCCGTGGAAAGTACTCACACACTTTATCACCTGCTGTTTAATATGAATAAATTTCCTGGTTTATGAAGTGCGTGTGTAGGTGCTAACCCCTCCCCAACATTGCCCTACTTATTTGGCATACGGTCCTTGTAATTTCAGTAAAGGTTTTTTTTATGCCCACAACGCACACTCTTACCCATGGAAATGCTTTTTAAAAATTAGACTTTGCAATAGATTGTAATGTAATCTGTTTGAAAGATCCCAAGATAGTCAAGCAGAATATTAGCTTTCTTCAGCTCCCCTTTACTTGCCTCTAAATGTACCCACCCCCAACTGCCAGAAGATTAATACTGTAAAATAAGCCACAGCTAAAGATCTATTTCCATAGATAAAATGCAGAGAGGCTGTTTGGCAGCATGAAAGCAAGATAACATCTCATTTCAAGAAGCTGAAATGTAGCGTTTATTTTTTTGTTTTTGACATTATGCTTAAGCTTCTTATTTTGCCATTTAGAAACAGAGAAAAATGTAGGCAGATATCTATCTAGTCTGCTCATCCATGCCATCTACTTTCCCTATCACTCCCTTAGTATCGGAATTCAAGAGTGCTTGAGACAAGTACATATGATTTATTTTTTCATCACCATTACTTCCACCAGGAGGCCATTCCACTAATTCACCACCCTTTCTGGGAAGAAGTATTTCCTCAGTTTACTTCTGTCTATCCCCTTTCACCTTCATCCTATTCCCCCTCATTCCAGAGTTTCCTTTCAATTGACACTTGAAACAGAGTATGTAAAGATGTTAAGATTTCATTCACCAGAGGATACATGCTTACATTTGTAGCCCTGACATGTGATAGTACCCATTGAACCTCCCCTATAAACATCTACCTTTTGCACTTTTTCAGTCATGAGCTTGCTTTCTTAAATCAAAGCCTTTTAATTTTCATTGTTTGTCCTGTCTATGCATCTGTAAGATCCAAAGAGTAGGAGTCTGTTCATTGTGTATCTGTGTGGCACTGCTTACGTTTGGTATGTATTACACACATTGTGATGGGGATGATGATAAAGTAGATACCTGGACACTGTGAGATGAAGAGGGTAGTTAATAGGGCTTGAAGTCCTTTGCTTTGAAAATGTGGATGGTGCACACATGTCCTCTATACCATGGGTGCCCAATTATTGCCTTTGAGCTGGTGCTAGAGCTTGTGGCAGAAGGGGGCTGGGGATGGCAGAAGGGGGCTGATATTGGCAGTTGGTGGAGTGGTAGAAGGGGGAATCATGCACGGGCTGGGAGAAGGGGGCTTGGAGCTAACACAAGGGCTGGAGATGGAAGAAAGGACAGTTGTTAGAGGATGGATATAGGAGAAATTCTAGTGCTTAGTCTGGAAGACAGGGGCTGACACAGAGACTGGGGTTGGTAAGTGAGAGAAGGAGGTTGGGCCATGAAGATGGGTCTGATGCTGGAGTTAGGAGCAGGGGGTTAGAGACTGGTTTAGAGACTAGGGATGAGTAGTAGAAGAAGGCAGGCGGTGAGAAGGGGCTTAAGAGTTCAGTTAGGGATGGAGAAGAGTGGGGTGGACTGGAAGGAAGGGAAGATGGAGGAAAATGGTAAGAGATCAGAATGGAGGAAGAGGGGGTAAGAAGGGGAAGACTTGGGGAAGGAGAGGGTGAGGCGGGGAGGGGGAAAAGGGTTGAGAGAAACAGATGAAAGGAACAAATTGGAATGAGGAAACTGGGGCAAGGTTCTTTTTTGTTTCTAAAAAAGGATGGGTCACTGCGCCCCTGTATTGATTACACGTGGGGAAAAGATCACCTAGTCTGATGTTGACAGACTGGACATTTTGCAATGACAGTTTTAATAACATCCATAGTTAAACTAATATGACAATCTGTTGCCCACCTGTAAGTGGCTTTTTCTCCCAAATGTCCACATTTCTGGTGCGCCCATGTCGCCAAACCTGAGCAATTATCCGGTTCTTCTAAAGTTTCCACCTTGAGAGGTGAAATTTTGCTTTGTTCATCAGCCACTTCATTGTAAAGGCGTTCTAGAATATCACCCCTGCAATGAGCATCTACATGAAAAACAGTAACATTAGTATTCTGTACATAATTCCAAATGTCTTGCCACAATTCTTTACCCAACAAATTTTTGGTATTAATCTTCCAATTGTTCTTGTACCAGGTAGGTAGCCATGTGGCTAATCCATTTGCCACAGACCATGAGTCAGTATAAATGTAACATTGTCCTAAATTTTCTGTTTTCAAAGCCATATAGGCAGCATACAACTCTGCATATTGATTACTTGCTCCTTCCCCACTGTATTCCAGTGAACGTTTTATTTTGGGATTATAAGCTACTACTTTCTACATCCTCTTTCCTCCAACATACTTAGCAGAACCATCAATAAACGAAGCATGCTGCTGCTCTTCATTAGTTAATTGATCATAGGCTTTTCCCCACCTAACTGGGCTCTCCACCCGTTCCAGGGGTTCTAGCCCAGATTGTCCTGTTTCTGGATGTGCTGCCACTTTTTCATGCAATAAGGGAATTCCTCCAATTCCTGATTTCGTTCTCTCCTGAATATACCATTTCCACTTAATTATGCTGACTTCCTGTGCATGCCCTATCCTATGGGTTTTCGGGGAACTATGGATCCATTGCATTATTGGTATTTCAGGTCTCAGGACAACTACATGTCCTATAGTTAACTGCTCGGTATCTACTAGAGCCCAATAACATGCCAATAACTGTTTTTCAAAAGGAGTATATTTAATTCCTGCCTCTGGTAACTTGCGACTCCAAAATCCTAATGACACTCGAGTCTTTTGTTTCTGCCAAAGGCTTCAATTAGCATAATTTTCATTCACTGAGACACTAAGCTCTACCTCTCCTGGCTGCACTGGCCACAAATCTAAGGCAGTTTGTATTGCTTGCTGCACTGCTTCAAAAGCTGCTTGTTCTTTTTCTCCCCACTCAAAATTATATTTTTTCCTAGTCACTTTATATAATGGTGCTAAAATTTGCCCTAGGTGGGGTATGTGTTGTCTCCAAAAGCCAAATAATCCAATAAAACATTGTGCCTCCTTTTTATTACAAGGAGAAACAAATTCCAAAATGTTTTGTTTAGTTTTTGGCAAAATTTCCCTCAGACCATTATGCCACTGAAAATCCTAGAAATTTCACTGTTTGGGATGGCCCTTGTATCTTATCAGGATTTATTTCCCATCCTTTGTCCTTTAAATGTAAAATTAACAACTCCAACTGAGTCTGAACATCTTCCTATGTTTTCCCTTGAATCATAATATCATCAATATAATGCACAATTTGCATATGATCAGCTAGAGGAAACTCATCTAAATGATCTGCCACCGTCCGGTGACAGATATTAGGGCTATGAATCCAGCCCTGTGGTAGTCGGGTGAATATATATTGCCTGCCCTGCCAACTGAAAGCAAATTGATCCCAATATTTCTCATTGACTGGTATTGTGAAAAAGGCATTAGCCAAATCTATTACAGCATACCATCTACCAGAATGTGTCTGTATTCTCTCTATCAAAGTAATATTATCTGGGACTGCAGCAGTTAAAGCGGGTGTAACTTTGTTTAGTTCCCTATAATCCACGGTCATACGCCAGGAACTGTCACGTTTTCGGACTGGCCAGACCGGATTATTCCAATCTGTGGTGGTAGCTTTAATCACCCCCTTCTCCATTAACTCTTTTATAGTTTTACTGATCTCAAGGTGCCCCCCTGGTATTCTATACTGTTTAATGAATAGTCCGTGTGGCTGGGAGAAACTCTATTGGGGTCATTTTCACCTTTCCCACAGTAATTGAAAGAGATTGGATGTAAGGTTTAACTCCAAATTGATATCTCCCATATACCATATACCATGTATATATGCACCTTAACGCTTTACCATTTGTAATTCTGCTACCCGGAAATGGCAACTGCCATTACGGCCATGCACGTTACCATGTATGCATGCACCTTAACGCAATACAACTTGTAATTCTGTTACCCGGAAATGGCAACTGCCATTACGGCAAATGTAAGCCACATTGAGCCTGCAAATTGGTGGGAAAATGTGGGATACAAATGCTACAAATAAATCTAATGTTAATGTCAATCCTTTTAATATATCTATACCCAGTATATATTCAGGCATAGGCACAATCATAACTTTGTATTCCCTACACACCTTTTAGGTAAATTTCCAATTTTTAATTCCACCCAGGTCTATACAGCTTCAATTTGTTTTCCTCCCAACCCGGTAATGACAGCTCTCTGACCCATAAATTTAAGTGGATTCCCATATAATAAAGTGGCCTCAGCTCCAGTATCCACTAGAGCATGCACTTTTTCACAGGACCTGTTTTTCCAACAAATTTCTCTGTTTACATGGGGCCGCAAATCTAAACTTGCTAAGTGGGTGGAAACCTGGCCATTCTGTCAATCATATTTTCCTGCTTTTTTAAGATGCTGCACTTCTTTCCAGGGATACAAATCCTCATAACCCTGCCATTCCTCTTCCTCTTGGGGGGGGGGGGGGGCGCTAGCACTACCCCTAGCACCAGGGGTTCCGGTCTCAAGGGGAGGAGGAACTGATCTGTCAATATTTACCTGAGCTCGCTGACTGCGTACTACCTTGCCCCATTTAATCCCCACTTTTTATACATCTGCCACATTTCAGATGTGGGGATACCATCCAGTTTTTCTCGAGCTACCCCATCCTTCAACAAGGCAATAAACATTTCTTTTCTGGAAGCTCGATTAATCCCGTCACCTTCCTTCCCCCCCCTTCTGTCCCCGATCAGATATTTTTGGGCCCCACTCCCCAAGGTCTCCTAACTGCTGCACTGTTTACATCACATCCCAAAAGGGGTTCCCTGTTTCATTAATTAACAAGGTCATGATTACCTGCTTATATGCAGGAGGAGCAGTCTTAATCAATTTATTTTGGACACTGACAGACAATGCTATCTCAGAAAAAGTATCTGCCTGCCCTACAAAAATTGCTGTTTTCATCCCTATCTCCTTGATTCTTTGCACACAATCCCGTAAAGTATACCAGGGACGCTCATTCCCAGGCCATTCTACTTCCGTAGGATACTTGCGATTACACCCTTCCACTACTAATTAGTGGTATTATTATTATAGGGTCTCCCATCTACTGGGGGATGTCCCTGAAAATCCCGAAAAGCTGCCTGCACATAGGGTTCCTTACGCAATGTAATAAATGTTTTACAATCAATTATATCCAACTTAATATCAGCTGCCCCCAACTCATAAATACACACAGTCCAGGCAAGCAAAGCTTCCCCCGATCTCTGTTGAAATCTCCCTATCAAATCAGCAACTTCATTTTTGGTGTAATCTTCCACTAGATCCTTTCTTTGATACAGTCCCTGGGCATCTTGTATCATGCGCCTCCTTTCTACCGGGCTCGCTTTTTTTTCTCCTATAAAATCAGGGTCAAATGCAGCCCTGCTTTAGCAATACATAAATGTACCTTCTTTTTGTTAACTTTCCCTTTCCTCTTTTTGTATTTATACTGTGCCACCCTTACTGCAGCACACTCAGCAATGGTCTGATATGTATCCAGCTTATCAGCTAACAATTTATTTTGACAGTTAAGCATTACATTTGGACTACGCAAGTCACATATTTGTCGCTCTAATTCTGCAGTTTTCCTATGTTGTTCATCACGGTTCTGATGGATTTTCCGATAAGCGGTTAACAGAACCCATCCACGCCTTCCACCGTTCTATCTTAATTTTTTGCATACACCTAACTACATCTAAGGGTTCTGGCCCCTTTAAACAGGAGTCCCACTCCTCACACAAACCTGCACATTTTGACCACTCAGTGGCTATTATAGCATATGGTACTGCATCCCATCCTGGGATCTCAATAACACTCTCTGCTTTATTCTTTCCAATTTTTTGCTTAAAAAATTCCATTCCCCTCTATGAATCCTGCTCAGAAGCGCCAACTACTGTATTGCTTTGGTATTGCAGCCTGCTCACTTGATCACCACAGACTGCTCAAAGACTAAAATACTACAGATTCTTTTAGATTCGTATTGGGTAAATGAAACTCTATTTACACTTTAATTGTAGAGTGTATAAGTCACAATGATTAAGAAATAAACACACTAATCGAGTACATTACTAAAGGAAGGCTATAGAAAAGTAAAATAAGAAAGATATACATATATATATATATATATATATATATATATATATATATATACACACACACACACAACATCACTGGTCAGGAATTACATCATTCAGGCCCTTATCTCATCAGCTGGGGGGCCCGTTGTAGTGAAAGTCCAAAATTTCCATATGACCAGGAACAAGTCTTTTCTGCACGATGCGTCCATCCACAGAATGAGCCCCAAGGCTCTGCTGCAAAAAGCCCCCTTTTTATTAAGCTAAAACTTATCCAGGAATGTACATGAGGTTTTAGTCATATGCTGTCAGTTCAGGTAAACAAACCACTGACCAGGTGGCTTATCTCCAGAACCTCAAGCATACCCCACCTTCCTCCTGCACAAGCTGGCTTCAGAGGCATTCAAACCTGTTCTTGAGAGGTGCCTTATCTCATACATTGTTCTTGAGTGTGCCTTGTCTTTCAGGCTGTTCTTTGAGCTATACCAGGAAAGTCACTTTTGGGTCAGACAGGGGTTTTTAAAAAATGTATTATCAATTAAAGCAAGACTAAAAGCAATTTTTAATATTTTCCATCACAGCCCCCTTGCAGTTTCTCACTGTCGTTCTTGGCTGAGTCCTTCTAGAATAGAGCAGTGGTTCCCAAACCTGGTCTTGGAGGCACACCAGCCAGTCAGGATTTCAGGATATTCACAGTGAATATTCATGAGAGAGATTTGCATGCACTACCTCCACTGCATGCAAATCTTTCTCATGAATATTCACTGTGGGTATCCTGAAAACCTGACTGGCTGGGGTGCCTCCGGAATCAGGTTTGGGAACCACTAATATAGAGCCTAGTGCATTTACGCACATACTAGCCAATTTTGACTCCTCTCATGTAAGTATGTGGCATATAAGTTTTGGTAAATCACCAATAAAGTATTCACACTCCAACTATATTATCAATTTTTACAAAATATTTTAATTTTTTGTAATATGGGTATGTTCATATTTCCTATCCCACAACAAGCAACCTCAGTACTCCTTGCACACTAGTCCAACACCCGCTCACATTCGTTCTTATCTCCCATATTCATCTATTCTCTCTCACAAATGTTCTTAATCCTTACAGTTTAAATATTGTATACACAATGCAACATTCAATTAGATATGTTCACCAATGTCCAATCAGAGACCTCGACTCTGTACCATGTGTTACTATGACACACAGTAGTCCATATCTTCTAAATGTCACTAGTCACCATATATTCAATGTAATGATTGATGTTATAAACGCGTGAGTAGGGACGGTTTTCCTCTCCTCCGCTGTAATGGCTACCCTTAACAGAGCCGTGGCGTTGAGCTAGAGTAAGGCTGCTGAAGAAACCACCAGTGCGTCAACCTTCAATGTTTCCTTAACTCATCCTGGTCCTCAATGCGAGACCGCATTTCGTCAAATTCTTCCTCAGGAGAACCAAACCCCACAATCTGTAAATACACATACACCCAACTCCAATCTTAACATATCCTGTTCACATATATATTTCTTTATTGCCCTACATACATCATTAATCAATTTCAAATACATAGTTAGCTTAGTTATAAGTTTTGGTGCCACGTTGTAGAATTGCCCTGCCTGTTTTTCACTCTCTTCTGTCCCTTTTGGTTTGAGTGTAGACCTTGCACCTGCTGTATATGTCACAAGGACCAATTTCTATAGTTTTCTAGTGGATGACACTAACTGCTGCTATCATGGTTCTTGTTACTGTTTGTCTTGGATATGATCCTTCACTGGATGTATTGACCATTTTTGGGCATCTAGCTGCCTGATTAGTGCCAAGAGACTGCTTTGGAAATCAGCAGAGATCCAATTATTATTTGTCCCTATGAAACCTGTAATAGGGAAGGAAGGTACTGAGTTTCTCCTCACTACCTCTTACCCAAGTTTCCCTTTTCTTAGCACTTGCAGAGTGTTTCATTTCTATCAGTGAACTCCAGTTTACGTAAATGGGAGTCCATTGACCAAAGAATAATAGGACAGAAGTTTAATCTGCTAATAAGTTTTATTTGTTAAGCTGTATTAAGTTTGGAACTGTATGTAAGGTTGGCAATGATACGTACTGCAAACTGTGTGGAATTACTTTTTAAAATTGTTTAGAGTTGCAAGCTTTATTTTAGGCTTTTCATGTAAGCTCTGCTTTGAAACCAACGCTACCTTCATGCTAAAGGCTTTCTGTTTCTCTTTCAGGGACAAATTTGGATAAATGGATTTAATCTTGGGCGTTACTGGCCGGCTAGGGGCCCTCAAGTGACCTTGTTTGTCCCAAGGCATATTCTCACAACATCTGCACCAAACAACATTACAGTGCTGGAACTAGAGAGACCACCTCAGGGTGAAGGGAAGTATATTGTGGAGTTTGTGGACACTCCAATTCTCAATGCCACACTTGGATATGACATGAAGATTGTTCAACTGTTTTCTAGAGGAGGAGGACTGGGAAATCTATAAGTATCTGTGTTCTTCTCCACACCTAACAGTTACCTCCATTTCTTTTATGCTTGTCAATCAAACATATAAGTACATAAGTACATAAGTAGTGCCATACTGGGAAAGACCAAAGGTCCATCTAGCCCAGCATCCTGTCACCGACAGTGGCCAATCCAGGTCAAGGGCACCTGGCACGCTCCCCAAACGTAAAAACATTCCAGACAAGTTATACCTAAAAATGAGGAATTTTTCCAGTCCATTTAATAGCGGTCTATGGACTTGTCCTTTAGGAATCTATCTAACCCCTTTTTAAACTCCGTCAAGCTAACCGCCCGTACCACGTTCTCCGGCAATGAATTCCAGTGTCTAATTACACGTTGGGTGAAGAAGAATTTTCTCCGATTCGTTTTAAATTTACCACACTGTAGCTTCAACTCATGCCCTCTAGTCCTAGTATTTTTGGATAGCGTGAACAGTCGCTTCACATCCACCCGATCCATTCCACTCATTATTTTATACACTTCTATCATATCTCCCCTCAGCCGTCTCTTCTCCAAGCTGAAAAGCCCTAGCCTTCTCAGCCTCTCTTCATAGGAAAGTCGTCCCATCCCCACTATCATTTTCGTCGCCCTTCGCTGTACCTTTTTGTTCTTTTTTTTTTTTAAATAATAATAAAGGGACCAATTCTACAACTGGGTGTCTCAATCTAGGTGCAGGAATTGTCAGTAATCATTATTCCATAAAGGATGCTGCATTTATAAATTATTGCTTAGCGCAGATTTTTTTCGGCACCTGTTTTTGATGATACAATTTGAACGTACAACCAATTCCCTGCTTTCAGTGGCTGGCTGCAATGAACTCTGGGTACTGTATATGTTTTTGTACTGGAAAAATGAAGCTTTAATAGTTAAGTGCGTAATGTGAGATCTTCCTTTCTATAATCACAGTAAATGTTTGCTGCTGTCTGTCTACAGATGTTTATCACAGATTTAGAAACCAACCTGATTGTCTCAAGAATATGATATATCTTTTGGTTCTTCCCAATAACTTTCTCATTTAGCAGGCTGACTGTTTTTCTCTTTATCTGAAAATAGATGCTAGTTTGAGGTCAAAGAATAATACTTATTCAAAATAATGTTAATAAAAGCCAGGAAGTGGCTGGGCTGCTAGATGGCAGACTTGACCATTATTGTGCCTTAATTTTTAAGAATGAAGAATTATTGTACTGAATGTAATTGTGAGTATTTGATATGTGTATTTTAAAAATTTGTTTATATTTATGTAATAAAATTTGGTCAGGATGTCCCTAAATGTGGTTTCTTCTTGCATTTTTGTTTACTTAATTTTTCTCTGAGTATAACATATACCATGAGAACTCCTCAGCATCCTGTCAATGTCCAAGTCAAGTAGAAGGTGCTTAGAAGTGGCTCGCACCTCACAGCGATCAGTCGCCTGTCTAACACATTCTATTATAGTGTCCACCCCAGTAAAATCCTGTCTAATAATGAGTGGAGTGGAATGGGTAGACGTGAATCGCTTGTTTACTC
Organism: Microcaecilia unicolor; assembly: GCF_901765095.1. Taxonomy (NCBI): domain Eukaryota; kingdom Metazoa; phylum Chordata; class Amphibia; order Gymnophiona; family Siphonopidae; genus Microcaecilia; species Microcaecilia unicolor. The sequence goes on along the minus strand of NC_044031.1, from coordinate 340,642,197 downwards.
TTTCCAAAAGTACTAGGACTAGGGGACACACAATGACACTATAAAGTAGTAAATTTAAAACGAATCAGAGAAAATATTTCTTCACTCAATGTGTAATTAAATTCTGGAATTCATTGCCAGAGAATGTAGTAAAAGCAGTTAGCTTATTGGGGTTTAAAAAAGGTTTGGCTAATTTCCTAAAAGAAAAGTCCATAAGCTGTTATTAAAATGGACTTGGGGAAAATCCACTGCTTATTTCTAGGATAAGCAGCATAAAATGTAACCTGGATTGGCCACTGTTGGAAACAGAATGCTGGGCTTGATGGACCTTTGGTCTGTCCCAATATGGCAATACTTATGTACTCATGTTGCTAGGAAAATGGACTTTTCCCACGGCAGCATTGGGTTAGATGTTTTGACAAGCTTGCTGTTGGTTTACCCTTATCTTGTAGTGATTTGTGTTATCTGAGAATACTTCATTCTTATCTCTTGTACAGAAAAAGCACTCTCTAAGGGCCTATTGTGGCTTTAGTTTTGAATCTTCTGATGGTATTGCACATTCATTCTCTGTGTGCACTAACCTACAGCAGTTGAGGAGTTTGGATGAGTGCTTGCAATTATGTTTTGCAGTTGTACTGTCTGAAATGAGGGACAGTTGATAACTTTTTGCTCACAAAATGCTATAAAGCAATCAGTCTACAATGAACACTTCATGATTTGTCCTTTTAGTGTGAGCTGGAGAGTAAGAAATCCTGGTACAAGATATTCCATAGCTTTAAAACACTGATATTGGCAAAATGAGTCTTTCTTGATATTAAAGTAAACATGCCCTTTGTAGGTTTCCACAGCTGTCCTCTGGTCGTGCTGCTGCCTGACTCTTAATTGTTTTTAGTTTGTTAAATGTGAAAGGATAAAACCATAAATCTAAATTTAGACTGTCAGTATTCATGCATTTCTGTTTGATACCTCTCTATACTGAGACTTTTTCTGATGCACGTGATCCTAAAACTACTCTCCCTTTCCTCCTAAGAATTTATACATAACTCATTTATCTACTCTGCATTGCACTTTCCATTTTAAAGCCCATCCAGACTTCATGGCAAGTTTTCAATAGGGAGCTAGTCTGTTTGTGGTTCCATTAAATTTGGCATGTGCCAGATTTGCTGATTTAATTATTTGAGATAGTTCAGTTAGCTGATTCATGGTCATCACTTATTACACATTTTTCTAACCAAGAAGCTCAATGTAAGCTACATGTTAGAATCTACACCAAAGCATAGGGGCTGGCTCTGTGGGTTACAGTGGGTACTGAGCCCCTTCTTCATTAAGCTTAGGGAGAAATAATTTGTATTAGGTGTGGTACCCCCAAGAATGCTGACATATTGACATCTATACACCAAAGTGCATATTAAAAAAAAATAATAATAATACAGCGGAGGGGTAACCTCATGAATAAGGTGTAACACAGAGAAGCATAAAAGGAACCTCAGGACCATGGGCTTGAAAGTAGTTCTTCCACCTATCAGGCCCTCTTCTGAAGACTGGTGAGCTCATCTTGCAGGTGGGCCATGCGACAGTTCAGTCCTGGATTTTTTGTCATGTACCCTGCCTGAACTTATAGTTTTGTGTTCTGATTTCTATAACTGCACACTTTCATGTGTGCAATGGGGGTGAAGGTGGGACTAGCCCAGCCTGACCAGCAGAAATGGAGCCAAACAATTGGTCTTAATTTTAAGAACCAGTAATCATAAGCAACAAATTAAATGTGACTCTCTTGGTTACAGGTCAGAAGGAAGAAGTGATTCTGTTGTGTCTTTCGGTGTTTATTAAATAAAGTGATACAGTGGTAGCAATCAGGGTCAACCAACAGATTATAAATCATACTATTTAGTAGAACTCTCAAGTGCCTTATAGATTATAGCTATTAAAAGCTAGTCACAAATGAATTGAGTTAGTCCAGTAAGAAGATATTACCTACAATATTTTTTTCTAGTTGCTTATTTCCAGAGGCATATACACATTGGATTTTTTTTTTTTTTTTTGGGGGGGGGGGGGGAGCAGGTAGGTCCAGGGGTGGACTAAGGGGGCAATGCACTTTCTGTCTCCCCCCCCTCCCCGGCTGCTGCCACTGCATTTCTTACCTTTGCTCGTGGAGATGCCCATTCCCTACTAGCCGATGAGATTCATGGCCAGAACTGTCTCAGTGCTGCCTCTGCAGCCTACCTTCCTGCTGCTGACATCTGCACTCATCACCCATGAGGTGTGATGATGTCAGCAGTAGGAAGGTAGACTGTCGACTTCTTCCCTGCAGAGACAGTGCTGGGGTAGTGCCTAGGGTTACCATTTGCCCTCTTTTAAGAGGACACATCCAGATATGTCCTACAGGAGTTTTCATTTGCAGGGAAACGTCCTCTTTTTCTTTTATATACCTATGACCAACACACCTACCCACATAATGAGAGAAACAATCTCTGGCTTATTAGTCAGTCTGGACACATAGAAGTGCTAAAGAGAGAAAAAAAGCATTGCTGATCCCTTCTCTGCTCCCCTGCTGGTTGAATCTGTCAAAAGAATTTTGTTCGTGCAGCATGATTTTAAGCATAGGTCATGCAAAGACTTTCACATGTATCTCGGAAGCCAGGGGATATGCACTCTTATAAGTACGCTTAGGCTCAGACTCGGTTGTACTTAAATCCAGAAATTCTCGAAAAGTAGAATGTCTACTGCTGTATTCTAAGTAAGTCACTGTTTGATGTGTGATCATTAACTACAATTAAATATTTCTTTAGCAAAGGTAGCAACCATTTTTATTTTTTCTGTCCTTTTTTTTTTTTTTGTCTCTGCAAATATTGTAACCCTAGCATCGGCTCGTTGGGCTTGGGTATCCCTTCTCACTCAGCTGGTACTCCAGTTGTATGGGGGGAGGCGGGGGGCCTCTCGCCCCCTGTGCCACTACTTATTTCTAGACAGAAGCATGATAACCCCAAGTGAGATAAACAGCAGAATTTCCAACTACAGTATCAACTTAACACTGCAACCTTTTTACTTTGACCTTTTTTTTGTTTAATTAGATTGAACAAAGGCTAACTCCTATTTTTCTTACACTCAGTAGCCAAAATCATCAATCACACTGAAAAGGAAGCTTCTCAAATTGCATGTTGGGATTAAGAACTTTACATAATTTATACAGGCTGTAACTTGTTCAAATAAAATAATCTAGCCTTTCTGGCATCCAAATCAACATAAGACATTAGAAATGTTAAAACAATACATAATAAAACATCTGATTTGAACCTGGTAAACATCATGCTGAAACAAAAAATTTTTAAAAACTGTCTTCATAGTAAGTTTTCACTAAAAGCGAGTGGGCGAAAACCAAGGTCCCGGTAGTCATATAGGATGCCCACAATGAATGTTCAGATATATTTGCTTATAATTTGAAAACAGGATTGTAGCACGGGTTTGATTAAAGTAGAATCCTGGAGCTTTCTTTTCCACTACAGCAGCTTTATTCATCAGCAGACAACAGTGTCTGGATTACTTTTCCAGTCATTGAACATAACCTTGTTTCTACGTAGTTAAATGATGTGTATAGACAGTGGTGTGCTGGAGCCGGCTTGCACTGGCTCGCAAGAGCCGGTTGTTAAATTTTTAAAGCTCTTGCGAGCCGGTTGTTGTGGCAAGTGAGCCGGCTCCCAGGGGCGGCACACCCGGCGGTAAGTGAGGTAAGCATGGCAGGAGGGCACCACAAGCCATGCTTACCTCATCTCCCGCAGCTCTGGGGGGTTTAAATCATTGATTTATCTCCGTCTCAGCAGACGCAGTCAAAGCCCATCTCTAGTCTCCCCTTCGTTTCCGTCAGTGTCTTGCCGCCTTCTGATGTCATTTCCTCTTTCCGCGAGGGCGGGACACTGACAGGAAGGGAAGGCTGGAGACGGGCTTTCACTGTGGCTGCTGTGACAGAGACAGGGGAGAGAGGATAATCGCTGGGTGGGTATGGATGGCTGGAGGGGGGCACGGGAGAGAGGAGAATCACTAGGTGGGTATGGTTGGCTGTAGGGGAGAGGAGAGTTGCTGGACATGGGTGGATGGAGGGGAGGGCAGGGGAGAGGAGGGTTGCTGGACATGGATGAAGGGGAGGGAAAAGTGAGGAGGGAGATGAGATGAGGGAAAAGGAAGAGAGGAGAAAAACTGTGCATGGATGAAGAAAATAGAAGCTGGATCCACTGGACAGTCAAGTCTGCGGAGGACCCAGCTTTTACTTACAGATGTAGGACAAGAAATGAAGAAGAAAGGCGGAAAGTAAAGAAATAAATGGAAAGGAAGCCCTGGAAACGGAGTTAAGAGGACAGATAGCAGCAGAATCAGATACTGGGCCAGCATGGTCAGAAAAACAAAGTCACCAGACAACAAAGGTAGAAAAAAATCATTTTATTTTCATTATAATGTTTGGAATATGTCCACTTTGAGAATCAGGTGCTCAACATTAAATTAAAGGTTTATATTTATTTATTTACTTATTTATGGCATTTTATCCCACATTAAACATGAATTAGATTGGAACCTGGGCTCATTTTTTTTTCCTGGAGTAACGCATTCCCCACTTCCCCAGGCTCTCTCCCCGGCTATAGCCAGCTCTGCAATTTGGAGGGGGGGGGGGCAAAGAGGTGGACGAGGGGCGCAAAGGTGGACGGGGGGGGGGGGGGAGGCACAGAGGTGAAGCGGGAGAGAACCTGTTGTTAAACATTTACCAGCACACCGCTGTGTATAGATCTAGACAATATATTAAATATACCAAAGGACAGAAGAAAAATCTGTTCAAATAACCTATATACACTCTTCAAATAACAAATCACATAGTAGACCCAACTACCCTCATCCTGAGCCTCCCCAAGTCACTCAGGCACTGAACGTTTTGTACCTCTGCTAAGAGCTTCTCCCTCTAAGTTAGTTCCCTCTTTGAATCCCTCCATGCAGCCAGAATATTTTGATTTTATTTACAATCATTTGATTATACTGCCACAAACATGAAAGTGCTTTAGGAATGTCTAACCCAGAGTGAAACAGAAAGGTCATAGAGAAGAGGCAGGAAAAAGCTTTGGTGTGGGGAATGAGGAGGGTTAAAGCAAGGAAAGTTCGCTATCATAGTGCTCTCAGGAAATAGAAGTTCAACAAGCCATGTTTTTACCACCTTTAATTTGAGAATAGATCTCCTGGTGAATGCAGATGGGAAGAGGGTTCCAAAATGGAGGGCCGTAGGTAAGATAATGTAGAACTGTAGGAGATGGGAAGGAGAGGGGAGAGAGAGCAAAGAGGCCTGGGTAAACAGAGGGGATGGGCAGGATACAAAGGGTCAGGAGATATAAGTAGGGCAGGGTGTCAGAGCAGAAGGCCAGAAAAAAACACTGGCAGCCAGTGTTGAGAATATAAAAAGGGAGTGGCATGATCTGAGCACTGAGTGCCTAGGATAATTGTAACTGCAGTGGATGAGCTAAAGATGTTTGAGAGAAGCCATTGAAGAAGGCATTACAGTAGTTAATATACAAGATAATGAAGGCCAAGATCAGTCTGTGGAGCAGATCAGAAGAGAGGATAATCTTCATAGTCCAGATCTGGTAGAGAAAAAAAAGAACGATTTGGTCACCGCGTTGAGCTGAGGTTTGAAAGAGATGAGTTGAGGGTGAATTTCAAGCATAGATGGAGGCTTGAGGGGGAGGAGGAGACCTAGTGAGTATGGGGGGAGGGGGGGAAGAGCACAAAAGCAGGGGAAGTGAATGGATTTGTATTTGGAGATGTTGAGTACCAGGTGCTGGTCTCTTAGCCATCTACCTAACTCAGAAAGAACTGCAAGAGGGAGACAGTACTGGAGAAGAAATAAAAGGAGAATAAGATTTGATGTCTTCTGCATAAACATAGGGATGATAGAAGACTGGACAAGGAGATGAGAACAGAGGCAATGTAAGATGGCAGAAAGAGTGATTAGAAGAGATTTGAAAGGATCAAGGGAGGAGATGGACCATTTAAGAACAGTTCCCTGAAAATGGCAAGGGCAAATCAAGATCAAGTATGCATATATGCATATGTAGTATTGCATCATACCTTATGCTATGAGTTTATCTTGTTGGGCAGACTGAATGGACCATACAGGTCTTTTATCTGCTGTAATCTACTGTTACTATTAGTGGTGTAAAACTCCATTTCCTGTAAGGGCCACTGTTTGGAAAACAGGATACTGGGCTAGATGGACCATTGGTCTGACCCAGTATGGCTACTTTTATGTTCTTAGTGTAGTCAGATGTCAAAAGGCAGCCAACAGATCCAGCAAAACTAGAAGATCTGAGTTACCTTGGTTGCAGTCCAAATTTTGTTAAGCATCACAGTTGCAAGGATTCAGTACTGTGGTCTGTTCTGGTCTGCTTGACTAGGATAGAGAGCAAGGGATTTCTCTAAGAAAAAAGTGAACTGAGAAGAAAATATCTTTTTCAAGGATTTTGGAAAGAAAAGACAGGTTTGAGATTTTGACAGGATCTGCTTGGTTGAGAGTGGCCTCCTTATGAGAAATGCAACAAGGGCATGTTTAAAAATGGGAAAAAAGTAACAAAGGAAATTATAAGAGTGAAGTTAACCAAAAGTCACAAAAAAAACTTTGCTAAATTAAAATATGTAATGCTTTAAATCCAGTTAAAACCCTCTACATTTCAAAAAGGAATGAAAAAAATTGCAGGCCTCTTGGCTTAATATATTTAAGTCTATGACTAAATGGTGAATAACATCATTGGCTTAAAAAAACCTTTCTTTGATAGTGCACAAAAATAATTCAAAACATACAAGCAACATCATTTATAATTCCAAAACATTTGTACTTCAAGAACTTAACTTATGAGAGCGATTCATCATTTTCTCTAACCTGCAGCAGTCCTACCGAAAGTAGCCAGTGTTTTGGTTCTTGCTACTTCAGGAAATAAGGACCATATACAAAGCAAAGCACTGAAAAATATTTCTTGTGCTTCCAGTGTTGTACATGGCAGCCTAGAGAGGGAGAACAGAGGCAGTTGACTGGGAAAAGCACCTGAGAGAATCACAGCAAAAAAAGCATAGAAAGAGAAACAAGGTCAAGAAGAAGGCACCCAAGCTTCTTGGGGTTAGTATCCTACAACAGAGGGAAGGAAATTGCCACCTTTAGTGTTGGGGAGAGGCAAAGCTCCAACTCTAGTGTTTGGGAGGGGTGATCCAGGGCAGCACAGACAGCAGAACAGAGAGGCACAATGCAGCCTCTAGTGTGGAGAGTGAGATTCAGGACAGCACAGAGCTTAATGGGAACCTATGTTTTAGCCCAGTGATGACGAACCTATGGCACGTGTGCCATTGCCTCAGCCAATTCCAGCCCCCCCGCCCCGCCCTCTGAGCACCACGGCCCACCTCCGAATAAAAGTCATACCTGATCGGGGTTAAGGCAGCGTCGGCGGCAGCAGCAGTAGTGAAAAGCGTGCTGACTCGGTGCGCCTTCAGCCTTCCCTTCTGTCTCTCAAGCTCTGGTCCCGCCCTCATTTCCTGTTTCCGCAAGGGCGGGACCACAGAGCTTGAGAGACAGAAGGGAAGGCTGAAGGCGCGCCGAGTCAGCACGCTTTTCACTACTACTGCTGCTGCTGCCGAAGCCGCCTTAACCCCGACTAGGTATGACTTTTACAGTTTGGAGGGGGGCCCTGGTACTCGGACGGAGGGAGGGCGGGCGGGCTGCGTTGGAAAAGCTTTTGTCTTTGACGCCATTGGTTTTCCTTGTCAGACCAGCCTCCATGTAGAGTTGCTGGTGTGTTTTCACTATGACAGCACAACATGATTAAATAAAACACCATTCTGTTTTTTGGGGCACCAAGATTGGCTACCACAATAGTAGGAAAATGCTGATAGGAGAGAGTCATTGAATGAGCAGCATTCTTGTTCCTCCTACGACAACCCTGGAACTGGGAGGGAGGGAGAGGGGAGGGGGACCCTGGCCCTGGAACTGGGAGGGAGAGGGGAGGGGGGACCCTGGCCCTGGAACTGGGAGAGAGAGGGGAGGGAGGACCCTGGCCCTGGAATTGGGAGGGAGAGGGGACCCTGTGGAACTCAGAGGGAGAGGGGATCTTGTTGAACTGGGAGAGAGGGGGACCCTGGAACTCAGGGGGAGGTGGAGGGGGGACGAGGAGGAAGGGGGAGAGGGAGGGGGCGAGAGGGAGGGGGACGAGGGGAGAGAGAGGGGGACAAGAGGGGAGGGGGAATGGCACTTTGCGATAAATAATTAGATTTTGGGTTGCTGTTTGGGCACTCGGTCTCTGAAAGGTTCGCCATCACTGTTCTAGCCTATTCACTTTCATAAACTATACCCTCCCCTTCAGCTTAAACCTGTTGTTTTGAGCACATGCATTTGTCTGGGTCATTTCCTAGGAGAAAAAAATCTGCCTATGCTGTACTTGGAAATTGAGTATTTAACTGGGTATTATTGGTCTTCACTCTTTTTAGCTAGAACTGCCCCTAGGTCAACTTCAGAAACATCTGTCTGTCTATACTATAAGTGTGTTGGCAGAGTTCAGGGTGATTAGCACTGCTTCTGAACTAAACATTTCTGTAGTCTCTGGAAGGCTTCTTCCCATCTTCTTGGACCACCTAACCTGTTATGTGGCTGCCTTTTTGAGCAAGTTATAGCTTGCTATTTCTATGATAATGGGAAGAGTAGGGACAAAGGGGGGGGGGGGGGGATAAAGGAGAGGTGTAAATTCTAATTATTGCCAATTAGTGCTTACTGCTTAAGTGCTGTTATCAATACTAATTAGCTTATTTAGCCAATTAAGTTACACATGTTGTTAGAATCTGCTTGGATTTTGGCGCAGATCTCTAGGCGCGCTATATAGAATCCAGGGGATAGCACCTAACTTTAGACGCAAGGGTTTACACCAAGTAAACCCTGGTGTAAATCTTTGCATCTAAATTAGGTGTGTATCCCTCTTAGTCTATAACAGTGTGCATAAATTTTAGGAATGCCCCTGATCTGCCCCTGACCCTCCCATGGCTGTGCCTTCTTTTTGGAGCTTGCACAACTAAAAATGCGTGTGTAAATTTCAGTTAAGGCTAATTTGTGCTGATAATTATTAGCATCCAATTATTGGCACTAATTGGCTCATTAATTAAATCATGCATGCAAATTGGATGTGTGTCTAAATTTGTATGCTCAATTTTGGGCACCATTTATAGAATTTCAGGAATATGATTTAAGGGATGAAAAGTGCAGCTAAATAATCTGGTGTGGATAGCAAACATCCCTTTAAAATCAAGGCATAAGACCTGAAATGGATTATTGTGGGGATAGATAACATTGTTCCACTTTGAGTAGTGGAGTTATATGGTCAGAGCAGTGGGCACCATGCGTTAATTGGTTTGCGGTGGAGTGAATTAGCTGTATTAAGAGATTTAAGTGGCAGTCTATTATAAAGAGTTAGTTAATTTTGGTTATAACTAGGGCCAAAACTAAGTTATGAATCATTTGCAGGGGAAGATAGTGTTTGACTAGTAAAAAAGCCCCGTTTCTGATGCAAATGAAACGGGGGCTAGCAATGTTTTCTTCTGTGTGCATGTGGGAGTGTGTGTGTCCCTGCCCTCTGACCTCTCTCCCCTCCCCCCTCTGAGTCCTTCACTGTTACAGAGCCAGCGATTTGATTTCGTGCTCTGCTGTTTTCCTTCACTGACTGTGTTACAGAGAGGGCAGGGCAGACACTCATAGGGAAACCGGATATCTCGCCCCCTTCACACTTCCGGCTGGAGGCTTCATAGAACGTTGGTGTTGCCTTTTATATAGAGAGATAGTCTGAATATGACACATGGCAAAGAAAGATGGCTGTACTTGGGCAATAATTAGTGGTATAAAGATGAGCTTAACATTGAAAAGAACTTCAAGGATATGAATTGTATGTCCAACTTGTTCCATCATTTACCTGTGTATTGCCTGAGGAAACGCCAAAAGTTGTGTTAATTTATGGCTGTGGTCATTTCCGTATGCACAATCAATCTGCCCATCTTCCACACATTGGGTGATATTTATATGAAAAAAGTCTGTAAATCCACGTCAGCAAATCAGTTTGGAAAAGAGATGGATGAGGGGAGATATTGAGGTCTACAAAATCCTGAATGGTATAGAACAAGTAGAAATAAATCAAATTTTTTTTTACTCCTTCCAATAGTACAAAGACTAGGGGACACTCAAAGAAGTTACATGGAAATACTTTTAAAACAAACAGGAGGAAATATTTTTTCTCTCTGGAACTCTTTGCCGGAGGATGTAGTAACAGCAGTTAGCGTATCTGGATTTTAAAAAAAGGTTTGGACAAGTTCCTGGAGGAAAAGTCCATAGTCTGCTATTGAGTCAGACATGGGGAAGCAACTGCTTGCCCTTGAATTGGTAGCATGGAGTATTGCCATGACTTGGGTTTCTGCCAGGTACTTGTGACCTGGCTTGACCACTGTTGGAAACAGGATACTGGGCTAGATGGACCATTGGTCTGACCTAGTATGGCTATTCTTATGTTCTTATGTAGATGAATCTGGGAGGATGACAGGAAGATTGACTGGGGAGGTCAAAGAAGAGATGGGAGAATCAATTGGATGGGGAGTATGTAAAGAATATCTGGGGATCAGAGGAAGAGGAGGAGGAGGGGGGTTTGGGGATAAGAGAAGGATTGGCTGGGTGTGTGTAATAAGGCTGTGGGAGATGAGAGAGTGGAATGACTAGGGTGTGTGCATGTGTGTGTGTGAGAGAGAAAAAGGAATAGTATAGTATGTGAGGAATGGTATGTGTGAAGTATATGGTGGGTTTGGGTGAGAGAGGGAATTGGTTGGGGGAGAGGGTCTGCTCCCACACTGTGTGTGCAGCAGGGGCGTATCTGGAATCCGGCGGTAGGGGGGGCCAGAGCCAGAGAGGGGGGGCACATTTTTGCCTCCCCCCCCCCCCCCGCCGCCGCCTCTCTCCACCCCCTCCCCGCCGTCAACCCTCCCCCGCTGCTTACTTTTGCTGGCGGGGTCCGACCCGCAATCTCCATATTTCGGCTTCCTCCGTGGCCATGTGCTTCCAGGAAGTAACGCTGCAGCGCTGATTCGTTGAATCTAGTTCGGCGTCTGACGTGCTGGGACGTCAGACGCCGAACTGGATTCAACGAATCAGCACTGCAGCGTTACTTCCTGGAAGCACATGGCCACGGAGGAAGCCGAAATATGGAGATTGCGGGTCGGACCCCGCCAGCAAAAGTAAGCAGCGGGGGAGGGTTGACGGCGGGGAGGGGGGCCAGGGCGAAATCTGCGGGGGCCCAGGCCCCTGTGGCCCCACGCAGATACGCCCCTGGTGTGCAGTGCTTTGCGTATTTTGTAATTCAGTTACTTCCTCCTTAGTGTTCAATGCTGATAAAGCTGTCACTTGTTGGTTCTCCGGTTCCTGTTTTCCACCCTACTACTACTACTAATAGCATTTGTATAGTGCTACCAGACGCACGCAGCGCTGAACATTTGACATAAAGAGACAGTCCCTGCTCAAAGAGCTTACAATCTAGGTAGAACAGACAGACAAGACATTAACAGGCAAGGGAATTAATGGGTAGAGAGGAGGAGGGGGAATGAGTAGTGGTTAGGAGCCAAAGGCAGAAGTGAAAAGGTGGGATTTCAGCATAGATTTAAAAACAGGTAGAGAAGAAGCTAGACGTATGGGTTCAGGAAGACGGTTCCAGGCATAAGGTGCTGCAAGATAAAAGGAACAAAGTCTGGAGTTAGCGGTGGAGGAGAAGGGGGATGATAAGAGAGATTTGTTCAGAGAGCGGAGTTCATGGGGAGGAATGTGGGGAGAAATGAGAGAGGAGAGGTAATGAGGGGTCATGGAGTGGATGTATTTAAAGGTCAGTAAGAGGAGTTTGAACTGTATATGGAAGCGGACAGGGAGCCAGTGAAGTGATTTGAGGAGTGGGCATAACGATTTTGCCAGAAAATAAGTCGTGCTGCAGAATTCTGGACAGATTGGAGAGGAGAGAGATGGCTGAGTGGAAGACCAGTGAGAAGTAGATTACAATAGTCTAAGCGAGAAGTAACAAGGGTGTGGACAAGGGTTCTGGTGGCGTGTTCAGAAAGGAAGGGGCGAATTTTGCTAATGTTGAAGATAAAGAAGCGACAGGTTTTGGTGATTTGATGAATATGGTCAGAGAAGGAGAGAGAGGAATCGAAGATGACTCCAAGGTTGTGAGCCGAGGAGACAGGGAGGATATGAGAACCATTAACAGAGATAGAGAATGGGGGCATAGGGGAGGTGGGTTTGGGGGGGGAAATGAGAAGTTCAGTTTTAGCCATGTTTAATTTGAGATGGCGCTGAGACATCCAGACAGCAATGGTTGAGATTTCAGGGGTGGAAATGTAGATCTGAGCATCATAAGCGTAAAGATGGTAGTGAAAGCCATGGGAAGAGATTAGGGCACCAAGAGAGGAGGTATAGATGGAGAAAAGGAGTGGGCCAAGGACAGAACCCTGAGGCACACCAACTGAAAGCGGGAGGGAAGTTGAAGAGGATCCACCATAGTGAACACTGAAAGTATGGAGTGAGAGGTAGGAAGAGAACCAGGAAAGAACAGGGCCCTGGAATCCAAGCGAGGACAGTGTATCAAGGAGTAAGGTGTGGTCAACAGTGTCGAAAGCAGCGGATAAGTCAAGAAGGATGAGGATGGAATAGAGACCTCTGGATTTAGCTAGAAGCAGATCATTAGAGACTTTAGTAAGTGCAGTTTCAGTAGAGTGAAGAGGGCGAAAACCAGATTGAAGTGGGTCAAGAATAGATTGAGAAGAGAGAAAGTCAAGACAACGGCGGTGCTCAAGTAATTTGGAGAGGAAAGGGAGAAGGGAGATGGGACGATAATTGGAGGGACATGTAGGGTCAAGTGAGGGTTTTTTTAAGGAGTGGAGTGACAATAGAATGTTTGAAGGCCGTAGGAACAGTTGCAGTGGAGAGTGAAAGATTTAGGATGTGACAGATGACAGGGATAATAGTAGGAGAGATAGTGGTAAGTAGGGATGGGATCAGAGGAACAGGTAGTACATTTAGAGGAGGAAAGAAGAAGGGCAGTTTCTTCAGTAGAAACGTCTGAGAAGGAGGAGAAAGGAGAGGAAGGTGAGTAGGGGGTGAGGACTAAGGGAGAGAGGTGGGGAAGGTTTGGATGAAAATTCAAGGTTAATCTTACGGATTTTATCATGGAAGTAATCAGCTAGGGTCTGAGGAGAAAGAGAAGGGGGAATAGGGGACGGAGGTACTTTGAGAAGAGAGTTCAGTGTGGCGAAGAGAAGCTGAGGGTTAGAACCAAGGGAATTACTCAAATGGATGAAGTAATCTTGTTTGGCAAGTGAAAGGGCAGATTGGAAGGAGTTCAGCATGAATTTGAAATGAGTGAAGTCGGCAAGGATGCGGGATTGAAGCCGAGAACGTTCTGCTGAGCGGGCGCAGGAGCGAAAATAGCGGATTCTAGAGGTTAGCCAAGGCTGGGGTTTGATACGCCTAGTAGGATGTGAAATGGGAGGGGCAAGAGTGTCAAGAGCAGAGGAGAGAATCAAACATATAAACGGCGAGTGACCTTACTCACTCGCAAATGCGCAGTAGAGACTGCCCTCTCTGCCCCGCCCCCGCTTCAATACGGGGGCGGGACAGAGAGGGAAGTCTCTACTGGCATGCTACAGACGTCGGAACCGCTCCCCCTCCCCCCTCCCCTGGAGTTGCCGCCACCCCTCCACCCGGCCCGAGCAGCACTGTAAACTTACATCAGCATGCAGCAGCAGGCACATCAGCAAAGCTGCCGTCGGACTTCCTTCTCTGCCTTTGTCCCGCCCTCGCCGACGTTACGTCACACGAGGGCGGGACACAGGCAGAGAAGGAAGCCCGCCCCGACGGCAGCTTTGCTGATGTGCCTGCTGCTGCGTGCTGATGTAAGTTTACAGTGCTGCTCGGGCCGGGTGGAGGGGCGGCGGGGGCGGCGACTCCGAGGGGGGGCTCGGAACCCCCCTATTCCAAAAGTAGCCCGTTTTCACGGGCTCAACGGCTAGTAGTATCATAAGAGGAAACAGCTTCATTCACAGACTTAGAGTGGTGGTAGAGAGAAGGTTAGAGACACAAGAAGATAGATTAAAGGGGTCAACAGCTTTAAGATTACTAGAATCTCTTGGGTACTTCTGTCACCCCAGTTTCCCAATTTTGTTATTTAAGGGTTATCTTGGACTCCTCTCTTTCATTCCTACCCTAGATTGCACATTTATCTAAACTTTCCTTTTTGACCACAATAAGTTTCACTCACTTATCCTCTCATTCTTTACCTCTCGGCTGGATTATGACAATGTCATCTATGCAAGTTTACCATGTACTATTTTAAAAAACAATTACAAACCCTCCAAAACACACCTGCCAAACTATTGTGTAAGGCCCGTCGTACTAACCACTCAGCTCCAATGTTAATAAAACACCACTGGCGTCTCGTCGAATACCATATCGCCTACAAAATCGCACTTTTAACTTTCAAGGTTTTCAGGTTGGGCTCCCCTGATTATTTATCCAGTCTTATTATTCCCTACTCACAAGCTATGGTTCTTAACTCTTGTAATGATCATCGATTAGTTCTTCCTGGTCCTAAACAGGCTTCTTTAGAATCTAACCAACACTGTGCCTTTTTCTTCCTTGCCCCTTTTGTTCAGGCCTCTCATAAACTGTCCTCTAAGTTTAGACATCCTGACGTTTAACCTTGGCACCCCAATTCACATCTGAAGACTCTATATTTCTGAAGTTCCTTTATTGAATAACACAAAGATTACTCACAGTCAGATGTAATTCAGAAGCACTGCCCCATGGCATAGAGACTCTGTAATTCTGAGAAGACAGTAGCTCAGAGCTGGGTGACTGGAGTGCAATATCTTTTCAGTAAGATATACACAAGGTAAAAACCAAGTACATTAACAGGGGGTATGGCAGGAAAGGGTGCTGTCTTAACAAGATGGAGACTGTCTCAAGGACAGAGGGACAGAGAAGGACTCACACTGGCCCAGGGAGCAGGGGGAGACCCACCAATGGGAACAGAGCCTGCCATCTAGCAACAGCACAACCAATAAAAACAGTTTTATGCAGACAGGCCAGTGTAGCTACATTCCCTGAGAACCACACCACCCACAATGCATCGTTCATGTGACTTTGCAGTGAGAATGACAGCAAAAGTATCAAACTCATCTGCAGGGCCACATTATAAATCAGGGTAAGGCTGTCAGAGGACAGAACACCTTTTGTCTGGAACAATCTCCCTCTCTCTCTTGGAGTGACCTATCCTTTAAAAGTTTAAAACCAACCTAAAAACGTGGCTTTTCAGGCAAGCCTTTGGGGATACAGTATGACACCCTCCGGCTAGACATATCTCCTAGTCCTTTTACCTTCTTTTACCTCTTTGCATGGTTGTACTACTTTCCTATCATCAATGGAGTTCATGTCCCCTTTCATTCTGTTATTTTAGCACATACACCACTCTGTTACACCCTGGTGGCTAAAGCAGTCTACCAAGCATAAATAAATAAATAAAACAAGTAATATTTATTTGTAGTGGTCATTCCCTTGCATGAGTTCTCTTCCTTAGCAGAACATGAGTTGTTTATCTCTCCACTGTCATTTCTTGTTTGCCCTTACATTCTGTGCCCTGATGGGTCAGCCTTTCATGTGACCCTCTCTAGTCAACTGAAGTCCTGGCAAATACATGTGATTCTCTCTCCAATCAAATGCTACCTTCAGTAATCTTGAGTGACTTTCACTATGACATAGTTTCAGTCACTGACCCTTTCGGGCCCTTTCCTTGTCCTCTAGCCTTATAGGTCAGCTTCTTCTCTCCTCTCTGCAAGGCACAGTCTCCATCTTGTCCCAGAGCATGTCACATTGCTTTGTCTCTCCTCTTGAAAACGTGGACTCTTTTTACCACCTGTCTTCAAGTATTCCCATCTTCACCTTCCTTTTTCTTTAAGCCTAACCTTCCATTCTCTACAATAAAGCAACTAATTCAATAGACTTTCTATATTCATCTGTCTTCAGTATCCAATCAGCTTATCTGCAAGGAATATCCAGTACAAAGATTCCTGCCCTGGGACAGAAAAAACATATTTCAACTTCACAATGCTGTAAGTACTGTTCTACTTATATTACAATAAACAGTTGAGATTCAGGGAAATCAGAATCTTCTTTGTGGATATGACCTTACCTGGGGGGGGGGGAGGCGGAGGGTTGGTTAATGGGGTATAGATAAGTTGTGGTAAACAGAAACTGCAGGGAATGAGAGAAGACATTGGGTGGTGGATATGAGAGGGATTGTTGGAGTGGTGAGAAAGAGGATTGGCTGGAAAATGGCTGAAGGAAGTCTCGGAGTTTCCAGGGAGGATTAGCTAGAGGGGGATCAGAAAAAGGATCATTTTCAAGGGGATTAGCTGGGGCACAGGTGAGATAGAGCATGTAAAGAATGCTTTTCGAATGTTCACTCCATTAACTATACTTTTCCAATCCTGTTATTCTTCAGAAGTCTCTCTTTATTTATTTGTGGTGACTGTAGAATGCATCTTTTCTGTGAGTATGCTTCCTCATAAGGATCCTGGATTAAGTATTCCAGGATCCTTGGGAAGTACTGACCCTAACAAGAAGAGAAGTGCCACAAAGCACAGAGGAAACAGTAATTCAATTTCAGAAATGATTAGAGAAGATATCTAGATATCTAGAGAGGTAATTACATAAAGCAAATGTCAACGGTTATTTAATATATTTAAATGTTAATTTTAATTTCCTAAGAATAAGCATTGTGAAACACACACTACAGTCTGAACATTCACTTATGTCTTTTCCCTATGTGGAGGTGAACCTGGAGATTTCACAGACACTGCAATTAAATGATTCATATGAAGAACAGCACAAAATTCTTAGGAACTTGATGAGTACAGCTCTGTGCTTCCCCTCCTTACATGTTTTATTTCCTCACAAAGTGTTAACAACAAACTCAAGTGACTAAAAATGCCCTAATGCTGATACATTAGCAGTGTTTCAGTATCCCAGCGTAGGTCAGAACTTCTAATCTAAGCCCTTATCACAGTTATATTTTCCAAGAGCATTAAAAACAATACTGGCCAATGCAATGCATGCCCTAATATTCACTCCAGAATATCACGTGTCTGCCTCTGTAATGCTAGATCTGGTCTCCGGCTCTAATCTAAATTTAATCTGATTTAACACATATAGACTGCTTTCTCCCCTCAATAGGTCCAGAGACATTTACAACAAAAGTGAACACAATTGAGAACAAGAATAAAAATTAACATTTAATCAAGAACTGTTGGAACAAATAAATCTTAAGGCATTTATGAAAAGCAGAATAGGACAATTGTCTTTTTATCTATAGAGGAAGATTGTTCCAGATTTCAGTGGCTTTGTAAATGAATGGAACAAATTGCCTGATGCAAGACCATTTAAGATTTTAAACACCAAGCAAGCCACTTCAAACATGCCTCATGCTGTGATGGGAAGCCAATGGACAGAAGGAAATAAAGGGGAAACAAGGTCAAACCTTTTCTTACCACATATGAGCCTTACTGCAGTGTTCTGCAAAAGTTGTACTTTTTTCAAAAGAGTAACTGAGCCTCCCAAATATAGTGATTAGGAATAATCCAGTTGGAAATGACTAGTGCTGAACTAATACTGCAAACTGACTTTCATAAAAAATAAGGAAGAACAGTCCTCAGTTGTTTTAATTTGAAGAAACCATTCATATATAGGTTACTTATTTAGGCTCCTATCCTTTTATCCTCTTCCTTCTTGGCAGATATTGAAAGCATGTTCTCAAGATCTTCTTTTCCTCTGGTATCTGAATAATTCTTCATCCACAGAAACCTCCCTCACCTGCCAATGGGTACAGAACAGAACTAGGACATTTTCCCATAGATCTCACCATTAAAAAATCTGATTCTGGTGTTATCTTAGTAAGAGCAACATAAACTTTCTCCAGTATCAGGCATATTGTGAAATAGTACAGTATAAAACCCTACCAAAAGCAACTCAGGACCAGAATTCACACAACAAGGATCCTATGTAGGAAAAAGCAGCACTGTAAATATTATAGTGAGCCCTAGTCTATTTGTTTTCTAACACAACTACTTAGATACTTAGGGCCAATATTGTAAAGAATCTTAATACAAATATAAGCAGTTTAAATAGGATCTGTAGGTCCAAGAACAGTCAGTGTAAAAATATGAAAAAAGGAAGTGGCACTTAACACTGAAGAATATTTTCACTGCAGTGTTCTGCAACAGATGAAGCTTCCCTAAAAGCCGCTTACCTTAGTAAAGCAGATTATAGTAATCTAATTGTGACAGTATCAGAGCATGTACAACCTGCTTAAAATCTTCTTCTTTCAGATATGTCCAATTCTGTATTAACATACATAATTTCAGAAAAGCCTTTTTAGAGATGAAATATCTGAACGTCAATAATGTAGAATCAATCAAGATACCTACACATTTTATTAGGGAAAGGGAATGAGACTTGATATACTGCCTTTCTGTGGTTTTTGCAACTACATTCAAAGTGGTTTACATGGTATATAAAGGTACTTATTTGTACCTGGGGCAATGGAGGGTTAAGTGACTTGCCCAGAGTCACAAGGAGCTGCCTGTGCCTGAAGTGGGAATCAAACTCAGTTCCCCAGGACCAGAGTCCACCACCCTAACCACTAGGCCACTCCTCCACTAGAATTCTCTCAGTGTTCTTGCAGAATCTTTCTCTTTAGTAGCCTTGTTTCTTTTATTCTGTAAACAAATAATCTCATCCATTTATCTTCTTTCCCTTTTGAATCATACAGCAAATTTCATTCAAATTTGTGCCAAAGATGATAAAGCACCCAGTGGCACCTGGCTCATGTGTTAGGTACTTTCAGCGCCCTGACACTTCTTGGGGATAGAATCGTCTCCACATAATTTTTCTGTTGGCTCAGTTGAAGGCATCACCTGTAGAATGTTGTTTTATAGAACAGTATGATGCTTGTAACTCTTAACCCCCTACTATTCTGTGCAATATCCATGTCTGTTTTAATCATTCCCACAATAAAGTAAAGATTTTAGACTTTAAAAAAAAACTTTGTTCAGATGGGGGATTACCTCAAGGAATTGCTATCTGGATGGGAACATCAGGAAAAAGTTGGAAAGCAGTGGGTAAAACTGAAAGGAGCTATTGTACAGGCAGCAAACCTTTTTGTAAGAAAAGTAAATAAAAGTAAGAGGAAAAGGAGGCTGCTTTGGTTCTCAAAAGTAGTAGCTGAAAAGGTAGGTAAAAAGAGGTTAGCCTTTATAAACTACAAGAGACCTCAGAAAGAGGAAGACAGGCATCAATATCTGGAAAAGCTAAGAGAAGCTGGTAGAGTAGTCAGGAAAGCAAAGATGCAAATGGAAGAAAAATAGCCAATATGGTAAAATGGCGGGGGGGGGGGGGGGGGGGGAATAAGACATTTTTTAGATATGCTAGTGATAGGAGGACATACAAAAGTGGTATTGTGAGACTCAAAGGTGAAGGGAAGGAATATGTAGAAGCTGATAAAGATAAGGCGAAATTGCATAATACATTTCTGTTCTGTGTCCACAGCTGAAGGGCCAGGAGCAGGACTACAGAAGACAAACACAAATAGGATTGGAGGGATGGTAGTTCTTGAACAATTTTCAGAGGACTGTATTCCTGAGGAGCTGGCTAAGGTAAAGGTGGACAAAGTGATGGGGCTGGATGGCATACATCCAAGGGTACTGAAGGAACTTAGGGAAATTCTAGCGGCTCTACTGGTTGATCTTTTCAATGCTTCTTTAGAGTTGGGAGTGGTCTAGGAGGACTGGAGAAGAGTAGTCCCTTATATGGTATGAAGCCCCGCCTAGTGCATTCCAGGATGTACTGGGCTGGGCACTGCCATTTTGCAGGCAGTGCCCATGGAAGGGGAGGGAGGACACCTCCCTCCTCCAACTGCAGGTAGGGGGTGGGGTAGGGCCACTAGACCACCAGGTAGGGGGGATTTACCCGTGGCCCATTGGGCCACCAGGGAAATTGGTAGGATGCTGGGGGGATTAAGGAGGGCTGGAGATCTCCAGCCCCCCCTGAACCTGTGTTGGAGGGGTCAGGGGGCCCGGAGGTCCGCTGGACCTCCAGCTCCTTGTTGCTTGGGGAGGGGCGGTTCGGTTCAGAGTTCCTTACTTACCCGCGGCCCACTGGGCCACATGGAACATCGGAGGGATGTTGGGGGATTAGGGAGGGCTGTAGACCCACTGGAACTCCAGCCCCCCTGAACCTGTGTCCGTGGGTGGTCAGGGGGTCCTCTAGCCCCCGTTTCTCTTGGCTCGGGCAGGGATAGTTGGGATCTGGTGGTCCCATGGACCTTCAGCCCTTGTGTTTGACAGGTCTGGGCTTTTAACAGTCCAGACCTGTCAAACAAGTGCAGAAGTATTGCCACTTAAACCCCATGATCAGAGAGAATTGTGTGCTTAAATTTGCATGCAATTATAGGCGCGGTAAAGCATCGTGCTGTTCCAGTGCTATTTTTAGCGGGGCTTTTGATCATCTGCCTGTGATATTTGCTCTGTGCTTTAAGGTCACCACTGCTTCTAGTGAGCTGCTGGAAGACACTGCCCAGGCAGGAGCTCTGCAGCGGGTCCTTCTCCTCTTGCTGGAGTGGCAGAGGAGGTGGCTGTGGAGTACTTGCTATGAAACAGTTCCAAACCTCCCGTTAAAATTTCCACGGTAAAGTTAGGGACTGCTTGTGTGCATTGTTTGGAAAACGGCTGTGCACTGCTTTGCATGCACATGTGTATAGTAATTAACTTATTATAGTACCTTTGCATTTGATTTTCATTAGCTGCTACCGTGACAGGAAAAGAGCTCACAGACTCTTTTTGTGCATGTCTGGCTGTACTCAGTGTTTGTTAAACTGGCATATACCAGTTGCTAGCTCATTAGGTTTTGTGCATCTGGGCCTGAATGCCCTCGGTATGGGCCCTAAAGTAACTGAGTGGGTTAGGAAATGGTTGAGTGGAAGGCAACAGAGGGTAGTGGTAAATGGAGCTCATTCTGAGGGAAGGGATGTTACCAGTGGCGTGCTGCAAGGTTCAGTTCTTGGGCCAATTCTTTTAAGCATCTTTGTAAGCAATATTGCTGAAGCACTGTCTGGTAAGGTTTGCCTCTTTGCAGATCATACCAAAATCTGCAATAGGGTAGACACCCCTGATGGTGTGGATAACATGAGGAAGGACTTAGCGAAGATAGAGGAATAGTCTGGAATTTGGCAGCTTAGATATAATGCTAAAAAATACTGGGTTATGCATTTGGGCTTAAAAGACCCAAGGGAGCGGTACAGTTTAGTGGGTGAATAACTTTTGTGCATGAAAGAGGAGTGGGACTTGGATGTGATCATATGTGATGATCTTAAGGGGCCATGCAGGTACAAATGGATGCATAGCGAGAGGAATGGCCAGTAGGAAAAAAAAAGGTGACGATGCCCCTGTTCAAGACTGGTGAGACTTCATTTAGAATATTGTGTACAATTCTGGAAACAGCACCTTCAAAAAGATATAAACAGGATGGAGTCGGTCCAGGGGGCGGCAACTAAAATGGTCATTGGTATTTGTCATAAAGCATATGGGAGCAAACTTATGTTTAAATCTTGTTATTAAATATTCAATTAAAACAAAATATGAATAAAAGAACAATGCACACATAATAAATGTTAACTGTTTTTATTCAGGATCAAAAGGAACAGATAGCTTACTGCTGAGGTACAAGACAAATGAAACAGTCATGTACAAGTGAACAAAAAATAGGCAATAGCATAACAGTCAATAAAGTTCTCTAAAGCATGAAACAAAAGGAATACTTACGATCCTGGTTTTCACACCCTCCCCAAAATACCCACTGCCACCCATCCCCTGAACCATATACAACTATGTTGGCCCATTGTCTGGACTCTTATGACTCCAGACCATTGTGGTAAGATGAGCATAGCCAAGAATCCCAAGCCACCCCCTCAACCCCCCAGGCAGAGGACCCGGACCCAGCCTATTGTTAGGTGAGAACCAAACCATGATGCACTTAGGAATCTATTCAGTACTGCACTTCTTGTCCTGTGTGAGATAAATTATGAATAACAAGTTCAAACAGACAAAAAAGCTTGTTGTCTTCTTGGGGTTACATGGACAGCCTGCGGCTCCCATAACATTAAGGCATGCAGCCTATTTCTCTAATACCAAAAAGAAGGAGGCACATAATATGCATATAATAAATTCCAAACCTTTACCCCTCCCTCTCACCAAACCCTATAATTCAACAAAATCTGAAATCATAAAATATTTTACAGAAATAATAAAGGACTACCAACCTCTATCACAAGAGCTTTAAAGACATCCTGTGAAAAATCTATGAGGACTTGACTCGGATATCTCTCCAGTTATAGTTAGAAGTCTAAAAAGACTGAAAGAGAAAAAAACATTTCTCATTCTACTCTCACAAAAATTTAAAGAGTTTAAGTATTAAACTCCTTACTCTCAGAGAAAGAGATTGAAATACAGTGGTGGAAATAAGTATTTGATCCCTTGCTGATTTTGTAAGTTTGCCCACTGACAAAGACATGAGCAGCCCATAATTGAAGGGTAGGTTATTGGTAACAGTGAGAGATAGCACATCACAAATTAAATCCGGAAAATCACATTGTGGAAAGTATATGAATTTATTTGCATTCTGCAGAGGGAAATAAGTATTTAATCCCTCTGGCAAACAAGACCTAATACTTGGTGGCAAAACCCTTGTTGGCAAGCACAGCGGTCAGACGTCTTCTTTAGTTGATGATGAGGTTTGCACACATGTCAGGAGGAATTTTGGTCCACTCCTCTTTGCAGATCATCTCTAAATCATTAAGAGTTCTGGGCTGTCGCTTGGCAACTCGCAGCTTCAGCTCCCTCCATAAGTTTTCAATGGGATTAAGGTCTGGTGACTGGCTAGGCCACTCCATGACCCTAATGTGCGTCTTCCTGAGCCACTCCTTTGTTGCCTTGGCTGTATGTTTTGGGTCATTGTCGTGCTGGAAGACCCAGCCACGACCCATTTTTAAGGCCCTGGCGGAGGGAAGGAGGTTGTCACTCAGAATTGTACGGTACATGGCCCCATCCATTCTCCCATTGATGCGGTGAAGTAGTCCTGTGCCCTTAGCAGAGAAACACCCCCAAAACATAACATTTCCACCTCCATGCTTGACAGTGGGGACGGTGTTCTTTGGGTCATAGGCAGCATTTCTCTTCCTCCAAACACGGCGAGTTGAGTTCATGCCAAAGAGCTCAATTTTTGTCTCATCTGACCACAGCACCTTCTCCCAATCACTCTCGGCATCATCCAGGTGTTCACTGGCAAACTTCAGACGGGCCGTCACATGTGCCTTCCGGAGCAGGGGGACCTTGCGGGCACTGCAGGATTGCAATCCGTTATGTCGTAATGTGTTACCAATGGTTTTCGTGGTGACAGTGGTCCCAGCTGCCTTGAGATCATTGACAAGTTCCCCCCTTGTAGTTGTAGGCTGATTTCTAACCTTCCTCATGATCAAGGATACCCCACGAGGTGAGATTTTGCGTGGAGCCCCAGATCTTTGTCGATTGACAGTCATTTTGTACTTCTTCCATTTTCTTACTATGGCACCAACAGTTGTCTCCTTCTCGCCCAGCGTCTTACTGATGGTTTTGTAGCCCATTCCAGCCTTGTGCAGGTGTATGATCTTGTCCCTGACATCCTTAGACAGCTCCTTGCTCTTGGCCATTTTGTAGAGGTTAGAGTCTGACTGATTCACTGAGTCTGTGGACAGGTGTCTTTCATACAGGTGACCATTGCCGACAGCTGTCTGTCATGCAGGTAACGAGTTGATTTGGAGCATCTACCTGGTCTGTAGGGGCCAGATCTCTTACTGGTTGGTGGGGGATCAAATACTTATTTCCCTCTGCAGAATGCAAATAAATTCATATACTTTCCACAATGTGATTTTCCGGATTTAATTTGTGATGTGCTATCTCTCACTGTTACCAATAACCTACCCTTCAATTATGGGCTGCTCATGTCTTTGTCAGTGGGCAAACTTACAAAATCAGCAAGGGATCAAATACTTATTTCCACCACTGTATATGTTTTAATATAAGGTTGTACAAGCTATTACAATAATCCTAGTAATATGGTGGATCCACAGTAGTCCAAACACTTAAAATGATTTTTCCCTCCACTAAACCCATCTTATGGTTATGGAGATGACTGCCCCTGCCCCTCAATGGAAAGACCTCACATTTATCCAAGAGGAGCTCTGCTACAAATAGTGGGATCATCACCTCCAAGAGGCATGGAGACAGACTTAAAGATCTTAATATGTATACTTTGGAAGAAAGGCAGAAGAGGGGAGATATGATAGAGACATTTAAATACCTTTGTGACATAAATGCACAGGAAGATAGCCTCTTTCAATTGAAAGGAAACTCTGGATTGAGGGGGTTATAGAATGAAGGTGAAAGGGGATAGACTCAGAAGCAGTGGTGTGCTGGAGCTGGCTTGCACAGGCTCGCAAGAGCCGGTTGTTAAATTTTTAAAGCTCTTGTGAGCCGGTTGTTGTGGCAAGCGAGCCAGCTCCCAGGGGCGGCGCAACCCGGCGGTAAGTGAGGTAAGCATGGCAGGAGGGTGCCACAAGCCATGCTTACCTCACCTCCCGCCACTCTGGGGGGGGGGGGGGGTTAAATCGTTGATTTACCTCCGTCTCAGCAGACGCAGTCAAAGCCTGTCTCTAGTCTTCCCTTCATTCCCATCAGTGTCCCGCTTTCTTCTGACATCATTTCCTCTTTCTGCGAGGGCGGGACACTGACAGGAAACGAAGGGAAGGCTAGAGATGGGCTTTCACTGTGGCTGCTGCGACGGAGGCAAGAGAGAGAGGAGAATCGCTGGGTGGGTATGGATGGTTGGAGGGGGGCACGGGAGAGCGTCACTGGGTGGGTATGGTTTGAATGCCTGGAGGGGGGCACGAGAGAGAGAGAAGAGTACCGCTGGGTGGGTATGGATGGCTTGAGGGGGGGCATGGGAGAGAGGAGAATCACTGGGTGGGTATGGATGGCTGGAGGGGGGTAGGGGAGAGAGGAGGATCGCTGGGTGGGTATGGATGGCTGGAGGGGGAACAGGAGAGAGGAGAATCGCTGGGTGGGTATGGATGGCTGGAGGGGGGCAGGGGAGAGGAGAGTTGCTGGACATGGGTGGTTGGAGGGGGGCAGGGGATAGGAGAGTTGCTGGACATGGGTGGTTGGAGGGGAGGGCAGGGGAGAAGAGAGTTGCTGGACATGGGTGGATGGAGGGGAGGGCAGGGGAGAGGAGAGTTGCTGGACATGGGTGGATGGAGGGGAGGGGAGGGGAGAGAAGGGTTGCTGGACATGTGTGGAGGAGAGGGAAGGGAGAGAGAAGAAATGTTGGACATGGATGGAGGGGAGAGAAGAGTGAGGAAGGAGATGAGATGAGGGAAAAGGAAGAGAGAAGAAAAACTGCACATGGATGAAGAAAATAGGCAGAAGCTGGATCCACTGGCCAGTCAAGTCTGCGGAGGACCCAGCTTTTACTTACGGATGTAGGACAAGAAATGAAGAAGAAAGGCGGAAAGTAAAGAAATAAATGGAAAGGAAGCCCTGGAAACTGAGTTAAGAGGACAGATAGCAGCAGAATCGGATACTGGGCCAGCATGATCAGAAAAACAAAGTCACCAGACAACAAAGGTAGAAAAAAATCATTTTATTTTCATTATAGTGTTTGGAATATGTCCACTTTGAGAATCAGGTGCTCAACATTAAAAGTTTATATTTATTTACTTATTTATGGTATTTTATCCCACATTAAACATGAATTAGATTGGAACCTGGGATCATTTAATTTTTTTTCCTGGAGTAATGCATCCCCCCCCAGGCTCTCTCCCCAGCTATAGCCAGCTCTGCAATTTGGAGGGGGGGGCCAAAGAGGTGAACCGGGGAGAGAACCTGTTGTTAAACATTTACCCGCACACCACTGCTCAGAAGTAACCTGAGGAAATGCTTCTCCATGGAAAGGGTGGTAAATTCGTGGAACAGCCTCCTGGT
This sequence comes from Microcaecilia unicolor, assembly GCF_901765095.1. Taxonomy (NCBI): domain Eukaryota; kingdom Metazoa; phylum Chordata; class Amphibia; order Gymnophiona; family Siphonopidae; genus Microcaecilia; species Microcaecilia unicolor. Next base: position 340,616,019 of record NC_044031.1, on the reverse strand, counting down.
AGAAGTGGTGGAGACGAAAACAGTACATGAATTCAAGAGAGCTTGGGAGAAGTATATAGGATCTCAAAGGGAGTGATAGGGAGAGTAGATAGCATAGATGGGCAGACTGGATAAGTCATATGATCTTTATCTGCCTACATTTTTCTCTGTTTCTATCCCTTATTTGTCCTGTTAACACACAGTAGATGACAGCAGACAAAGACCTTCATGGTCCATCCAGTCTGCCCAATAAGATAAACTCATAGTATGTGTTGCAATATAATATGAAAAAGAGAAAGTGCTGGTTTGCAAGGTTACTCTAAAGATTAACCCTTTCTCTTGTCAGCAGCTTAGTGCGACCTGCATGTCTGCCTGGATACAGCAGTACCCCAATTTATATTTTGAATAGATGGTAAGCTCTGTCCAGCAGGGATTGTCTCATACATGTTTTATGTACAGTACTGCATATGTCTAGTAGAACTATAGAAATAAATAGTATTAGTAGTAGTATATTTCCTGTAAGGAAACAACTGAAATGTGAGACCAGAACACAGTGATGTCTTCAAGTATTTTAAAAAACATACTACGTACTACCACTTCATTTAAGGACAAGCTAAATTTGGCTTGTCCTTAAATGAAGTTAGGTTATTTATATTTTTGCATTATTATTTGCTTTGTAATTTTAGAGTGAATGTTTTTTACAATTTTGAAGTTTTATGTTATTGCTTATTTAATTTTTTTTTTGTTATCCACTCTGGACCAAACAGGATAAAGATGACTATAAAAACTTTGGAATTAAATTAAATAGGGACCCTTTTACTAAAGTGCTGAGCTTTAACCATAAAAATTGACACGTGGGAAATACCATGGCTGTTGGAAGCGTGCTCAGCATGTCCTCTGTAGTTCTTGCACAGAAAAGTTCTTTACCATGTGTTATGCAATTAGATGTGTATGCTTACCACCTTCTAAAGTGTACCCACGTTAACTGCACAAATGACAGGACACAGTAAGTACCATGTGCAGTCAAAATATAACCCATCCAATTCCTGCCCCCTAATACAGTATGTAGTTAACATACACACTAGCATGCACTGTCATGCCAGTGTGGTAAATTACTGTGTTTGTGTGTTAACAGTTTACTTGTGCTAATTTGAGCATTAACTACTTAAGGGTCCTTTTACAAAGGTGCAGGAGGGCCTACACATGTGCAGCATGCGCCAAATAGTCATTACAACCTGGCGTGTGAGCCGGGTAGTTATTCTGAATTTGGCACATGCTGAATCCCAAGGTAGAAAATAATTTTCTATTTTCTATCATGGGCCACTTACCTGGCAGTAAACAGCAGTTGGCGTGTGCTGCAAGCTTACCATGTGGATAGCACGTGAGACCTTACCATTAGATCAATGGGTGGTGGTAAGGTCTCAGGCCAAAAATGGACGTGTGCTGATTTCAATTTTAGCACACGTTCATTTTCTGGCCCCTTAAAAAAGGCCTTTTTTCGTAGACGCAGTAAAAAATGGCCCAACGAGTGCCCAAAAGATGCAATCGCACTACCACAGGCCACTTTTTACCGCAGCTTAGTAAAAGGACCCTTAAATATTCAAATTAGAAAAAGTTCCTATATCTTTATGCATCTTTCAGTACCAAAGAAGGGTATGTTCTCACCCTTGCTTGTTTATAATTTTCTGGTTTTCCTCTACCACACTTGTATTTCAATGTCAGGATTCTATTCTCAGCCTGGGGTTTCTTAAGGGTAGATTCAGACAAATTTGCAGTCGAAATACAGTTTCTAAGTTAGAAGGGATGTGGTATGATGTGCCCCTTTCTTTAGACAAAACTTTGTGGACCGAATCATTTCAAGACAATGTTTCTGTTGGCTCAGTTGAAGGTATCATATCATAATGTTTTATAGAACAGTACGCTGAAATCTCATGATTTTTGCAATGAGCTGTATTTATATTTATCACTATGAGCATGCATAGCAATATTTTGCATTGATCATTTTTACTGAACTGTTCTTGCAGGTAATTTAAAATTAATAGTTGTTTTGACATGGGAAACCCCAATTGAACTTGCATTTGTTTCATATCCTTTCTAATCTAAAATGCCAGAAAATAAATTATGAATATTGCACTTGTGCTAAATGCTTTTTTAAAAAGTATATAACTCTCATTATTGGTCATTTCCAACATATTAATTCAACCACACAAGGTGTGTGGAGTAGAAGTACTCTTATACCATAGGCGCCCGGTATAAGAGGCTTGGGGAGGATAAGCCTCACCAGCCGCAAGCCCCAATCGTCTCTCTCTCTCTCATCCCCCCACCCCCTGATGCAGCATCTATCCCTCTCACTCCCTCTCTGGCCATAGCCCTTCTAATTTGATTTAGATCGCCCATCGCTGCCGGTAGCAGCACGCCAACATCGAACTACAGCTTGCTTCGGGGCAAATTTTGCCGCATTTCTTTTTTTGACCTTTTTACCCTCTGCGGTAAAAGAGCCTCAGTGCATGGCAAAAACGTCCCCCTCCGCTAGCACAGAGCCCTTTTTACCGCAGCTTAGTAAAAAGGCCCCTAACTAATTAGTTTGCGTGCAGATCTGGGATCCATACCCAAATGAGGGTGCCCTATATAGAATCTGGTGGAATGGGGAGGGGGCAGTTATCAATATGGGCTACTGTTAAGACAGGTTATTTTACCACAAGTCTTGCTATTTTAGTACAGGGTCCCATTTATGTAATGAGACTTTGTGCTAAAATAGCCTGTCTTAATGGTAGACCACATTGATAACCCCCCTCTAATATTTTCTGTTAATTTGAAAACCAGTAATGGCATGAGGAATACTTATGCTCTTAGCATAGTCTATTGTGTCTGTAAACTGTTTGCAGTCAGGAAGCTCAGTCATATCTAGGATGTCTTTATTCTCAAGTTAAGTGGCATGTGGCTTACTTCTCCACCACTTCAAGCTATTCTTTGAGAGACAACTTTAAGAATTAAGCAGGGAGCAGGCCCCCTCCCCCAGATCTCTTATATAAATTGCAGTCTGCTTTATTTTCATGTATATTCTGCTCATTGCTTCCTAGTTTGGTAGATACAGGGTAATTGCAGTCTATCTACAGGAAAGGTTTGTTATATTTCTGTTAATCATTCAAGAGTATTTCTGTTCTACTGTTCTTAGATCTGCCAGAAATGGGCAAACTCCGCTTCCTCCTGCACCCGCCAAAGTTAAATCATGCAAATCCTCTTTGTTCTGCCTGTAGCTGTCATGCAGCAGGAAGCAGATTAACAGAGCAGAAACAAAAATAAAGAGTAAAATATGCAAATTAGCCTACATATGTATCCTGCGTGTGCTCACTTGACAGTAAAGGGCAAGCACAGGTGTATGGACCTGACAGTTGCACGTAGCAGGAGCAGAAAAGGTTAATACTGAAAAAAAAGGTATACTTGGTTCCTTAAACTCTGATTTTAAAATAAAACACTCTATTTTGAAAAAAAAAAATAGTTTGGTTGTCACCGTGAAAGACAGAGTGGGCAAGCTACGGCCACTTAAAGGGTTATTATTTTTTCCAAGATGCCTAACTTGTTCAGCAGAAATGCACAGAACTAATGCCAGTTTTTAATGATCTACTGTATAAAAATTCCAGGCTTCTTATGCGTAGCATTACCACCACTTTTTTTTTTTTTTTTTTTAGATTTTGCTCACACCTTTTTCAATAGTAGTTAAGGAGACTTACATTCAGGTACACAGGATATTTCCCTGTCCCTGGAGGGCTGACAATCTAAGTTTGTACTTGAGGCAATGGAGGGTTAAATGACTTGACCAACATCAGAAGGAGCAGCAGTGGGATTTGAATTGACCACCTATGGATGTCAAGACCTGTGCTCTAAACACTAGGCCACTCCACTCTAATAAACTCTGAATGGAAACCCTAACCTCTCCTCAAAGCCAGCCCCGAGAATGCCTCTGCTCATGTCAGATAAAGAAACAAAGTTTAGAAAGAATGTACACATTTGAATTAAGACATCCAGATTTGGACAAGTCAAGTTCCTCAGGTATTTTGGAATAGGATCTGATGATGTAGAGCCTGTTCTAAAATACATGGTGAAATGGATGGTTACACGTCAGTTGCATGCAGTAGGAGCATCCATTTTAGAATCATAGACATAAATGCATATGTTATAAAATAGCGACATAAACATTTATGTCAGCCATTTTAGATATTTAACTCCCCTTTTATTAAGCCGTGATAGCAGCTGTCGTGCGCTAATACTAACACAGCACATCCACTCTGAATCGGCTGTGTTGGCATTGCATGTGGCAGCTGCTAGCACAGCTTAGTAAACAGGGTTGTAAATGTTTATTTTTCCCTAAATTGTCACAGAGCCTGGTATCTCTTGCTAGTTTTGCTTTCCTTAAACTCTATTTTAAATATAAAGCACTCTATTTAGAAAAAGGGATTGGGATTTGATAAACTGCCTTTATGTGGTTACAATCAAAGTGGTTTATATATTATATACATGTACTTATTTTGTACCTGGGGCACTGAAGAATTAAGTGACTTGCCCAGAATCACAAGGAACTGTAGTGGGAATTGAATCCAGTTTCCATGGTTCTCAGGCTAGCCATTGGGTTACTTTCACTGTGAGATTAGGCTAGTGAGCTCTCCTAATCCCTCTTAATCCCTTCAGTGGAACACTATAAGAGGAGTGCTGTGGTGCCTAGGAAAATTTACTTTAGCCAATTTATTGGTGATGGCACCATTACTCATAAAAGGTTATTTTCTCTAATTAAATCCTTAACTACTCCAGAAGATGCCCATTGGGAATTCAATCTAAATTGCCATCTGCCCAGGAATCAGATGACTTCTTTCTTAATAAAGTAGTCCAAATACATTCAGATCTATCACAATCTAAATTTAGTTGCAGTAATGCATTATCTGGTACTCTTGTAGGGTTCGAACAACCAGTAAAGGTAGATCAGGTTTGGAACTCATTTCCACTCATTACGGTTACAACTACTGTTTCTTTACTGAAGAAATGCTCTCATTCACAATGTACATTAGATATTTGCCCAGTTTCTTTATTTTCTACTATTCTACAGGTAGTTATTTAATAAGAGATCTGAATAAATTGCTGGTATTACTCCCATACTCAAGGGTTCCAACCTAGATTTATCATTATCTTCTAACTATAGACCTGTGGTAAGTATACCTTTATTTGCAAAATTAGTTGAGGCTTATATAAGCCAGCTTTTTATGGAGTACACTTTTCTCAGTTTGGTTTTAGGCCATCTCATAGTACCGAGACTCTGTTGCTTGTGCTATCCTCCTTTGTGAAGGCAGCGTTGGGTCCTGGAAAGAAGGCTATTTTACTCCAGTTTGATATTTCAGCAGCATTTGATCATGACCTTATATTAGCCAGGCTAAGTGATATCGGCATCTCAGACTCAGTACTTAATTAGTTTTGAGAGTTCCTGGGGAACCGCAGCTACTGCATATGACAGAATAAAATCTTTTCTAAATATTGGTCCCCAGGTTGTGGAGTTCCCCAGGACTTGCCTTGTCTCTTGTACTGTTTAATTTTTGTATGTCTTCTTTAGGAAGCATTGGTGAATTATTGTTATCCTACGTGGATGATATTTTATTTCTTTTATCAATACCCTCTAATATTATGGATCTGCCTGATATTGTCCTGTCTGGGGTTAATAGGATTCAGAGTTGAGCTTGTTCTAATAAACTAAAATTGAACCCAAGTAAAACAAAAATCTTATGGTTTAAATGACCTGATGCAATGGTACCGCGTTGAACCCTGGTATCGGGAAAACAGTGGTCAAGAAGTATGGCATTGATACTGGTACTCAACAGGAGCATTTTCTGAAGCCTAGATATCCCGAGTAGAAGGTGTAAATCACATCAATCTTTTTGAATATAGATGTGTATTCCCCTTCTGAAATGGAGAATACACATTTATTTTATAGGTCCACCCTAGTTCTGCCCTGACTACACCCCCTTGCCATCTGCATATTGTAGAGTTTTAGATGTGTATATCCCGGCTTTGTAAAATTGGGATTTAGACGTTTATGCAGGGTCTAAATACCAGTTTATGGATATCTAAAACCCGAAGAGCATTTAAAAAAAAGCATTTATAGTGTAAGTAATTTTATAGAAGGCTATGTCTGTGCATAAAACACTATTTTACCTATGGGGATGCCTTTTAAAACTATCCTCCGTAGTGCAGGGGTGGAAACCTGTGGCCCTAAGATCATGGGAATTATACACAGAAAACATAACTAACCAGAGTTTGCTGATTTTAAATACTTATTTTGCAAATATTTTCAGAATAGCCTCTCTAGCAGTTTGCTTTCATTATTGTAGCTACATTTTTACTTATTTTTCACAGAAGGTCTATGGAGCTCTGAGAATTTCTGGTTCCGACATTACATAGTGTTGCAGCCTGCTAGGGATAGTACTGACATTCATGTGGCCCTCTGCGTATAAAGGTTGCCCACCCCTGCTTTAGTGGTTCTGAAAAATAAGGAGAAGCTAAAAATTCTGAAATGTTCAGCAAAATATACAAGTGTGTAATGCAAACAGAGTCCTTCATAAGACTGAGCCCTTAGAGATCTCAGGAAGGCCTGGGATAAATATAGAGGAACCCCAGTTGTAAAGGAAGGGAGAAACCAGAGATTAATTGAGGACTATGGCGCTGTAACAAAAAGTGATGTGGACAGAGATATTTGATCTTCAAATGATAGCATAAAATCAATCAAGATTCCTAGGCTTTTTACTTGGGGTTGCACTTGAACAGATGAACAGAGAAAAAGACAGATGGAGCATTTCCTGTAGGTGCTGTTGCTTGGGCAAAACACACCCAAAACTCACACAACACCACAAAGGCAAAACCTCTATACACTGGTAAACTGAACATCCTCCTGATCTACATATAATTAGTTTATCCTTCTCCTGTTCAATTTAGTTTGTGTTGAAAAATTAGTCATGAGGGCATCAACCATAATAGGATTCTTTTATTTGAATAACTGTACATAAGTACATAACTATTAAGCCCAGCATCCCGTTTCCAACAGAGACCAATCCAGGTCACGAGTACAGATTTTAAGCTCAGGTGGTGTTTATAGTAACATGGTACATGAAGACCAGTTGGCTCATCCTGTCTGTGCCATTTCCCTGAGACTGGGAGGTTGGAACATATATTAAAGAATGCAAGGAACAGCCTTCTAGTTGCTAAAATCAATCATGAAGGTAATGGTGTTGGGAAGAGCAGAATGCAACTAATAACCAATAAGGTCAGGAGAACTTTGAATAGAAAGTTGGGCAGAAAATGCAATGCTTTTTTAATTCTTTCAGCTGGATCACAAAGCTAGTCTGTACTCACTGCTACTCAGGTCAGAAGGTGCTGGTTTCCCCAGGCTTCACTATGACACTTTCAATCTCCCACACCAGTATCATTATTACATTAACTCTTTAGCAAGAATTTTGAAACATGACAGTTTTCTAGTAAAACATGAGAAAAGGAAAAATAAAAAAAGCTGACAGTGTTTTCAAAACTATATCATTCACATGGCATTAGGAATAAAGGACTAGATTCAATGAATTGCACTGAAAAGATTTCAAGGAAAAATTATGCGTCAAGTGCTATTCTTTAAAGGGTATCCCACACTTTATAGAGTAGTGCCTAATCCACACCTAACTTAAGACGCCTGCATTTGTGGCTGCTGAAACCAGGTACAAATGCCCCTAAATTAGGTGCAGATCAGGTGTATTCTATAAAAATGCACATAACGTAGGAATGCACTGGAAACGCCCCTAAACATGTCCCTTTGAAACTACATGCTATAGGAATTACACAGACATCGTTATAGAATATGATGTGTACATAACTCCCAATTAAGGCCAATTAATACCAATAAATGATTGTTAGCAGCCAATTATTAGTGCTGATTGGCTCAATCAATGAAGTTGCACATGCAAATTTACTATACACGCTTATTTGTGCATACAACTTTATTCACCATATAAAGAATCTGGAGGAAAGCACACATTCCTTCGGATTCCATATTTTGCACTGAAATTTCCGTGCAGGAATCAAAGCATATTCAAGAACATTGCATCAATCGGCGCTGTTAATTGCCAATTAATAAGCAATTATTGACACTAATTGGCATTAATTAGAATTTACATACAGAACCGTCTAAGTGTATTCTATAACGTGCTGTGCATAAATTATAAGTCCTATAGATGAAAAGTAGGTATGGTCATGGGCATGGAATGGGCAGGTCATGGGTGTTTCTAGAATCTGTGTGTGTTGTTATAGAAATTACCTGGTCTATGCCTAATTTAGGCTTTGGCATTTATATCAGGTTTTACCCGGTATGACTGCCCGTGACTAAATTTAGTCATGTGGACCAGTGCTCGGCATATTCTATAAACCACACAGAAATTTAGGCTTATCCTATAAAGTACACCTAAATTAAGGCGTACTTTTTATTTCAATAATTTTTATTGAAGACTCAAGAACATAGACATTACTGTTATTTTAGAAAGTACACAGTTTGAACCCACACAACGTGGCATTAGTGTACATCTCCAACATCTGTCATCAACATTTTATAATTCCCCCCCCCTCCTAACCCCCCCTAAATAATTCTTAAATACCTAAAGCGCTCATCCATAGCGGGCTGGTCCCAAAGGGCCTGGACTCTGATGGCCCTCCGGCACCCCCCCCATGCATCATGTCAATCCTCCCCCACAACCCCCTCCTCCCCCTTTGTATTAGCCCTATACTATTTATAGGGGAAAATTCCTTGGTTCCATCTAACAAGTCATATATTTAACAGGGAGCTCTTAGCTCTCGGGGGCATGGAATCTAAAAATGGTCCCCATCTCATGCAGTAATTGTCAAATTTGCGTGAACTTCCCTCCCGAACCATCAGTCTTTCAATTCGTAACAGCTGCACCATCTGCATTCACCAGTTCTGAGGGGACGGGCCCTTTGGTGACACCCAGTCTGCCAGTATAGACTTTTTAGCTATTAAAATAGCTTGTTTCACAAAATTTGTAAATTCCTTTGGCCTCGGGGCTCATAAGCATGGTTTCCCAAATAATAGGAGAGGTGAATAATACCATCCAGTCATCCACATGTCTGAGACTTGCTGTATTATGATTTTCCAGAAGTTCCTCACCCTTGGGCAAGTCCAATACATACATATGACCCAATGTCGCTCCATCTTTGTGACACTTGGGGCATGCCCCATCTGAGGAGGCCCCCTTATGGAACGCCCGACGAGGTGGGATGTGCATCCGGAATGCAAATCGATACTGTAACTCCCAATGATCAGCTAGAGGGGACATTCTGTACATTGTCAATACATATTCTTTGAACAAGCCCGGTGAAATTTCTACCTTCAAGTCTCGTCTCCAGGCTGCGGCGTATTTTCCAAAATCTGGTTCTGAAATTGTATCTTTAATGTGTCAGAGGTGGAACCTCAACGGAACTTTGTGCTGCAACCCCAGTGAGTAGGCCGAGGGCAGCTCTTCCTGTACATCCTCAGCCAAGTCACTCCAAGGCAAGCTCTTCGTATAGTGTTGTAACTGCCAATAATAAAAATAGTCTTTTGAGGCAAACAATCCTCGTTCTTGTAATTCCTGAAATGATTGTAATTTCCCTTCCCGAGTCAAGATCTGGTGCAGGTAAACCGTACCTCGCTCCCTCCATTGTTTAAAGACGTTGTATAGCAGTCCAGGAGGAAATTCAGAGTTCCTGCATATTGGCAACATTGGGGTGACCCTTGGCGAGAACTGGTGCAACTTACAAATCTAGTTCCAGGCCCTCTTTGCTTGTGGTAAGATATTTGAGAGGTGCAACACTGGCGAGGCCCCCCCACCTCTGTGGAGGCAGCTGCTGAAGTGGTAAGAATCAGTCTCAGCTCCATGTCAGTGGCCGAGAAATCTGCGGAATTGCGGAACCAGTCAGTTACATATCTCATTGCACTTGCAATTGCTATATGCCGCACACTCTGTAGGCCCATCCCTCCATATTCCTTTGGGACATACATTTTTTCTAAAGGAAATCTCGGCCTCTTCCCCCACCACAAAAACTTCCGTAACATTACATTCAGGGCCGGTCTTAAGGCGAGGCGACCGAGGCGGCCGCATAGGGCCCCGCGCAACGCGCCTAAGGTCGCCCCCGCCCCGACCGCCTGAGTTCCAGTCCTCCCTCCCTCCCTCGGATGGCGCGCGACGGCGGAGTGGTGGGGGCGGTCCGCCCTGGCTGTCAGCGGGTGGGGGGTGCCCTGCACCCGCTGCTCCCACCCTGTCCTACCTTTAAAAAAAGACTGTGGAAGCGCCAGAGGGACTAGGCAGCGCCTCGTGTCTGCCCTCCCTGCTACTAAAAATGTCTTCGACGTCGTCATTGGGCCTTCTCACATTGAGTCCCGCCCTTCTCTGAGGTAACTTCCAATTACCGCGAGGGTGGGCGGGACTCAATGTGAGAAGGCCCAATGACGACGTCGAAGACATTTTTAGTAGCAGGGAGGGCAGACACGAGGTGCTGCCTGTTCCTCTGGCGCTTCCAAATTCTTTTTTTAAAGCCAGTGAGGGTGGTGGGGACCGGAGAACAAAGCTAGTAGGTAGGTTGGGGGGGAGACTCAGATGGGAGAAGGGTGTGTGGGGTGGGGGTTCTCAGGTGGGGGGAAGGGTGGGGAGGGGGTTCTGAAATGGGAAGGAGACTACTACTTAACATTTCTAAAGCTGAGGTGGGGAGGGGGTTCACGGATGGGAGAAGGGGGTGGGGAGGGGGTTCTTGGATGGTTAAAGGGGACTGGTGGGGAGGGGACTGGGGTTCTTGGATGGGAGAAGGGGACCGAGGTGGGGAAGGGGGTTCATGGATGGGAGAAGGGTGGGGAGGGGGTTCTTGGATGGTTAAAGGGGACGGGTGAGGAGGGGACTGGGTTCTTGGATGGGAGAAGGGGACTGAGGAGGGAGTTCTCGGATGTGAGAAGGGGACGGGTGGGGAGGGGACTGGGGTTCTTGGATGGGAGAAGGGGACCGAGGTGGGGAGGGGGTTCACGGATGGGAGAAGGGGGTGGGGAGGGGGTTCTTGGATGGTTAAAGGGGACGGGTGGGGAGGGGACTGGGGTTCTTGGATGGGAGAAGGGGACTGGGGAGGGGCTTCTCGGATGGGAGAAGGGGGCAGGCACTGGGGTCTGAGAAGTGGCCATATGGGAAAATGGGGGCCATGCCTGGGGCTGGTGGGAAAATGGGGCATGCGTGGGTCAGGTGGGAGAATGGTTCTGAAAAGGGGGCCCTAATACAAGGCATGTGGATGAAGGGGGCTGGAACTGGGGGCTGAAAAGGAGGGTAGGTGGGATAAGGGGGCTAGTACTGGGACTGGAGGCTGAAAACGGGATAGGGAGAAGTGGCTGGGGGGCTGAAGCTCGGGACTGGTGGGAGAAAAGGGCTGGGGCTGAAATGGGGGACTGGTGGGATAGTGGGGCTGGAACTGGGGACTGAAAAAGGGGCGGAGAGAGGGGAAGATTCTGGATGGGGTAGCGAGAGGGAGGGCAAACCCCGGATGGATGGGAGAGGGAGGTCAAATTGTGGATTGAAGGGGCAGAGAGAAAGGGCAGACAGTGGATGGCAGGGATAGAAAGGGCAGACAGTGAATGGATGGGGGAGAGAGAGAGGGCAGACAGGGGCAGATGGTGGATGGATCATGGAAGGGGCAGAGATAGAGGGCAGATGTGGATGGAAGGCGCAGGGAGAGAGGGCAGACATTGGATGGAGGGGACAGCAGAGAGGGCAGACACTGGATGACAGATGCTGGATGGAAGGAAGACAGTGAAAAGAAGATGAGGAAAGCAGAAACCAGAGACAACAAACTATAAATAAAATATATATTTTTATTTTTTTGCTTTAGGATATAGTATTGTAGCTGTGTTAATAAATGTTTATAAATAGAACATGTAAATAAGGTAATCTTTTTATTGGACTAATTTTAATACATTTCGACTTAACTTTCAGAGAAGAAAACCCCCTTCCTCAGGTCAGGATAGGATACTGTAACAGTACTATACTGTATTGACCTGAGGAAGGAGATTTTGGCCTCTGGAAGCCAAATGTATTAGTCCAATAAAATGGGATTATTTTATTTTCTGTATTTGTTTTATTTCTATTTGTTAATTTGTAAAGTGGTGATTGGTATTTGTTAGTTTTTTCAAATTTACATCTGCTGTCTTTATATTTTGCACAGTACTAGGGGTCATTTTCTGTTTCTGTGGTGTTGAATTGTATGCAGAGTCTGGCATCTTGGGGGTTCAGTTTAATTTTTGTCTAAATAGAAAGTTTAAATATTACTACTTATTCTATAGTGGATTAGGGTGTATCTGTGTTTGTGAAAAAGACATGGCTTTCAGTTGGCATTGACTGTGCAGGATCGACGATCTGTACTATTCTGTCAGGTTTCATTTTACAATAGGTGAATTGATGTTCTAGTGCTCACTGTAGTGTTTTAAGATGTTTTCCTTTTCTTTGTGTGATTCGTAGAAATGACTGCTTATGGTATGATAGAATTGCTCAATAGGTCCTAGAGTGTTTTGTATTCTCGGCATACCTAGTACTGGATTTTGGAGGGGGTGTTAAAAAATGACCGGGAGGGAGGGGGGCCTTGTAGCTGGGAGCCCTAAGGGGGGACGCCCTGGAGCTGGGGGCCTTGGAGCTCAGAGGAAGCAGCCCTTGAACTCAGAGGGAGGGGTAGCCGGCCCTGGAGCTAGGGTGGGGGCGGAGTTAGGTGGGGGCAGGGCTAGGGTGGGGCCCCATCAAATTGGTCTGCATAGGGCCCTGCACTTGCTAAGACCGGCCCTGATTACATTCATTTGTCTCTCATCTCCATTAGTGAGGTGTAAGGGCAGTGTTTGGAACACATATGACCAGCATGGAATAATCCAAACAAAAAAAACAGCACCACGGGCCTTTAAAAATGGAACACAGTTCTTTAATGAATGAGCCTTGACAAAAGGACCCGACACGGGCCGTGTTTCGGTGACTAGCACCTGCGTCAGGGGTCACAGTGATGACGTGGAAAACTTGGGGAATAACTCGAATATATTCCTCTACAATATATTATTCCTTACCCCACGTCTCATATAGTAAAAGCTACAAAGCACCAAGGCACTTTCACTTTCTGTATCCAAATGGGGTAAGGAATAATATATTGTAGAGGAATATATTCGAGTTATTCCCCAAGTTTTCCACGTCATCACTGTGACCCCTGACGCAGGTGCTAGTCACCGAAACACGGCCCGTGTTGGGTCTTTTTGTCAAGGCTCATTCATTAAAGAATTGTGTTCCATTTTTAAAGGCCCGTGGTGCTGTATTTTTTGTTTGGACTTTAGTTTGTACTTCGTTCCCTCTCTTTTGTTATATCCAGCATGGAATAATCATCATATTATTTAACGCAATGCGCCCCGAAAGGGAAATAGGAAGACCCCGCCATTGTTCGAGTTCTATCGCTGTGTCTGTCAACAGCTTTTGTATATTTACTTCATACAAGCGACTTAACATTCGGGGAATTAACACTCCTAAATATTTCATCACCAGCCCTGCCCTCTGTAGTGAAAAGTCGTCTGGAGTATGGTTATCTAATTGGGCGTGTAACCTCATAATCTGTGACTTCTCCCGGTTAACTTTAGGCACTGAAACTGTCAATCTCCTCCAGCAGAGCCGGCAAAGCCGATCTTGGGGACGTAGATATTATCAGCAGATCGTCCGCAAAGGCCAGAGTCTTCACCTTACCTCCCCCTACTGTCACCCCAGCTACCCCCCCTCCCCGCTGAATACTCTTAATCAATGGCTCAATAGCAAGCACGAAAAGAAGCGGGGACAGAGGGCAACCCTGTCTAGTCCCTCTCGCTATAGCAAATTGCTGAATTCTAGCTCCATTAACTAGCACTGCCGCCCTGGGGTTGGAATACAGCGACTGAATAGCCTCATACATCCACCCCCTCACACCAACATGTTGCAGTACCGCAAACATGTAGTCCCAGCCCACCTTATCAAACGCTTTTTCAGCGTCTAGGCTGACCAACATCGTTTCGCCTCCAGTATGTTAACATTGAGCTAGTGCTAATACCAATCGCCACACATTGACCCCTGAATGTCTATCACGAACAAATCCTACTTGTTCTGGGCCAATAAGCCTAGGCAGGTACTCTTGCAGCCTATTGGCCAGTACCTTTGCCAGGATTTTCACATCTACGTTTATTAAAGAAATAGTCCTATAGGAGCTAGCCTGAGATTCCAACTTCCCTGGCTTAAGCAATAAGGTGATTAGCGCTTCATTAGCATAAGCTGGGAATTGTCCTTGAGCTACTACCTCTTCTAAATATGAGTGTAATGGCCCTACAATATGTGGATTTAAGATTTTATAGAATTCACTAGTGAACCCATCGGGGCCCAGAGCCGAGTGGGCGGGGAGCGCTTTGATGACTTCCTGTAACTCCTTCCCTGTGATAGGCTTATTTAGCTTCTCCACCTTCGATGCAGTAAGTTTTAACATCTCAGCTTTCTCCAAATAGGCTTCCACTGCCTGCAATGAGGGGGGAGACTGCGTTTTATAGAGTTCACTGTAAAATTGCTGAAACACATGTAGAACTTCCTTTCTCCCATTCTGGATACGTCCTTCTCGGTCTTTCACCGCTACTATCGCTCTTGGCCCACCCCAGATCTTAACCACCCTTTATTTATTTTATTTATTTATTGCATTTGTATCCCACATTTTCCCACCTATTTGCGGGCTCAGTGTGGCTTACAATACATTGTGAATGATGGAAATACAATTTGTTACAGTACGATTATGGGTTACATTGTGAAGAGTTATGGGAAGACAAAGTCAAAGTCAAAATATCATTAGGGGAATAGAACAATGGAATGTAACAATGGGAAAATGATAGGGCGAAAGAACAATAGCAGGAGAACATTCGGGTATAACAATTTTATCTGTGGGTAGAGTTTTAAGTGTGGTGAATATATGGGGGAAGAGAATTCAGAAGAGAGTGTATTGATGCATTTCTATTAGTGTGTATGGACTTCATGTGTTTTGATCCTTGTGATAAATTTTCTCAAAGAGATGAGTCTTCAATAGTTTGCGGAAGTCGGTTAATTCGTAGATCGTTTTCAGGTTGCGTGGTAGTGTATTCCAGAATTGCGTGCTCATATAAGAGAAGGTTGATGCGTGCAGTACTTTGTATTTTATGCCTTTGCACTTAGGGAAGTGGAGATTGAGGAAAGTTTGGGATGATCTTTTAGCATTTCTGGGTGGCAAGTCTATTAAATCAGACATGTATGCAGAGGCTTCACCGTGAATGATTTTGTGAACTAAGGTGCATACTTTAAAAGTGATACGTTCCTTGAGTGGGAGCCAGTGTAGTTTCTCATGTAAGGGTTTTGCACTTTCGTATTTTGGTTTTCCGAAGATGAGTCTGGCTGCTGTATTCTGGGCTGTTTGATGTTTCCTCAGTATTTGCTCCTTGCAGCCTGCGTATAGTGAGTTGCAGTACATAGCTTGCCAACATAGCTCCCGTTTTGTTCCCATATTTCTGTAATTTACATTTCCTAAACTCTAAGGCTCTAGAGGCTCTCTCATAGAGTATTGAATTTAATGCGATTTGGGCTATTTTCATCTGTTCCCTATTGTAACTCGATGGGGTGGCAGCATACCTACGCCTAGCTTTCCCAAGCTTACGCTCCAAATTGAAAATTGCCCCCGTAATCCAGCGCTCTCATTTTCCCATAAAGACAATCACTGTTCCCCGTAAGACCGCTTTCGCCATCTGCCAAAACAATGTGAGCGTGTCTCTGTGTATATTGAATTGTGTGTATTCATCCCAGCTGTCTAATAGGTGCTGTTTAAATTCTGGGTCCGTGGCTAGGTACGAGGGAAAACGCCACCCCCTCCCTCCCAACCCTAGGCCCCGATCTTCCAAATCCATCCAGACCATCGAATGGTCAGTAATTTCCTCTGGCCCAATCTCTACTGCACCTACGAAGGGGAATACCCGCTGGTCCACCAAAATATAATCTATACAAGAGAAGGTCCCATGGGCCCTAGAGAGGTGGGTATAATCGCGCTCCCCCGGGTGCAAGGTGCGCCAGGAATCGATTACTTCAAGCGTTTGCATGAATTGGGAAAGGGCCCGTGTCTCTGGGCCCCCCCAGTTCGCCCGTCTGGGAGAGGAGCAGTTCAATGCAGGATCCGCCACCAAATTAAAGTCCCCCATTATAAGCAGTGGCAACGATCTGTATGGGAGACACATCTGAGTTATGTTGTCATAAAAAGATCTCCCATACTGATTTGGACCATATATTGCCACTACGAGGTATTCAATGTGGTGTAACCAAAGACGCACCACCACATATCTCCCCTGTGAGTCGCTACCTACCAACTGAGTTTTTGCCACCACTCCCTTCTGAATTAGGATTGCCACCCCACTTCTCCTACCCTAAGCCACTGCCCCATATACTTCACCCACCCACACTCGCCTCAACTTTTGCAACTCCTCTTGGGACAATCTCGTCTCTTGTATACAAGCTACATCTGCCTGGTGTCTTTTGAGCACTTACAGAATCTTCGCCCTCTTAATAGGGGATGTTATGCCCCCCACATTCCACATTATGAATCTAACCCGAGCACCCCTCCTCTTGGAATATAATCACTTTCGTATTTATTAAGCTATAATATTGGAAGGGTGACCCAGGTGTCCAGCTCCACCTGAGCCTCCCTGTTCTTTTACCAAGCAACCTTTGAACCTTTCCCCCATTTTCATCTTCCCTCGGCTCTTTCTCCCCCACCCACGCCCCCTCCTTCCCTCCCTTCCCCTCCCCCTTCTCCCTAGTCTCCCCCTCCTCCTTACCCAAGCAATCTCCTTTCACAACATCTACTAGGAGAGTGCCGGTCTAACAATGGCAGGGGTCTCCCCCCTCCCCCCTCACTCCCTTGGCCCTTTCCAAACCACATGCACTCAACCATACTAATTCATAACTCTCACAATGTACTATAGGTCCCCCAAAGTGGAAACCTTATTTTAACTTCTTAACTTTGTTACCCAACTGGGTGCGTTATAGTCCAACTTCCAAGATACTGCCACGCGTCTCCAGTCAGAATCCACTTTAACCATCCTCAGGCTCAACATCTTTCCCCTCAGCCATTCTGTCCAGGGGGCGATGGGGTTCTGTCCTGTAGCAACTTCTTGGCCTCTTCCGGTGACTGATGCATCCTCCAGCCGCCCTCCTTGAGTACTTTTAGTTGAGCTGGATATAGCAGCATGAATATTTGGTTTTTTGCTGCCAGGTGCCAAAACACCGGACCAAATGCTTTCCGACGCTCTTGCAGAGCTGCAGAATAATCCTGAAAAATTTTTACTCCTGCCCCGTCAAAAGTCAGTGAGTCACACTTGGTCCAGGCGCCCCTCAGTATTTCCTCCTTATGCAGGAAGTTGTGGACTTTAATTATGACCACTCTGGGCCTGTTTCCCCCTGCCAGTTTCCTGCCCATGCGATGCGCTCTCTCCAGGCATAGTGGGCCAACACTGTCCGAGAGAGCGAACTCAGCCTTTAGCCAACTCTCCAACTGCGTGGGCAATGAGCGGTCCGATACTGATTCAGGGATCCCAATCAGGCGGAGGTTAGACCTCCTGGACCTGTTTTCCAAGTCGTCCAGGTGTTTCGCCTGGGTCTGTACTGTTTCCTGCAGCTTTTGAATGTGTGCCTCTCTGCCCACGTTCGAGTCTTCCAGTTCTGATACTCGCACCTCAAGCTCCCCCGTCCGCCTCGTCATTTCTCCTAACAACGATTCCACTCCCGCTAATTGCTCAGACAGCTTCGTCAGTTGCGGTTCTAAAGCTAATTTCACTGCTTCTGTTATTTGCTGCAGTTGGAGCGGGTGATACTGCGGAGGGGAGTCCGTGAGTAGGCCTGGCGCCATCTTGGCTTCCTACAGCCTGCGCTGTTTCTCAGCGCCTTTTTTCGCCGCTTTCATCGCCGTTGCCCAGGTCTCTTTCGTCACAAAAGGATCCATGGGTTAGCACGAGGTAGGTCTACGGGTTTGGGTTTAATTTGACTTGTTATTCGTCCGTTTTAAGTGGAATGGGGAAGGGGGAGCCCCAGAGAGAGAAAGAACTACTACTACTTAACATTTCTAAAGCGCTACTAGGGTTACGCAGCGCTGAGAACGCGACTTCCCCTCTCAAACCATCACTAAGGTGTACTTTATAGAATGCACTTAGGCAAATTTCATTTCAGAGCCAAATTTTTAGGTGTGATATATAGAATATCTAGTCCATTCGGTCTAAAAATGTTAGTATTTTATACATTGTGAAAACTGGTGATAAAATATTGCTTCTCCAGTGCAGCATCCATTTACTTTGTAGATTGCATGTTTACTTCAGCTTTAGGAAATGGTAATCAGAATAACCACAGTGTGTTCCAGAGTCTCTTACAATCTGAGTTTCACAATAGGGTTTGTACGAAGTTACAGTGTCTGTTACATATGACTCAGATTGGTCATGATAGAAAACTATTAGTGGCCCACATGAGTTTGTGATTTGTCTGGCTCTAAATGAACGGGCATCATTTTATCACTAAATTCAACCCACTATCAAAGTCAAGGATTGACCTGGTTTGGTGAGTTAATTTCTATTTCTGCTATAAAGGTGGCCTCTCCAGAGCAGAGTGAATTTAGTGAGGCAGTGTGTGGAATCATCTACTTTTACCATAGTAATTCTTTTGTGGATAAACGGAGAAAGCATGACTACTGCCCACCTCTGCTGGATGTGGGAGTAAGGATTCAAGGCCTTTAGGTGTGAACTGTAAACAATAAAAGGAAAGGTAAGTGAGAGAGTGTTTGGCTGAGTGAGAGGGGGCACAGGTCAGGTTAACAAATAGCTCTCATATTTCCAGCAACAGTCGGAGCTGGTAGAAGCAATGGGCTAAAACCAGGTTTGGCTCAATTTGTCTCTTTATGACTGGGATCCATCAGGTTATTCTAAAAGTGGATCGACTGAAACTGAAACTAAAAATTCTTAATCATTCTACTCTGCCCTCTCACATGATAAAAACCCTGCATATTTGGGACGACATGGAGTGTGTGTGAGGGGGCTCATTCCTGTCGGTGGCTTTTCTGTGCATTTGTTATTTGGAATCAGTTACTTTTGCAGTACTTAGAAAATGGTCACCTGAGCATAGGGTTACCATATGGCTCCACCTGAGCATATGCCACTTTGAGGCCATTATATAGTTAAAGCTATGGGATCTTTAAATTTAGTATTAGGCAAGGGGAGTGAAGGGAGACACACCATGCGACTTTGTAAAAAAGGAAAGGTAATCTAGAAAAGACATCTAGAAGTATTTATTTAGCTAATTGTTCCAGGCTGAGTGCCCCGTCAAAGAATTCAATCACATTCCCCTACACAGACCTCAATGCACGGCAATGTTTCATTGGAACACTAGTGACTATGGAAATGAGTCCCTCTTTTCTTATAGAAATCTTACCTTGTAATTGTCTCTACTAGCACTTAATAAAAGGAAAAGAGAAGTGAACTTTAAATTCCCAGGTTGAATTGTTAATTCTGAGCAGTTAGGCAGCATTATGCAGGCATTTTCCATACTTATGTGGAAGTTGGGCTGTTGAAACATCTACTTAGGAGTACAGAAATGTATATTTTGTTACAATGTTCTTCTGAAAGATACATGACTTCATATAATAAATCCCTAAGTTTACCATAGCAACATGAACAAAGGGAGGCTGATGGACTACATTGAGATTGAACTGGTGAATGGTAAACTTTTGTCCCAGCACAAAGGGCTAATGATATCATGCTAACATTACCAAATTAAGAATGTCATTACTAACAGTATACACTAATGATATTCACATGTATTAACTGTTTTAGCACAGGTTGTTAGTAAATGACCCCCTAAGTCAGGGGTGAGCAACCTCAGTCCTTGAGGGCTGCAACCCAGTTGGCTTTCCAGGCCCAATGAAAATGCATGAGTGTCTGGCCTCTCAAGGGGAAACAATATTTGTGAGCCCTTGGGCCACTGCCGTAGAGCGACAGTGGCAGGCAAATCCCCCAACCAGTACTGGGCAACACACCAACACAGCAGGGAACTGCAGACGTAGATAAGCAGGCAGGGATACAGGACTGGAACAGACTTCACCTACACTTGACCACCATTCCCCAGGGGTTCAGCCCCCAGGTGCAGGTGGCCAGCAGGACTTACAGGATCCAGGAACACACATAGGGGAAAGGACTCAAGAGCGAGCTTGACTAACAGGGCCAGGAATCAGGACACAGAACTGGGGAAACCTCCCTAGGTAACAGGACTCAGCAACAAGCTTGCACCAACAAGGACTGGAGGGCAAGGCAGAGGGAAACAAGAACACAAAATAGATAGACAAGGCTAAACCCAAAACTGGGCTGCAATTACCACCTAATACCTGAACACAACAGAAGGCTGACCACCAGGCAGCCACCAACACACAGGGAAATAAAACAGAAAAACCCACAAACAGACAGAACACTGAGGCAGTAGGCAGAAGCCCACAAACAGGCACACTAAAGTAGGAGGAAAAAGCTCCCAGACAGAACACAGAAGCAGAAGGCAAAAGCCCACAGACAGAACACTAAAGCCAAAGGCAAAAGCCCACAAGCAGAAGTGCAGAAGCACACCAACTGACCTATAGCGATGCAAAGGCAAACTTAGAAAGTTCCCAGATGGTAATAAAGGCACTACAGGTGAGGTCACCAGCAGGGTAGGGCTCAGCAACACAACAGCAGAGCACAGCCTGGCTGGAACAGGATCCCAGAATGGACTAGCCTGGACTGGAATGGATTTCAGGATTTCCACCCAGGCTTCAGGATTTACATGCTGACTTAGCTTGGCTGGAGGAACCCTAAAGCAAGTCCGACATGAAATATAGTCACAATTGTGACAATGAGATCTATTTGCATGTACTGCCTCCATTGTATGCAAATAGATCTCATGCATATTCATGGTGGAAATCCTGAAAACCCGACTGGGTTGTGGCCCTCAAGAACTCGGGTTGCTCGCCCCCCTGCCCTGTGAAACATGACCTTCATTTCTATTAGCCAATGGGAGGCTGGAGAACAAGTACTGATGAGGTTTATGAAACAATCACTGCTGCCTCATAGAAGTGTAGGGTTAAAAAAAAAAGGTGGATTGTTTCAGTGAGAGATACAGATTTACAGGGAAAGACATGAAATGAGGCGAAAGGGTGTCGAGTGAAACTATGTGAGGCGAACACATGACTTTTTCAAAAGTTGCCTTGTCACCGAGACCCTGAAGCAGCCATAGCGCGAAATGCTGGCCATCGATGGCTTGGGGACGGCTTGGGGATCTATAATTAAAAAGAAGGGGGCAAGCTGCTCGACACAGCATGAGAAGATTCCATTGCTGTGAATGAATACCACCGATAAGATAAGTGTTGGTATTTTTTTCTCGGGTACGCAACATATTGCTGTAGTTGGTTGATTGCAGTTTTGTTGGCTTGAACCAGTACTATAGAAGCTTATTAGCACCACTAGTACGCATAACCGATGCAAAACAATTTTTTAAAAATTAAACTAGATTTTTGTTACGGCCAAACTATTGGAAGCAATCGTGGAAGGTTTTTTGGTGGCCAGTGATGAAGAGTCGATCATAATGATCTATTTAGCTCTATAGGATTTGCTATATCCTGGAGCTCTTTGAGGCCTTTTTCCTTCCTAGTCCAAAGTGAGTTTGTGATGACTACTGCTTTATGCTAGGTATATTCTTTTGCTTGTTTGATTGTGGAAAAATTCTTTTGGATATTTTAAGTCTGAAAAAATAAACCAAATTAAAGGACGGGAGGCAAGGGTTTTTGTCTTTTTAAGCTGAATAAAATATTAATATGTTTACGCAGGACATAAAAGAAAGTGAAATTAACTTGAATTCAGTATAGGCTTTGTTTTGTTGATGGAACAAGTAGTTTGAACTGGTTTATTTTATTTTAATTTTAGGTAGTGAAACATTAGAAGGAGTTTGCACACACTCCTTAGACAAACTGTGAAACAGAAATGTATTTCTTTGTTTCTATTAATAAGTACATAAGTACATAAGTAGTGCCATACTGGGAAAGACCAAAGGTCCATCTAGCCCAGCATCCTGTCACCGACAGTGGCCAATCCAGGTCAAGGGCACCTGGCACGCTCCCCAAACGTAAAAACATTCCAGACAAGTTGTACCTAAAAATGAGGAATTTTTCCAGTCCATTTAATAGCGGTCTATGGACTTGTCCTTTAGGAATCTATCTAACCCCTTTTTAAACTCCGTCAAGCTAACCGCCCGTACCACGTTCTCCGGCAATGAATTCCAGAGTCTAATTACACGTTGGGTGAAGAAAAATTTTCTCCGATTCGTTTTAAATTTACCACACTGTAGCTTCAACTCATGCCCTCTAGTCCTAGTATTTTTGGATAGCGTGAACAGTCGCTTCACCTCCACCCGATCCATTCCACTCATTATTTTATACACTTCTATCATATCTCCCCTCAGCCGTCTCTTCTCCAAGCTGAAAAGCCCTAGCCTTCTCAGCCTCTCTTCATAGGAAAGTCGTCCCATCCCCACTATCATTTTCGTCGCCCTTCGCTGTACCTTTTCCAATTCTACTATATCTTTTTTGAGATACGGAGACCAGTACTGAACACAATACTCCAGGTGCGGTCGCACCATGGAGCGATACAACGGCATTATAACATCCGCACACCTGGACTCCATACCCTTCTTAATAACACCCAACATTCTATTCGCTTTCCTAGCCGCAGCAGCACACTGAGCAGAAGGTTTCAGCGTATCATCGACGACGACACCCAGATCCCTTTCTTGATCCGTAACTCCTAACGCGGAACCTTGCAAGACGTAGCTATAATTCGGGTTCCTCTTACCCACATGCATCACTTTGCACTTGTCAACATTGAACTTCATCTGCCACTTGCACGCCCATTCTCCCAGTCTCGCAAGGTCCTCCTGTAATCGTTCACATTCCTCCTGCGACTTGACGACCCTGAATAATTTTGTGTCATCGGCGAATTTAATTACCTCACTAGTTATTCCCATCTCTAGGTCATTTATAAATACATTAAAAAGCAACGGACCCAGCACAGACCCCTGCGGGACCCCACTAACTACCCTCCTCCACTGAGAATACTGGCCACGCAATCCTACTCTCTGCTTCCTATCTTTCAACCAGTTCTTAATCCATAATAATACCCTACCTCCGATTCCATGACTCTGCAATTTCTTCAGGAGTCTTTCGTGCGGCACTTTGTCAAACGCCTTCTGAAAATCCAGATATACAATATCAACCGGCTCCCCATTGTCCACATGTTTGCTTACCCCCTCAAAAAAATGCATTAGATTGGTGAGGCAAGACTTCCCTTCACTAAATCCGTGCTGACTTTGTCTCATCAGTCCATGTTTTTGTATATGCTCTGCAATTTTATTCTTAATAATAGCCTCCACCATCTTGCCCGGCACCGACGTCAGACTCACCGGTCTATAATTTCCCGGATCTCCTCTGGAACCCTTCTTAAAAATCGGAGTAACATTGGCTACCCTCCAGTCTTCCGGTATTACACTCGATTTTAGGGACAGATTGCATATTTCTAACAGTAGCTCCGCAAGTTCATTTTTTAGTTCTATTAATACTCTGGGATGAATACCATCAGGTCCCGGTGATTTACTACTCTTCAGCTTGCTGAACTGACCCATTACATCCTCCAAGGTTACAGAGAATTTGTTTAGTTTCTCCGATTCCCCCGCTTCAAATATTCTTTCCGGCACCGGTGTCCCCCCCAAATCCTCCTCGGTGAAGACCGAAGCAAAGAATTCGTTTAATTTCTCCGCTACGGCTTTGTCCTCCTTGATCGCCCCTTTAACACCATTTTCGTCCAGCGGCCCAACCGACTCTTTGGCCGGTTTCCTGCTTTTAATGTATCTAAAAAAGTTTTTACTATGTATTTTTGCTTCCAACGCTAATTTCTTCTCAAAGTCCTTTTTTGCCCTCCTTATCTCCGCTTTGCATATTTAAACATTTAAATATTTAAATATTTAAACATTTATTCCAAATAAATTGAAATGAAGAAAAAAAGATCAAAATTCAAAATAAAATTAAAATTCAATAGAAATCGTCTAAATCCAGCCCACATCAAGGGGTAAAATAACAAGCACCCAATATAAAAGAACTGGAGCACATTTCCCTTGCCTACAATGTTGCAGAAACATAGCCAGGTAGCTTCCTGAGAATAGGGGGGGAGGGGTGTAAGAGGGGCATATGCCCCAAACCCCTCAGATTCTCATCAGCCTCACCCTTCCTATTACTACCTGCTCCATAGTAAGTTCTGTTGAGTAATGCAAAAAATTACTGTGCTTCCCCTTGGAGTTATTCCTCCCTATATTACTGCTGAGAATAATAAGCGTGCAACACTGTTATATGGCAGCTTGAACTGTAGTTGTAGAGCCTTTTGTAAAATAAAGGGGTAATTGAACACATCCTGATCCTAAAGTCTCAATTTCCCTGTCCATTACCTATCTCAAAAGACCTTTTAGTGCAGACTAAAATGAAACAAACGTCATATAAAAAAATTGCACATGAAGAATAAGGACTTTTAGTTTTACAGTTTAAGTACTGGAAGAGTGTAGTATTCTTTGAAGACTATGGAAGATTAAAGAAAATTCACTCAGAAATAGACATAAGGAAAAATTTCAGGGGAATATTCATATTAATTTTATATGTGGTATGTAATCTATTTCAGCAGTAGTGAGATTTTTGGCTGAATTCCAAAGGGGGCTAAGTTAAGAGCAAAGATATACTTCAAACAAACAGGAAAAACTTGTTAAATATTTGACAAGTTTATGATCTGACTACATAAAAACACAGAAAAGTACAAAACAGTGGAGGTGTCCAAAAAAACCTCAAAACCCCCAAAACAAACAATAGACTCATGTCTAATCACAACTACAAAACACTGAAGATCTAATAGCATTTTGTATATCTGCTCACTGTATCCTATATCGTGAAAACTGGTATAAACCACTGTTTAACTAACTGTTCACAAGCATCACAAAAATATCAGATGAGAGACCAGCAGGCTTATTTTCGAAAGAGGACGCCCATCTTTTGACACAAATCGGAAGATGGGCGTCCTTCTCAAGGGTCGCCCAAATCGGCATAATTGAAAGCCGATTTTGGGCATCCCCAACTGCTTTCTGTCGCGGGGATGACCAAAGATCCCAGGGGCATGTCAGAGGTGGGACTTGGGCATGCCTAACACATGGGCATCCTTGATCCATAATGGAAAAAAAAGGGCGTCCCTAACGAGCTCTTGGATGACTTTACCTGGTCCAGGTTTTCTTACGACCAAGGCACAAAAAGGTGCCTGAACTGACCAGATGACCACCAGAGGGAATCGGGGATGAACTCCCCTTACTCCCCCAGTGGTCACCAACCCCCTCCCACCCTTAAAAAAGAACTTTACAAATATTTTGTGCCAGCCTCAAATGTCATTCTCAGGTCCATCGCAGCAGTATACAGGTCCCTGGAGCAGTTTTAGTGGGTGCAGTGCACTTCAGGCAGGCGGACCCAGGCCCATACCCCCCACCTGTTACACTTGTGGTGGTAAATGTGAGCCCTCCAAAACCCACAAGAAACCCACTGTACCCATATCTAGGTGCCCCCCTTCACCCGTAAGGGCTATGGTAGTGGTGTATAGTTGTGGGTAGTGGGTTTTGGGGGGCTCAGCACACAAGGTAAGGGAGCTATGTACCTGGGAGCTTTTTCTGAAGTCTACTGCAGTGCCCCCTAGGGTTCCCGGTTGGTGTCCTGGCATGTCAGGGGGACTCGTGCACTACAAATGCTGGCTCCTCCCAAGACCAAAGGGCTTGCATTTGGTCATTTCTGAGATGGGCGTCCTTAGTTTCCATTATCACTGAAAATCATAAACGACCAAGTGTAAGGATGACCATCTCTAGGGACGACCTAAATGTCAAGATCTGGGTGTCCCCAACCGTATTATCGAAACAAAAGATGGACACCCATCTTGTTTCGATAATACGGGTTTCCCTGCCCCTTCGCCGGGATGTCCTGCGAGGACGTCCTCAGGAAAACGTGGGCGCCCCTTTCAATTATGCCCTGTGGTTCTTTTTGGCAACACTTGTGAACACTTGTAAACAGGATACAGTGAACAGATATACAAACTGCTGTTAGATCGTCAGTGCTTCACAGTTATTATTAGATGTGAATCTATTGAAGAAGAGTAATATTTAGTAGCACCTTTGGTGTGGACTGCCTTTTTTTTTGGTCACTTCTGCTGTGATGTGATACCCATGTAGTGTTACAACTAAGGGAACCTTTCCACCTTTCTGCGAAAGGTTTACAATGTACAAATTCAGCTTCTCCTTTTCTCGTGGATTAAAGGAATTTTGTTGTTAGAACAATCTAATTATTAGCAAATGCTGTATCCACTTTCAGAATCTGCCACGTTTACAAAGCAGGAACTAGGTTTGTGAGCCCTTGGGCCACTGCCGAGGAGCGGCAGCGGCAGGCAAATCACCCAAGCAGAAAGCAGTGCTGAACACAACAGGCAGGAACCACAGAATATAACTAGAAGAGGCTTTAATAGTAGACAGTAAACATTATCCAGTAGCACAGCAAGGTCAAAAGGGCAGGCAGCAAACACGGGTAATCCATAAACTAACCAGAGTCTTATAGGCAGGCGGAAAGCAAAGTCAAAGTCCAGGTCCAGGCAAAGGGTCAAAGGCAGGCAGCAAGCAAAGTCCAGGTCCAGGAACAGGCAGAGTCAAACACACATGAAACTTTCAGAGCAGGAACTCCAACAAACCAACAGGAACTCATGGATGACCTTTGATACCAAGGCAAAGCAAGCAAGGTTCACAGAAGCTAATAAGCCCATCAGCAGCTGACCCACAGCTGCAATCATCACCAGCCAAGTAAGGTTGCTGTTCAAGGACAAACCAGCAGAGCAAGTCTGGCAACCTGGAAAATCCGGACCGGACTCACTGAAGTCTGGAACATGGAAGACAGCAGAAAACAGTCCATAGCAGCCACCAGAGGGCAAGGAGAGCACCCACATGGAAAGCAGTCACAAACGTGACAGAATCTTTATCAGATTTTAGGGTATCACAGGATAAAATTTCAGTAAGACATCTTATTGGCAAGTTAAGCAGACCAAAAAAGAGGCACTTACAGCAACAAAACAGAGCAACACCAAAGCAGACACTGTGAAGGCCAAAAGAGTCTTTATTCAAACAAGTTCCGATGTGGCCACGTTTCACCAAATTGACTGAATCAGGGGTAAACAGAAGCAACTAGCAAAAAATACAAACAAATAAAACATATAAATGACACTGAATTAATCAAATACATTTTCTTAAAAAGTAAAAACATATACATAAAAATATAAAAATCCTTTTTTAATAATCAAATGAATAAAACGTAATTAAATCAACATACATATGTATGGCACATTAAAAGATCAAAAAGTATCAAAACGAATACAAGTACACAAAAATATAAATAATACAAAGGAGTTTAAATAATAAAGCAAACAAAAACAACATACCTAACCAGGGTCACACAAGATTTGCCCTGACAGTGAGACTGAGCATCCAGCATGACCTGAGAGAAATGCATAAAAATACAAACTCAGAACTCTGTGTACTCTTAATAGAGAAAGAAGCAAGTTATATAGCTCCAAAAAAGTAAAGGAGTGGTAGGGTGAAAAAAAAGGGGGTGGGGAAGGTGAAAACTTACTTGAATACAGCTTATTATCCACAGGGCAGAGTAACAGCGTACAGCGTCCTCCATCTTGGATCCCATCCACTATTTATAATACTCAGTTAACACTGTTCCAGTTTCAAAAATAAAACTAAAAATCATAGTTCTTGTGGGTGAAAGAATTAAAAACTGGTTTCAAACACAGTATATGCCTTTCAACTTACAAAAGTACCTCACAATCATATTTGAACTTACACTACCCAGACTGTAACGGCCTAAAATACAAATCAATTTACGCCTCAAACTTCACCTACATAGGCACTCAACTGTGGAATGCCTTACCCAAATCAGTAAAATCTACCCAGAACTATCTAAACTTCAGGAAATTATTAAAATCAGTACTGTTCAAGAAGGCTTATTCATCAGGTTCAACATAATCTAAATTAACTTTTACTATTAACATGATCCAAGGACACTAATTACCCGTTATCATCTTTTACTTATTGCTATTTAATTGTTAGTTCCTATCTTATTCTCAATTTGCATAATTGTATTTCTTGCACTGTAGCTTTACTACAGTTTTATGTAAGCCACTCTGAGCCTGCAATCAGTGGGAAAATGTGGGATACAAATGTAATAAATAAATAAATAAATAAATAAATAAAATAAATAAATAAAATGACCAAAAAAAAAAGAGATGTAAAAATGCAAAACATTTTTGGCATTATTGGTGAAAATTAAAATTTAAAAACAGAGATGGATTCATGTTGTATGAGTAATGCCCTCCTGGAAAATGTAATTTTTATTGAAGTTTGCCATAAAAAAGCTAAAAAAAAACCCTGCTAAAAACGCTATTGGGCTCATTTTCAAAAGAGAAAGACATCCATCTTTCGACATAAATCCGAAGATGGCCGTCCTTCTCCCAGGGATGTCCAAATCGGTATAATCAAAACCCGATTTAGGATGTTTCCAACTGCACTCCGTCGCAAAAACGGTCAGAGTTCAAGGGGGCGTGTCAGAGGTGTAGCGAAGGCGGGACTTCAGTGTGCCTAAACTTGGATGTCCTTGACCCATAATCGAAATAAACAAGGACGTCCCTGACGAACACTTGGACATTTTTACCCGGACGTGTTTTTATTACGAATAAGGCACAAAAAGGTGCCCGAAATGACCAGATGACCACCGGAGAGAATCAGGGATGACCTCCTGTTACTTCCCCAGTGGTCACTAACCCCCTCCCACCCTCAAAAAACATCTTTAAAAATATGTCGTGCCAGCCTCAGATGTCATACTCAGGTCCATGACAGCGCATGCAGTTCCCAGGAGCAGTTTTAGTGGGTACTGCAGTGCACTTCAGACAGGCAGACCCAGGCCCATACCCCCCCACCTGTTATATTTGTGGAGGAAACAACAAGCCCTCCAAAACCCACCAGAAACTCATTGTACCCACATATAGGTGCCCCCCTTCACCTGTAAGGCCTATGGTAGTGGTGTACAGTTGTGGGTAGTGGGTTTTGGGGGGCTCAGCACACAAGGTAAGGGAGCTATGTACCTGGGAGCAATTTATGAAGTCCACTGCAGTGCCCCCTAGGGTGCCCGGTTGGTGTCCTGGCATGTCAGGGAGACCAGTGCACTACAAATGCTGACTCCTCCCATGCCCAAATAGCTTGCATTAGGACATTTTTGACATGGACGTCTTTGGTTTCGAAAATCGCCGAAAGTCAGAAACATCCATGTCTAGGGACGTCCAAATTTAAGGATTTGGACATCTCCAATGGCATTTTTGAAAATACGGGTTTCCCCGCATCTGGATTTCACTGTTTTGCAAGGACGTCCAAATTGCAACTTGGACGTCCCTTTTGAAAATGCCCCTCTATGTTCCAGCGGCCATCTTGGATGTGTTCCAATGATGTCTTCAGGTTTCTCTGGAACTAGAAAGCCTTAAGGGCTATTTATGAAAATGTATATGATCAATTCAGTGTCATTTATATGTTTTATTTGTTTGTATTTTTTGCTAGTTGTTTATTACCCCTGATGCAGCCTATTTGGCAAAACATGGCCACATCGGGACTTGTTCGAATAAAGACTTTTAGATTTCACAGTGTCTGCTTTGGTGTTGCTTTATTGATAAGTTATGCAGATTGGGTGATTGCCAGGCACCAGGTACCCTGTTCACTGAGGGCTCATTTTACTAAGCGGTGATAAGTCCAACGTGGTCTTACCGCTCGCTATAACTGTAGTACCACCAGGCTACCACAGCAGCCCAGCAGTACTTCCCTCCCCTACTGCGCTGTCATTTCCGGCGCTACAGACTGTACCTGGCGGTAATCAGGCAGTGCCGCGTGCTGCTCGGTTACCGCCGGGTTAGCACGGGAGACCTTACCACCACCTCAATGGGTGGCAGTAAGGGCTTCCCCTGAAATGGCAATGCGGCAAGTTCTTTACTTACTGCCTGGCCATTTCCTGCAGGAAAGTGAGACCTTCCCTTTTACCAGCTGCAGTAAATGGGGACCTTGACGCTCGTGCAAAACATGCGTCAATGCCAAGGCCGGCCTCCTTTAGCTGTAGTTTGGTAAAAGGGGCCCTGAGTTTGAAAGTCAGGTTGTTGTGTGGATAAATATGCACCTGAAGTAAAATGGTGGTGTAAATTTCAACACACTAATGGGATGATGTCTATTCACATGCTTTTTGAAAATGTAAAGTATTTGTACACATTTAAATCATATCTCTGGACTGTCTCTTTATGTGGATGATTGTGTATGTTATGAAAGTATGATGCAATTGTAGGCAAGTGAAAATCTTCTTCATATGGTTATCTTAAGTGGGTTAACTGTATTTACCCATGTAATAGGAGATGAGATCTTTGAAAATGTAAGAGAATTCCAAGTGCAGAGTAAAAAAAACAACAAAATATAAAAAAAAACATCCACTCTCTTCTACTGTGGGTCTAAGACTGATCAAACAGAAACTTAATAAAGTGGAGAAAAATGTACCCATTTTTGTAGTTTCCAATATGAGTGCTAGATTTAGCTTTCTGTAAGGGAAGGAATATGACTGCGGCTGGACAGGATATTGCAAGGTATTTTGCCATATGGGGCTAAAACCAGCAGTGTTCAGAATTTAGCCAGGACTCAGAAACAAACATGTGCAATTCACAACCCCTCCCCCTTCCCACACAAAATACACAATACAACATAAATGGGGGGGGGGGGGGGAGGGCTGTAGCTTTATTAATTAATTCTGACAAATTAATATAACACTTTTAACTTTTCAAACCCTATCCAGCCATTGCTGTACTAATTGTCAAATTTTTAAACTACTCGACAGTAACATCCTAGTCCAACTGATGTGACTGATATTGGCCAAATGAAACCCCTACGCTGATGCCAAGGGTCCTTTTGTGACTAGATGTGTTCAAAAATTATTAACATGGCACTCAATCATTCTAAAGTGGTGATGCAAGAGAAGATGCACTAACTCAATAAACCACATACCCCAAATCCTAAAGGGAGGGCAGGAGGGTAAACCACCCTCCCTCCACAATTCACCACTACAGAATACCACCCAAACTTCCAAGTATTCCTATTGGTTCCCACACAGCCAACAGTGTGGCGCCAGCCTCAGAACCAGCTCTTCACAACTTACCAGCTGTTTCATCATGAAAAGGTAATTGGTGGAGGTGGGAGGGCTGATCTTGCCCACGTTATCATGCCCCACTTAAGTCTGGGGCTTATTTTTATTTGCCAGTAGCCAGTCTTTTTAAAGTTTGAAGTCTGTGGCTGCCCAACAAAAATCAAATGATATTCTGGATCAACTAAAAGATCCAGTGATTCAAGTATATGGATTTTCTCTTTGTGATATCTCTCAAGCAGTGAACAAACGTAACTTCTTGTTTCAAAGAAGTTTGTTTAAACTGCAGTTTGGTATTAAAGAATTTGTGACTTTTTGTCATAGGCTCCCCAAAACTTAAAGAAATGTGAACAATATAACTGAACTGACTACACATGTTACATTCAGCTTCCAAGTGTGTGTGTGGGGGGGGGGGGGGGGGGGGGGGAATTCTTGATAATTTTGTGATCAAAAAACAAAGATGTATGCAGACAGTTTTTAGATAGAAATGGAGAGGGGAATTCACAGGTTCAAATTAGGACATGGGGAATTCCTGTACTATTTGTTGCCAAACAAAGAGCCTCTTGTAAAACAGGTGCAGGAACACACTTCAAAGTCCATCCAGTTATGGAGGGAGCAGCAAGTTTAGAAAGTTGCCTGTGTGTGGAAAACATAGCAGCTTTCGAAAATGTAGATACTACTTCTGTAAAGGGCCCTGACCTGGTACTGGTGCCCCATGATGGCAAACCACCCCATAACAGTCCCTCTGTCTGCCCCCTCTGATGCTAGCTACCCTATGGCAAACCTCTATACAGGGCAAGTTCCCAACATGTGGTACTGTCTTCCAGAGGCCCAAACTTCCTGAGGGTTTAAGGTGGTAAGATTACCCTTGGCAGACTCCCTCACCCCAACCCACTTTTTGGGTCTACTAGGGTGCCCTGGAGTCTAGTGGGGTGGAAGATTTGCTCACTCACTCCTACCTCAATGACTGGGCAATCTATAATGGCTGCTGAAACCTCTAGTAGTAGTATCATGATTCTACTGCTAGGTATCAGGATTCCATGCATAGGCATTTAGTGATATTACCATTAGAGGTCTTGGCCATTTTGGATGGCTTGATCATCAAGGCAGGAGTGAGTGGGCATCGCTTCTACCTCACTAAACCCCATGGACCCCTGGTAAGCTTGAGGAGTGGGTTTGGGGGATCATGATGGGCAGTCTGCTGGGGATGAATCTATCTTGCATCTTAAACCCTCAGGGGAGTTTGGGCCTTGCAGAGAGAGTACTACATGATGGGAGCTTTACCATATTTGAGGGGGCTTGCCACAGGGTGATTGGCATGGAGGGGGACTGGTATTAAGGAAGGCCTGTGATCGAGGAATGGGTGGGTGTGTTTACCACGCTAGGAGGTGTGTGTTGCCATCAGGGGCAGCTGTAAATACTGAAATCAATTTTTTTCAGTACAGATGTGGATTCCATATATGAAATGGAGAATCCACATCTGTATTATGGGCTCACTAAAACATTCCCTCTCCCCATCCTCCCCACACCTACCTTGAAATTTGTACATAGCCTCCGTATATGTGAATAACCCCTGTTCTGAAATGGCATGTATACGTCTGGGCTTCTCTAGATGTTTAAATGCTGTGGTTTACATGTGGCCTTTGTCCAATAGTTTAGGAATGCAAGTTAAACAATTCTTTAGAAACGTTAGATCTTTCTACATCATAGTGTCATAAAGTTATAGAAACATTTTCAGTGCAAGGTACTATACTTAAAAGCTTGGAAGTTGCAGACCCTCCCTCCCCCTGAAGTAAGGAAGGATTGGGTGAATGATTGAATTCTTTCCTAATAATCCAAAGTTTACCTAATCTGTTCTACCCTGAATTAATTTGGGTGGTCCTCTTGGATTTTGTGTAGAATGTGTATTGGTTATTAATGTATTATAATTTGGAGAGCTTATCATCCAGAATGCTCTTTGTATTCAGAAAGCTCTATGAACTACATTTTATATATCACACCTAAAAATTCGACACCAAAATGAAATTTGCCTAAGCACATTCTATAAAGTATGCCTTAATTTAGGCATACTTTATAGAATAAGCCTACATTTCTGTGCAGTTTATAGAATCTGCTGAGTGCTGGTCCACACAATTAAATTTAATCACAGGCAGTTATGCCAAGTGTAAATGCTGACACCTAAATTAGGCGCAGACCAGGGGTATTCTATAACAACATGCATAGATTTTAGAAACACCCATAATCTGCCCATTCCATTCACGCTGGCACACCCTCTTTTCAACTATGCAACTGTTATGATCCAAGGACTGGAGGGCAGCATTATCTGTTTGTAGATGGTTTGTAATGAATGTAACACTTGTTTTTTACTTCTCTGTTTTGTAGGTAGGGTTTTTTTTTTAATGTGTGGTTTTGCAGTAAAATGCCTAGGTGATTAGGTGGTGTATATATTTTTTGAATAAATAAAATAAACAATCAAATTTTGTAAAGTAAATCAGGACTTGCAATTTGGCTGATAGATTCTCAAATGAAGAGGCTAAAAGTAGCTATGCTTGACAACGTGGCTTATCTTAAGAGTCTTGTAATTAGTAATTTAGCAGGTGCTGAGTTTTGAGACAAAACAGGTACTTGCTGTTCTCATGTTTAAACATATGGTAATGCTGGTGACCGCAAGGGAAGGAGATCAAAGCAGTGAGAGCAAAGCAACATGCTTTTGTTGCTGATGGAGATGGGGGAGGGGGAGGGGAGATGGATAGAAGGGTGCAAATGTGAATGAGGGGGTGGAGAAACCTCCAAAGCAAAAATTCACTTGGAGTGGGGCACTGACAAAGTAAAATTTGTCTCAGGGTGCTTCAGTCCCTTGATCCAGTACTGGATATGGTGCAGGCCATTTGGGGTAGATTCAAGAAAGGGCGCAAAAAATTGAGCACTAAGCAAGTATTCTATAATGGCAAAGGTGTTTGCTGAAGCCATTACAGATACTAGTGTAAGTTGGTATTTGAACACCTGACTTTAGGCATGAGCATTTATGCCATATCAAAAAGGCAGGTGTAAATGATTGTGCCTATATATTATAAATCAATCAATGGGATGAAGATGAAGAACCAAAATTCAAAAAATAATATTAAATCTGTCCCCCACAAAATATTAAGAAATCGCTCAACTGATATAATGAATAAGCTTCTAAAACACTATTACAGCAAGAGATGAAAAATAGTGGAAGGAAAAATGACTCAAAGAACACGAGGTGTAACAACCTTCAGAGCTAAAAAATAAAAACTCTTCTAGCATAAACATTTCTTTATTCTTCTACAATGTCTAGTACTGCACAAACAAACTAAACAAGCTCAAAAAGGCTTAATGAGATGCATTTATCTCTATAGTGTCTCTGTTGTAACAGCCAAGATTTCATCGAGCCTGCTTTAGCAAACATTGTGTATAAATCCCATGACCAACGATGGCCATACCGATGTTCAAAATGAGTCATAAATAAGTTAGCCACTGAGGGTGCCATCATGGCTCCCATGGCTACCACAGAAACTTGTTGAAACAATTTATTGACCCTGAAGCAGCAGAGCGAAACACTGGTCTTTGTTGGTCATGAGACTTGTAAGAATATTTGCTGAAGGAGGCTCTTCAGCTTGGAGAAAAGACAGCTGAGAAGGGATATGGTAGAAGTTCATAAAATCATGAGTAGTGTGGAATGATTAAATTGAGAATAGTTGTTTAACCCATCAAGCATAAAAACAAGAGGACATTCCCTGAAACTAATGAGTGTCACGATTGTGGCCATGCCCCCTCCCAAACTCACCTTATTTCTGGCGGTCAGCTTCTTAGCTGGCTTCTGTTTCTTCTGTCTGTCCTTTCTGAGCTAGCTCTGTCTCTGTGTGCTGGCTGCTTCCAGCAGCATGGCTCTAATTGCTTCACTATACTGCACCTGTGTGTGTTGCCTGAGTTAGCTCTGACTCTGTATGCTGGCTGCTCCCAGCATAGTTCTAATTGCTTCACTATACGGCAGCTGTGTGGGTTAAGCCTCTCTGGGTTTCAGTGTGCTGGCTGCCTGTGTCTGGTAGCTGTGACATCATCAGGCAGGGCCTTGATAAGGAAGTGGTGTTCTTCCCTTCAGGGCCTTTGCAACATTTGCGTTTGCTTTAGGTAGGGGTGGTGCTGTGTGCACTTCTGACTTTATGTCTAGCTTCCCTGCTTGCATTTGCTAAAGGTCAGGTTAGTGTGGGTGCAGTGTGCACTTTTGACTTGTGTTTAGCTTTCCTGCTTTTCCCTTGTGGCTCCCCTGCTTTCCCTTTTGGTGCTTGGAGCACCTTTGGTACTTTATGTGTTTGGTTTCCCTGCTTTTCCTTGGTTAGTTTAGTGCTGTGGAGCACTGCTATAGCTTGGTGCTTAGGGGCACCTTTATTAGTTTTTGGGCTTAGCTTCCCTGCTTTCCCTTTTAGTGCTTAGTAGCACTTATGTTTGTGTAGTGCTTAGTAGTACTTCTGTTAGTGTAGTGCTTAGTTCCACTTCTGTTGGGTTACTGTTAGGAGCACTTTTGTTAGTTTAGTGCATAGGAGCACTTCTGTTAGTTCAGTACCTAGGAGCACTCCTGTTTCAAGCTTGTTCTAGTACCCTGGTCCCTGTGTTATTCTGTATCCGGTAAGTCCTGACGGCCGCTCGAACCCAGGAGCTCAACTTCTGGGGGGGTCAGTGGCTAAGTGCAGGTGAAGCTGTGCGGACCAGTCCGGTGTACTCCAGTCCAGAGTGTTCTGGTCCTGTGTGCTCCAGTCTGGTGTGTTCCAGTCCAATACGAACCAGTCCGGTATACTCCAGTCCAGTGTGTTCTGGTCCGGGGTGTTCCAGTCCAGTGTGGACCAGTCTGGTGTACTCCAGCCCAGTGTGTTCCGGTCTGGTATGTTCCAGTCCACTGCGGACCAGTCTGGTGTCCTCCAGTCCAGGGGGTTCCAGTCCGTGTGTTCCGGCTCGCTGGGTGGCGCCTGCAGTCCTTGCCTGTGCCAGTGTGCTAGCCCAGTATTGGTTGGTGGGTTTTGCCTGCTGCTGTCGCTCCTCGTCAGCGGCCCAAGGGCTCACGTTTGCTCCAGAGCCCGTCCCCGTGGGCTCTGAACCTGACAATGAGCAGCAAATTAAAAACAAATAAGTAGAATGTTTTTAATTTCTTTTCACACAACACACAATTAAGCTGTGGAATCTGTTTCCAGAGGATGTGGTCAAGGCAATTATTTATTTATTAGGATTTATTTACTCACTAGGATTTATTCACTCAGGGGGCCTTTTACAAAGCTGTGCTAGTGTTTTTAGCTCGCAGTAAAAATGAGCTGACAGTAAACGCTGAGATGCCCATAGGAATATAATGGGCATCTCAGCGTTTACCGCCAGCTGATTTTTACCATGAGCTAAAAATGCTAGTGTGGCTTTATAAAAGACCCCCTTAAGGCAGTATACAGCAAGAATAAGTCAAACTTAGGCAATAGACAATTACAGTAGTAAAAATATTCAAATAACTGTACAAAGTATGGTTCAAAAGGGGTTCTGACAACTTCCCGGAGGAAAGTCCATAAAATATACTTAGCCAGGTAGACTTTATCCCTGAAAATGAACTGTGGCCAAATAAATCTACATTTTTTTTTTTTAACCTGGGATCTACCAGGTACTGTTGGAGAGAGGATGCAGGGTTTGATGGACCTTGGTCTGACTCAGCATGGATTTTCTTCTTTTCCTATGTACAGCAGACCATTTAAACAGATGTTTGAGAAAGCCAAACTAATAGCTCAAAGGCATAATACAGCTCTAGAAGCTTATCAATTATCAGAGGTTCCCAAGTAATATCAGAAGATTGTCTAAAATATTATAGAGAATGAAAGTAGATAATTCAGTTGGAAGCTTAAAGCAAACAAAATCCATTCTTCTTGATATTTCCTAGTTTCATGTTTCTCTGGTATTATCCCGTTTTGAATCAGCTATGAATCAGTTATTTGGGCAGTTGATCCTTTTCAGAAGCCCAGAAAAAGATGACAAATAGAATCATGGAAGAAGTTTTTTTTACAAGGAGGTGGCCATAAAATGATGCATTACTCTTCTGCAAAAATGACGGAAAATGAAAGATGTAAAAGACCAGATATACTAAGCATTTAGTTGAACTGGTAGAGTAAGAGAAGGGAGTGATACAGAAATTAGGACAAAAAACAGAATCAAGTCAAACAAAGGATACAATATTATGAGCAAACTAACTACAGCATGATGGTTTTTCACACTTCTGAATAACTAACTTTGTTCATTCTGAATGTACTATAACAGTTGACTCATATTTTCAACATATTAGAGCTTCTTAATGTAGACATTATTTGGAAATGAGCTGTTATTGTGCTGTTACTAAAATGAAAAATCATCAAATCAGATTGAAACATTCAAAAAGAACCTGGGTTGGCATATTATAATTAGGGCTTCTTTTCTTAGGAACTTTTTATATTGTAAATGTAGGTGTCTATTCTCCAGCGAATAAAGGATTCTTTGAGAATAGAACAAATCAATGTTTATTGGTATTTTCATGGCGCAGGTGTCCTTGTTGGGTGTCCCTTCCAGTGGAATTAACCACATACATTTGTGAAACTGAGGAGCTGTCGGTATGAGAAAATCACCAAAGTAGAGTGGAGAATTCAAGGCAGGAAAAGGGAGGGTGAGAGATTGCTAGGGGAAGTGAGAATTTTTCTAGTGTTTATGTAATAAATACCTGCTTTACCTTTTTTTAAATTTTATTTTGCACTCGTCTATTTTACACATGCAGTAAAAATGGTTTCAGCTTGTGTAAGAATGTGCTAAGGCCACGTTTTACAGTGGTTTGTTAAAGGGTTCCAAAATATGAAACTGAGAAGATAAAATATGACAAAAAAAGAAATTATGATAAAAAATGATGGCATCATGCATACAAATATTTCTACAAAGCGCAGGAGGGGGTGTGGGCTAAGGGACTATGGGTCACCTTTGGTGGACATGTGGAAGGCTAGGGCTTACTGGAAGGGAATACAGTATAGGTTACAAAGATGGATAGATAGACCACTTAGGTGGTCTCCGCTTTATTTTCTGTTCTGCAAAAAGCCACCAGGCCTAACCAAGTCCCAATCCTTACTGGTGCGACATGCAATGTCTGCTGCCCGTATGATATTAGCAGCGCACTGGAAGCAACTTTCTGTTCCCCCTATTACTAAATGGCTACGCAAACTCTGGTATATTTGTGAGATGGAGAAACATTGGGCAATTAAATGCCACACTCTTGCTAAATGGGAGGCTATTTGGAACCCCTTTCTGAAGTATTGTTCTTACTGAGCTGGTTTGCGGTGTGTTTGGATCCTGTGTAGTAGTGGTAGTAAGTGGGTTGGGGGGGGGGGCTTTTGGAGTTAAATGAGACATAAGGAGCGGGTGAGAGAGGGTAGGGAAGGGGTGGGGGGATGGTCTAGGGGGGATGGGTGTAAGAAAACTGTTAAAACACTTTGAAGTTACATTTATCTTTTTGTATATCAAGAAATACTATTGTGTTATACTGTTGGGGTATGGTAATCCTGGATGTTTTGGTAGTGTTGGCCAGCAATGTTATTGCATACATGTTCCGGTTTGCTGTACTCTGTGACGTTGTCCTGACAATTGTTTAATAAAGACTTCATACAAATTTTTTAAAAAGTGACTGGATTGTTCACAGTACTAATATCATATGTAAAATAGTTTAATAGAAGTGAGAAAGTTTACCAGCAAGGTAATTGTTTGTTCCGCCACAAATGAATTTGTTCATGTCAATCAGATAGATATAAAATCATCCAACGTATATACAACTGTAAAGATAACACATAACTTGTTGACTTGATAATATGTCTCATTAGCAGTCAGTTTTACAGTTAGAAGATAAACTTGAACATGAAACAAACAGTGTAGGCATATGTTAAAAGATATATCTTTAGCTAGTAAAGATGTAAAATTTTATTATTGGTGTTTATGTATTTTAGAAGAACAGGTCTGAGAGGCCAGGGGATAAAATATCATGGGTGTAGGGAGAGGGGCAAGAGGGGAAATTTCTCCCCCCCCCCCCTAGATTTCTTAGCCATGGCTGCTGTTTTCAGTCCAGAGGTATCTCTCCCTCTGCTCCACTGCTGGAGCCTGCTCTGGAGCCTTCCCTATGACCCATTCTCCCCTCTCCACACACTATTGCAACTTCTGGTTTCCACAGGGGCAGAAGGGGTCAAAGGGAAGGCTCTGGAGTAGGCCCCAGGCAGTGTATGTCAATCACTGCCACTGATGGTGACATCTAAAGATGTCTTCCCATCTGTCTTTCTACTCACCTATAACCCATATCAGCTCTTTCCTTCTCATATGTCCTCTCTCATCTTCTCTCCCAGTTTTTAGAACCCCCTTCTACCTCCCATGTTATAGTCCCAGAGCAGGATGGAATTATAGCAGCAGTGTAGAGCACAGGAACAGAATGAGCTCCATGTCCCCTAGTCATTTTGTCAGCTTCGAAATGTTTCACCTTTAAACTGTTGTTACTTGGCTGGTGTGAACAGTACTGTGGAGGAGCCCTATAGTCTCAGAAAAACTACAGGCAAACTGATGGTCAGGTCCAGTGGCTTGGGTCCAGCCTGGAACATCTCTTCCTAATCAGGAAAAAATTTGTGGAAACAGGGGTGATTTTTTAAAGAAAAAGGCACCAGGTTGGATTAGGGGAGAGGATGAAGAATCATAGGGTAGCACCATAGCAAGCATTGAAATGTGTCAGATTTCTTTCTAGTCAATAGAACGAGTATGTTTTAACATATGAGTAATGGACAGTCAGAACAGCGGAATTTTCCACTGATGCAGCTGATTGCAAAATAGGGATTCCCTGTCAGGATTGAAAAGTTATATTGCTCTTAAATATTGATAGTTAAAAGCTGAAGTTACAGGCAAGAGAGGAGATTTATCTTACTATTCTGCAGTGCTGCAAAGCGAACTCATGTAAACCTCGTTCATATTTTTATTCAAATTAAAGTAAAGAAATGTTCATGGATTCTTTTGTGATCTGTGATGGTATAAAAGCTGATTTGTTTTAAAGTTTGAATGGTACAGTGTTTCTGAGGTCTTTTTTTCTCCACATTTTTTGTGGTTGCTTTTGGTGATTTTGCTACACTTTGTTTGAAACTGTTAATGTTGAGATTCTGGATAATTACTTTCCCCCCCGCCTTATTCTTTGATTGGTTGGGTGGTATGTTTTTAACATTCCTAGCAATCTCTTTCTTATCACCACAAGTCTCTCTTCTCCCTGCCCATCCCTAGCAGCCTCTTTCTCTCCCTTCACTATATCTTTGCCTCCTACGTATCTCCCCTGCTTTTTTTTTAAGCAGGAAAAATGTTTTTTTTTTTAAAAATGTATTTATTGTGGGCGGTGCCCCATTAAGATCTAGCAGCAATGTGGTTCAGGGCTTAATTTGTATGATGTTTATTTTTAGCCTAGAGCCTTGCAAGAGGGAGGTCCGGGGACAGTTTTTAAAAGAAAAAAAAAAACCTTAACAGTAGACCAGCTCCCGATCAGCTATTTCCATGCTGTTTATTTTTTTGTTGGTGAGAGTAGTTGAGCAGGAGAGTTATTTGGGCCACAGGGGCCCAGAAGAACAGCAGAATAGGCAGAAAAGCATGGAATGGATCTCAGCAGCAAGCAGTAGATGTCGCTGGTCTGACCAGCTAGTCAGAAGGGCGAAAGTGTGCAGTTGGCAGGGGTTGTTGAGTTGAGAAGTGGCACCAGATTCCACCAATGTTTGGGGGCATGTACAGTATTTTCTTTTGGCCATGTAGCCTATAAGCCTCCTGGTTGGTGGCCCGGTATAAGACAATACGAAATCACTACTGTGTGGAACCCTGCACATGCTTCCAACCAGGCTAGGGGGTGGACACTTTTCATGCAGGCCTTTTACCCACAGGGTCGGTGCATGGGTACTAGGTGCTCTAGGCAAGTCTTCAGCCTTATACACCTCTCAGTTACTTTCAGGGGCCCTAGGCACGCCCCTGGGATTTTGTTAAACTCAGCGATCATGAGCAACTCAATGCTAGCTCTCCCTGAATAATCCTGTAAAAATGCCTAATTAGATATCATACATTTAAAAAACTTAAACAATTATTGTGCATGTATCTACTAAATAAACCGGTGTCTTTGTTCCCCTATTAGCTAGTTTGTGCCTCCTCAGTCCGCAGTCTGACCAGGGATCTAATGAAAACACACTAGAAAATGCTGAGAAGGGACGTTCAATGAAGTTGAATAGTGGCAAACATAGACCGTGAGCTGAACCTCATGGACTTCAGAGTTTGCTCTGGTTAAAGCTAGGCATAGAAAAGAGTGATGTGAGGAGCAGCAGTTAAACTTGAGTTACTGCAGCTCCTTTCTGAGGATGGGCACCCTAAAGGTTTTGTTTAATTTCCCGTGCCATCTGCAGGATCATTTGTTTGCTTTCATATTATTGGGGTTCATTAATTTGTTATCATTAAGAGTGCGTGTGTGCTTGAATGCAGACTGCCTACTCTCTGCATATATGCACTTGTTGCACATACCCTTGCTATTGGAACTTTGCCAGTGCCACAGTGTCCTGTCTGCTGCTGCTGGTGCCCAAGGGCGGGACCACAGGAACAGTTGAAACAGAAGCAAAAGAAAAGGCTGACGGAAGCGGCGTTCCTGCGTGCAGGAGGTAAAAACTTTTAAGCAGCCAGCTCTTACGAAGGGGAGGGCCAGAGAGGGGTGGAGTGGGAGGGGGGTTGTGAAACGACAGAAGGGGGAGGGGGTGTTTGCGGCGCCATTATCGACGCAACGGATCTCTCACCTCCAACGTGCTTTCTTGCCTGGGACCGTGGCTCCCTCGGAGTTGGTCTGCTAGGCTCACGTCATAATGCGGCCAGTGACGTCAGTCTGATCTACGGAGCCTTCCTGACCAACTCCGAGGGAGCCACGGTCCCAGGCAGGTCAGAACGCTGGAGGTGAGAATTATTATATAGGATTGGCAAGATGGCCATTTTTTTCCCCTGACTTTTACAGTGCAGACATTGTGCAAAATATTGATCTTTTAGGGCACAAAAGTACCTCCAAACATCTGACTTTTTCCCCCCCTTGAAGCCTTCATTCCGGTATACTTGGCCATTCCTGTGCAATTGTTAGATGTCACTAAGGCACTGATGGTTAATGTTTCAGAAGATACTGGTGATGTATAGTACTAGCTCAAACAGTACAAGAGCTAGCATTTTCATCTGCAGCACTTAGATTCTCCTCCTATTCAGATACCAGATAGCTAATAATCTTCTCAGCTATCACAGTGAGACATCACCAGAACTCTCCATTTCTGCGTTTTGGTTATCATCATTATCTGATTCAAAGATTTTTTTTATCTAAGACAGACTGCATATCTAAGTAAAAAGAATGTTTCGCTGGCTTTCGCTTCTGCCATTCTACTCTTGCACTACAGCCCGTTGAACCTTTGACCCTCTTGCAACTTTTCTATCTGATAACATATGCATACTTCTTCTTGGGGGACTGGCAGAGCTACTGGTGCCGCCAGTCACAGCCATAGTTTGCCTTCCCTCCTCCACCCCCACTGGCATATTCCCTCCCTCTTGAAAAGGGGCATGATTGTGATTGTTCCTCTGAGTGCTGCACACAGACACACAATGCAGTGGGCATTGCAATATGTTTCTGCCTTAAGAACACAGCTTCAACCTTGTAGTTCTCTGCCAAGCCTGATGAATTCCTGTGGCTAGGTACTGCCTAGGGCCTAGTGTCTGCCTAGCCCTACCAGAGATTGTTGTGCTGTTCACTTGTCCCTGTGTACCCCTGTCTCAAGCACAGAAAATTTAAGAAATACTCTATAGTTATCCTGTCTGCCAAGCTTAATAACAATGCAAAAGCTCTCTCTTC
Organism: Microcaecilia unicolor; assembly: GCF_901765095.1. Lineage (NCBI taxonomy): Eukaryota > Metazoa > Chordata > Amphibia > Gymnophiona > Siphonopidae > Microcaecilia > Microcaecilia unicolor. The sequence goes on along the minus strand of NC_044031.1, from coordinate 340,572,647 downwards.
CTCTTCTTTCCAGTCTCCTTCTCCTATTCTCTTCTTTTCTCTTCAACCCCAACAAAGGGGCAGGAAGGGCACTGATTCCTCTTATATAGTCTTCTCTTGTTAAAAAAAAAAAAGTTGCACAGTTGGTTTGCAGTTTGGAAGTATACATGCATCTTCCTAACCAAGCACTCCCTTCTTGCATAGAACAGCTCAAGCAAGGAAAAAGGATTTGCAGTGTCAACAATCACCATCTTTGCAAGTTGCATGCCCAAACTCTTGCACTCATAGGAGCCAGCTCTATAGGTGTCTACAAAGAGGTGCTTTAGTTTCTAGTCTCCTTTTCCACCACTAATCAGAAATTATTGTGCCTATTGCTTGCTTAGCCCAGTTTCAGAGTTACCAGGTAGCCATGGAAAAACAAACGCATTTTGCTTAGAAAACAAGCAATACTGGTACAAAAATAAGCCCATTTTTTTATATACTGTGAAGTTTAATCATACACTAAAACACTCTTTTCAACATATGTAGAAGCATAACATAACTCAAGTACATTGCATGGAGCTCATTTTCAAAAGAAAAAAACGTCCAAAAAGTGGCATAAATCTGCATTTGGACATTTTTCTCACAAACACAAACAAATTGGTATTTTCAAAAACAATTTTTAGACGTTTTTCTATGAAGTCTGTCAAAAGTGCAATCAGTTCACAAGGGGGTGTATCAGGGACATGTTAAGGGCAAGATCTGGGAGCTCCTAACACTTGGACGTTTTTCTGCCATAATGGAACAAAACAAAAGCATCCAGCGCTATAAGTTGGACATTTTGGTCTAGACGAGTTTTATTAATGAATATGCCACAAAAAGTGCCCTAAATGACCAGATGACCATTGGAGGGAATCAGCGATGACCTTCCCTTACATCCCCAGTGGTCATTAACCCCTCCCACCCCCCCAAAATGTGAGTAAAAATATTTCTTGCCAGCCTCTATGCCAGTCTTGGATGTGATACTTAGGTCCATTAGAGTAGCATACAGGTCCCTGGAGTAGTCTAGTGGTGGGTGCAGTGTACTGCAGAGAGGTGGACCCAGGCCTGTTACAATTGTGGTAAAAACTGTGAGGCCTCCAAAACTCACCAGAAACCCACTGTACCCACAAGTAGGTGCCCCTTCACCAATAAGGGCTATTGTAATGGTGTACACTTGGGGGTAGTGGGTTTTGGGGGTGTAATAGAAGTGAATTTTAAAGATTGTTTTTTAACTCTGCCTTGACTGACAAGTCCATTTGGGGGGTCTGTATTTTTGATTAGAAGTAATTCTGTTTAAAAATGATTGATTAACTTTAATTGTGTGAAAATAAGTTGGAATGTAGAAGATAAGACACAGCTCTAATTTGGTATGTGAAGGGAGAGGTGGAGTCTGTTTCAAGTTCAGACTGGACACCTGGACTGAGAAACATGTGACCACATTCCCACAGTATGACTTGTTTACCAAAACATAGAAATTCTCAAGCATTCTGTAATTTTCCTTAGCTCTGAACATGAGTTCTAAGCCTAATAAAAAGGGGAGTTTCTGTCAGTGAAATTGAGGAGCTCATCTGTGAATAATGTACATACTGCGCACAGAACCATGTTTTCTGGTCCAAGAAACTCTTGGCTTTCACTGTGAACAGGGCCCCCCAGCTGATGATAAGAGCCTGGATGATGTAATGATCATTGATGGGCGTATGTATATTATACTGTATTATTTCTTTTCCTGGTCTAGAAACTCCTAGCATTGCTTGGATGTAGGGACCAGTGATGTAATGATTGTTTATAGGTATTGTTTCAGTTATATAGCTAATCATTGTGTGTATATATATATATATATATATATATATATATATATGCAGGCTGCAAGGAACATCTACTCAAGAAATTACAGACTTCTCAGAACACTGCGGCAAGACTGATCTTTGGTAGATCTAAATTCGAATCAGCCAAGCCTCTTCATGAAAAATTACACTGGTTTCCCATTAAAGAACGAGTTGCCTTTAAGGTCTGCACCTTAATTCACAGGATAATTTACGGGGAAGTTCCAGAATATATGCTTGAATTGGTTGACTTACCACCTAGAAATAGATCCAGTCTCTCATGATCCTACTTGAATCTACACTACCCAGACGGTAATGGCCTTAAGTACAAATCTATTTATGCCTCTAACTTCACATTTATAGGCACACAATTGTGGAATGCTCTACCCAAATTAGTCAAATGTACCCAGATCTACTTAAAATTCAGAAAATTATTGAAGACTGTAATGTTCAAAAAGGCTTATTCTCCAGGTTCAACATAATTCAAATTAACTTCTAGTCTAACAAAGATTCAAAGTCACTAATTATCTTTTTATCTTTACATATTGTTGTTTCAAATGTTGTTTACTATCTTACTTTTAAACTGTATAATTGTACTTCAAGCACTGTAGCCTTTTCTACAGATTGTGTAAGCCACATTGAGCCTGCAATTGGTGGGAAAATGTGGGATATAAATGTATTAAATAAATAAATATATACATAAATATATATATATATACAGTGCACTCCATTTAAGTGCACGTCAGATAAGAGCATGCTCTGTTTAACTGCATGCCGTACTTTGGTCCCGTTTTTGGCACCATCAATTTCTATGGGAACAAACTTGGTTTTAGCGCACCACTGATAAGTGCAAGATTCACTTATATGCATGGTTCAAGACCGCTCGTCTGCAGGAAAACCTCCGCATAAGTGCGTGCATGGAATATGGAAGCTGATTGGCACATGACAACCGAGATTTCAAATTTACCGCCTCTTTAACTGCCCCAGGCAAATTAGGGGAAAGAATGTTGTTGGAGCATGCACCGGAGTCGTCGTCACGGCGGCAGAACTGTAAGACTTTAATACTGGCTGAATGAATACAAGCTCTTAAAAAAATTAGAAAACAAAGAAAGTCAAGCATCTATTGCTAAAAAATATGGTGTCAATCCCAGTCAAATTTCACATGTTTTGAAGCAGAAAGACCAGCTTCTGGAAGACTGGCAAAACAATACAAATCCACAACGGAAACGAAAACGTGCGGGAAAAGCTGAGGAGGTAGAAGATGCTCTTCTTCGGTGGTTTTCTCGAGTCAGGAGCAGACAGTTTCCTGTCAGTGGTCCACTGCTTATGGAGAAAGCTAACCAGGTAGCAGATTCAATTCTTCCTACCATCTTGAGCGAGTTTGCACCTCATGACATTTTCAATGCTGATGAAAATGGTCTCTACTGGTGAGCAATTCCTGATGGAACACTTGCATTCAAACATGCCAAAACTGCTGGAGGTAAAGCATCGAAGGACCGACTGACAATCCTCCTTTGCTGCAATATGGATGGGAGTGAGAAGTTGGAACCCCTCATCATTGGAAAGAGCAAACAGCCTCGTTGCTTCAAGAAAGTTAAGCGACTTCCTGTGTCATACGAGGCTAACACAAATTCGTGGATGACTGGGGAAATTTGGAAGCAGTAGCTAAAGAAGTTAGACACTAGAATGCGGGCACAAAAGCATCAGATTTTGCTGCTTTGTGATAACTGTGCTGCACACAGGGATGATGTCAGACTGTCTAACGTCAAGGTGGTCTTCCTGCCACCAAATACTACCTCTCTGATCCAACCTCTGGATCAGGGCATAATAGCCAATTTCAAACAACATTATTGGGCTCTTGTGCTACGTCATCTGATGAGCATTATGGATGACCAGACTGGGAAGGATAAACGTGCTGTTGAACTGGCTCATAATCTATCAATGTTGGATTCCCTACATATGCAGAAAGAAGCCTGGAATCATGTTACACAGGCAACCATTGTGAACTGCTACAAGCGGGCAAGCTTTGTTAAGGATGTGGAGTAGGATGAAACAGGTGCAGCTGTTGCAAACACGTCAGATGAAGAGGTTATTGACATCCCAGCTGGTTTTACTGAAGAAGCGTTCCATCGCTACGTAGCTGTTGATTATGATCTACAAACAGCTGAAGACAGCATTGATGTTGAGATATGCGCCTACACGCAGGCAACAATGGCTGATGATGGAACAGATGAAGAAATGAGCAATGAGGCAGATGCTGATGAAATTCAACAACCTCCTCCTGTCACTTTTGCAAGAGCGCTGGAGAGTCTCAACACCGTGCGGGCCTATCTGGAGGCCACTGGATGTCAGTGCTATGACAATTTTTACCGTCTGGCAGACGTAGTCTATGGAACTCACAGACCCGAGTGTACAGAGGACTATAACTGATTACTTCAAGTCAGCCTAATGTCAGTTAACTGAGACTGTATACTGTACGTATAATAATAAACAGTACTGTACATATCAGATGTCAAGCTTCTTTGGGTCACAACGGTTAAGTGCATGCTCTGGTTAACTGCATGCATTTCTTTGGTCCCAGACCCTTGCACTTAAGTGGATTGCACTGTATATTGTGAAGAGTAAGGGTCTGTCCTGTCCTGGGTAGGCCACTGGAGGGCGCTGTTTCCATAGAAATGGGAAAAAATGCCCGGGGTAAGTCACTAGAGGGAGCCAGTAGGGGAATGTCCAAGTCATGTCATTACTGAGGAGTCCACCAGGGGAGCCCTTAAGATAAGGAAGGTACAGGTGGAGGTGGTTAGGACCAGAGAGAGTCCTGGGGTGGAAACAGGTGGAAGTGGTTATGGGCTGGGTCCTGCCTGGAATTAGGGGGAAGAGCCTAAAGGAGTGGATAAGCTAATCAACCACCTTATACCTACCGGAGTTTTGGAAGGAGAGGGAGAAGAGATGGGAACCTGGTGAGCCTGAAGCCTGCTGGAGGAGATTGCCGGGAGGAGGCGATGGAGGGACCTGGACTCACTGTGTTTATCACACAGGGGAGAGTGAAGGTACCTACCAAGGTGTGTTGTTGATGGACTTGTGGATTGTTTAAAATGAACTAACAGACCGAGATCAAGATAGTGTCCGTGGGAGGAGCAGCGTTTTGAAGCTCGGAGACTCGAGCGGGCTTTCTCTGTGTTTTCCCATACCTTGCCCATAATATGGTCAAGAGGAAGGGAAAGATCGGTGCTAAAGCCGCCCCTAGCACCGGGGATAGCTTAACGCAGCGACAGCCGACTTTGGATGCCTTTGGGCTTCATACGCTGGGACCGCAAGCTCTTACCCAGGTTGGATCCCCGAAACTTCATCATGCTAGGGATCTTGGCGGGGAGGTGGCATCGCTGAGTCCGCCCCTTCGGGTTGCGCTGCTGAGACCAAGTGGAGAAGCGGATCCTACAGGAGGGCCTCTCTTGGAAAGCTTTGAGGCAGGTAGCGGCCCTGTAGGTTTTTCGATGCTGGATGCATCAACATCTGAGTGTAGGGCGGGAGGAGTAAAATCTATGTCCTCTTCCTCCCAGATGCCTCCATCTGTGAGAATTGGCAAAATAACACGACCAGCAACCGTTACATTGGAGACCCTCTGGGATGCCATCCAGACGATGAACGTATCCTTACAACAAATTTCATTTGTACTGACTGCTGAAGTAAAGGAAGTTAAAAATCAACAACAGCTAACTGAGTCGAGAATAGCGAAGCAGGAGGAGAGAAGTGAGTCAAATTTGCTCGCAATTAAAAAATTACAGACTCTAGTAGATAATGTTTTAATGGAGAAAGAAAGGGAACAAAGGAAAGTTGAATTTTTGGACAATTGCCTTAGACGAAATAATTTGAGATTCTTAAACTGTCCTAAAAACCCTTTGTTACCTCCAATAGAGATGTTACAGAAATATTTCCTTGAGGTATTAAGGATTCCAAAAGAGGTTTTTCCTCAGATTGTGAAGGCCTATTATATCACAGGAACCAAACCAAAAGTGGGGACAGTTCCAGATTTGAACCTTACTCAATTTCTTGAAACTTCACTAGAGACTATTACTGAATGCACTACTTTCCTGGTGTCTTTTGCGTTCGAGATTGATCAAAATAATATACTGATCGAAAATACAGATTTTCCCAGATGTCAGCAAGTCTACACAGAAAAAAAGGCGAGAGATTTTGGGACTTAGACCTCGAACTCTCTCTCTGGGAGTGAGGCAGCCTGGGCAGAGAAATTATATTAATTGTTAATTGGTGTTTAAATTTGGTTCAGTTCTGCAAGTGATGGAGGAATGCCTTCTGGTTTCAATTGCTCAAGAATGTCTAGCTTTTGCTAGACTAGAGGTTAGAAAGGTCAGTTAGAAATGAAGCTCTCTTTGTCCCTTTTTGAGAGAGAAATAATGCTACCACATATGGATACCATTATGAGCCAGGCATGCTGTAGTTTTAAAAGGATTAGTTTAATGCTGGTTAGAAGGAGATAGAGTAGATATAGATACCATTATAAGTATTTAGAATTGGTCTTATAAGGAATTCTGATTTCTGCTTATTTTAGAATATGTTTTATTCTGTGTAATTAATAAGTTCTATTTCTATGTAGAATATCTGTTCAACTCAGTCTTACTTTTCAAGTAAGAGTTTAAGAGGTCAGCATCTGGTTTGAATTATCCACAGTCCTAGCGAGTTCTATGTAGGAAGCTAATAGGTGAAAGAGGTCAGGGAAAGTCTTGATTAATTATAGGTAAATGTAAGACTGGCCCCTTAGCCCCTCAATGAACCTAAGTTATGAAGTTAGCTGAGAATTTAATCATAATAAAATGCCAAGAGATAGGTGCCACATTGTCTAGTGTGAGACGCCCCAGGTCATAGGTCAGTTTGGGAAATATTAAATCTATGTAACTGATATTTTGAATATATGTGTAGAGATGATTGGTTCAGACAGGGTAATCAATCTATTCTTTACCATCTGGAAAGTAAGGGGGGCTAGAGGGGTTTAAAACTGTATATAACTGGGAGCAGAAGCAGCTTACGTCAGAAGAAGGAGAGAGCTAAGAAGAAGAGACCTAGTGCTGATGTCCTACTTTGTTTGCTGGCAAATAAAGAAGATTTCTCCCTCATTCTGGTGTGTGCTGTTTGACTCCTGAAGTACCACAGATTCTGCTAACAATAGTGGTAATTCCTGCAACAGGAGGAACATTTAAACTAAAATTTGCATGTAGATGTCTTGAGTCATTTAGTAATGTTTATTACATATTTTTTGATCCAGAAAAGCTGAAGCTCCTTTTAACAAGTAGAGAAAATAGAGATGTTCAAGCCTTGGTGACACCAGTTGGGAGCTGAAACCACTGGTAAAGCCTGGGTTCTCGTCCTCCTTATGATGTTATAAGAGTTTACTCTAATTTTTCTTAGTGAAATTACTTTGTATCTTGATCGTATTTACTTGTGGTCTAAGAATATAAGACATTTTCCGTAATCCATGAAAATGTAATGGATGAAGTATTTTTTCTTTCTTTTTGGTTGTATTGCCAACATTTATTTTATATGAATGTATTATATTGAAACTTAATAAATAAAATAATAAAAAAAAAAGAACTAACAGCCGTGGAGTGGAGGATAGGACTGTAAAGTTAATGAGAGTGAAGAAAGTCCTATCCAGGGGTGGTGGCTGTTTTACACTGAGACCTCGATCTCCCAAAGTAAAGGGGCTCAGTGAGTGTAGTTCCAAGTGGATGATAAATGGAAAGAAGTTGTTCCCCACAAGACTGAATTCAAGTACTAATAAATGGAATTTGCATTTGTTGACTGCCTAATTTGCATATTGATGAAGGCTGGAGAATCCGAGTTATAGTCCCAGGGAAATGCGGTGGGCCATTGTCCGTGAACCAGAGGAGTGACCGGGGCACACTGGACCTAACATGGAAGGATATCCAGTAGGAGGAAGGCATGGCAGAGCGGTCACCCCGAGTAAGGAAGGAGCCCAGAATATAGAGGTGAGTGCTTGCCAGTGACTGGGAGAAGACCAGCAGGAAGTGCCTGTGTCTTTATGACTTGCTCCAAAGCCAAGTGCTATAGAGCCTCATGAGGGCTTAGGACAAGAATATTCTGGGGGAGTTACAAAGGAAATCCCTTTGTTTTGAATTGTTTGTTTCTAAGCTGTTTTGCTGGACTTACCAGGGATTTACCACTGGTTGTTTTGAACTGCTTTGGTTGGAACTGCCTGGGGCTGAGCTGTTTGCAGTGGTGTTCTTAGCCTACATGACACCCAGGGCGGCTTGCCAATGTGCCCCCCCCCCCGGGTGCAGCTTAGCCCCCCCCCAATGAAATGACACCTCCCCCCAGGTGCACACCGCTGGGGGGGGGGGGGGGTGCTGCAGCACGCACCTGTTGGCTGAGTCTGAGTTCGCTAACTTTGTTCATTTGCTACAGCTCCCTATGCCCCGGAACAGGTTACTTCCTGTTCCGGGGCAGAGGGAGCTACAGCGAATGAACGAATGAAGTTAGCGAAGTTAGTGAACTCGGACTTCGCCGACAGGTGCGCGCCACGGCACCTGTAACACTAGGGGGCGCTGTGCTTATGACAACACAAAAGCCACCAGACACAATATGCGGTATATCGCTTTTATTGGTGATACATATGTGAACACATACACCAAGATACTTACAGCACCCGCAATTCAGTCAGCATCTGGGAAGACCACCAGGGAAGCACTAGCTCTTCCTCAGAGATTGCAGGGACCATCACTGAACCAGGCGTCCCTTACGTTCAGGCAGGCTTGTCCGGTGCTCTCGCCTCTTTTATAGTGTGAAACAGAGGTGCCTTTCCCAGACTTGCACAAGCTGGCATCCCTTAAACAACCAGCCTGTTTCCCATAACAGAGAATAACTCCCCCAGACTTGCACAGGTTGAAGGTGCCTTTCCCAGAGGTGCTGGCATCCCTTAAACAACCACCATAACAGAGAATAACTCCCCCAGACCTGCACAGGTTGAAGGTGCCTTTCCCAGAGGTGCTGGCATCCCTTAAACAACCACCATAACAGAGAATAACTCCCCCAGACCTGCACAGGTTGAAGGTGCCTTTCCCAAAGGTGCTGGCATCCCTTAAACAACTAGCCTGTTTCCCATAACAGAGAATATCAACACATAATTACAGCCAAAACATTCCACTCATTCCATCCCCAGCTGACCTTCAATCCCATGTATTACATTCCACCCCTTGATATTCTCTGCTTATGAGGAGACAGAAGTATACATAGTATTATGGACCACCGTAGGTCGTTTCCAAATTTTACAAGTCAAAATACAATTCCAAATCACTAGCAGGATGCTAACTAATAGTACTACAAGTAAAGGATGAGTGATCCATTTTAGGAAAGCATCTGCACTAGGAGAATGTCCCAATAATGGATCCCACCAATTATGATGTAATTTACTTCGAATATTTTCCGCCACTATACGAACAGTGTGATTGTCAAATTGAGCATCTACTTGCATGACTCTTAAGGTGTGATTCACACCTTGAATATACTCATTAATAAGAGAGGATATATGCAACATGTGGGTCAACTTACTATAATTTACAGCTAAAATTGGCTCCGTAAAGAAGGTATAATTGTACTGTATGAAAGCAGAATTAAATAAATCCGGATATAATACATACTTTTGTCCTTTCCACCAAAATACTGATATACTAGTAAAATAGGAACTGACTCCTGACAGATCGGTCAGGAAGGTATTATTTGACAAAGTTGTGAAATTAGCAGTGGAAATACATAATGTCCGCGGACTAATTTCTACAAAGAACTCATAGTTGGCAGGGAAAACAGTAAATGTGCATTCCCCAAAACGTGGGGATAAGCAAGGTTCAAATTGTGGTGGCTGGAAAGGACAAATCATGCGATTTCCCTGCTCATTACACATATCCAATTTATATGTCTCATTATATACAGTTATATACTCCCCATTCATATGCGGGGCCCAAAAGGTTACGATACCAGAAACATTCACTAATACTGGAGATATATAATACTTACATACTATATGAGTATGGAAAATCTTATATGAAGATAAAACCCCTGTACAGAATCGATCAGTACAGACTGTACTCTCTGAATGTGGGAACAACCACTCATCAACCGGAATATATCCAGCGAAAAGGGTCTGCAACTGGGTATGCATCCCCAATTGTAGAGCCATCTGGACTCTATCCCGCTGATGCAAAGCATACAACGTCTGTAATGAACACCAAGTATAATTCAATGCTTTTGTCAAAGTAATGTCAGTATAATTTTCAAACTTAAAAGTTTGGGCTAATAAATTATTAATGTCTGCTATCGCAGGCACCATTAATTGTCCTGTTCCTGGAATGGCAGGTAACCAATTGGCTAAAATATTCAGTTCAGTATGCAAGTCCTTACCTAGATAGTGTAGTTTACTAAACAGAGTATCTGTATCTACAGTATTCAGAATTCCCAGTCCAGTTCCCGCACCCCCCAAAATAGTATCATACCATGCTCGCCGTATCCTAGTACAGCGAGGCAAGTGTGGAAATGTAACATTGTAAGTTAATACTGTCTTTCTATACTGCATAGACATGTTTTTGCATGTAGTGGGAATGCGTGACAGTGGAGCAGGATTAGTCATATTACTAACAGCAAGCAACACATGCAAGAAGTCCATCCAGGGTGTAAAACGGTTTGCAATTGGTGTAGCATTAGTGAAAATCCATTCAGCAGTTCGATTCAAAGTAATATTTACTATAGAGCTGTTACAAGTTTGGAGGAACTGCATTTTGCGTGTCCGATTCCATAGTCTCCATATCTGGTCCCGGAATCCCATAGGCTGGATGCACATAACCCAGGACGTAGCATTATGGATAGTCACATTCACAAAACTGGATGAAACGACTACAAAGCGCTGTTCAGTTTTATGAAACACAGCTTGGGAAGCAGTTACGTTCAATACCGGACATGCAGTATGACATGTATGACATGTATAATTATCTTGCTGTAAGGTTGAGTTATTTTTGTTGCTCCACCAATAGTGGACACGTGAGGTCACTCCCAGCACCCGCTCGCCGGGAGTACGGGCATCGAGTTCCCAACCCAAACAGAGAAACAGTATGCCCTGAAAGAAAAAGAAATAGAGAAACACATATAAATCCTATTCCCTTAAATAACAATGATCAGCAGGAACATTCGTCCAACTCTGTTGTCCTGGCTGAACTACTGTAACAGTATTGTCCTCCCCTCGGGCTATAATTTCAGCAGGTTGAGGAGGACCTGGGTGTGCAGGGTCCTGATGCCATACCCGACCACCCACACCCCTCTCAGTAGACCCAAACCCCTGTGTACCTCGCTCAGTGACTCCCACAAAATCAGAAATTTGAGTAAAAGAGGAGGAATTGACAGGAATTATCAACAATAAGTGGCTTGCTCTCCGAGATGTCCACATTTTTGATGTGCCCAGCTTGCAATACCAGCCTCTTCTTCACCCCGATGAATAGTAGAATCATCTGTTCCAGTGATGACATTCGTGTGAATGGTAGCTAAGGAATCTGCTGTCTGATTAAAAATATGATCAGAGGTTATAGGGGAAACGTGCATCAACATGATAGACATAGGCAGAAGTAGATTGCAGAAATTCACTAATTTCTTGCCATAACTGTGATCCCCAAACCAGTTTAGTATGAATATACCAATCATTCTGTTTCCATGTAGGTAACCAGGTTGTTCAACCATCCCTGTGGCAACCGTGTAAAAGTGTACTGCCTTCCCTGCCACGTAAATGCAAATTGCTCCCAAAATTCCTCTTTTAAGGCTATTGTAAAGAAGGCATTTGCTAAATTTATCACTACATACCATTTTCCTTTTCTATTTTGTATGTTCTCAATTAAAGTTACAATGTCGGGGACTGCAGCATGCAACGGGGGTGTAACCTTATTCAATTGACGGTAATCTACTGTCATCCGCCAGGATCCATCAGATTTCTCCACTGGCCATACTGGATTATTCCATTTGGTAGTAACTGGGACAATGACCCCTACCTCTTGTAATTCCTGTATTGTTCGCGTAATTTCTGCAATACCACCAGGAATCCGATATTGCTTTTGTGCAACTAATTGGCGGCTGGTATGGTGAGAGGCTCATCAACAATTTTTCCCAGTAATACTGCGTGAATATTATAAGTGGAAATATACTTCAAACGCCGGGGAACTGCGGGAGACGTTCCAAATTGCCAACTTCCCCCATCAATAGTAAGTTTTAAACCTCTCAGAATATCCATACCAATTATATATTCTGCCACTGGCGTAATCATTACAGCATACTTTTGGAGCTGTAAATCCCCAATGTGCATAGCCAATTGTGTTTCCACTGCAGGAATACTCTTCCCCCCTAGTCCTACAATATTACACTTTGGTCCTTTAAACTTAGAAGGGTTACCAGCTATAATCGTTGCTTCTGCTCCGGTATCTATCAAAGCTCGTACTTGTTGAAAATTTCCCGGACTCCATTGTATTACAACATCAATATAGGGACGCGGACCAATTTTTACATTGCATCCCCATACTAGTCAATCCTCTCTAAACGGATTGGTTTCTGCTTTAGATGGGGGCAGAGTAGTAGTAGATGGAAGTGTCATTCTCTGCAGGAGAGTACGGACCTCATGATACAAATCTGAATAGTCCGGACCCTCCACAGGTGGGGCTGAAGGAAGTTTTTCTTTTCCCACTGTCCGGGTTTTCCGAACTGGTTTCATCCCTCTCTTATCCAATCCTAATTTTTTATATTGCTGCCATAACTCTCCAGTGGGAATTCCATCTATTTTCTCCCGAGCCACCCCCGCTTGTAGTAGAGCGGCAAACATATCCTTACGAGATACTCGCTCTACCTCTGAACCTTGCCCCTTCGGCCCTTCCCCAATTCTCTGCCCCTCATTATTTTTCCTATCTGTCAGCTTCAGACTCCAATCCCCCAAATCTCCTAATTGCTCGATTTTATCCATAATGCCCTCCAACGGGTTATCTGTTTCATTCATCAACAGAGTCAAAATAACTTGTTTATACATTGGAGGAGACCCTTTAATTACTTTGTTTCTAATTGCCGCTGACATAGGCACTTGGGTAAGTGTATCCATCTGTCCTGTGACAATACACACTTTCATTGCCTCCTCCTTTAATCGCTGGATACAGTCTTTCAAAGTATACCAAGGCTTGTCATCCCCAGGCCAATCTGATTCTAAAGGGTACTTTCTACGACACCCTGTTCCCACTAACTCAATCAGAGTAGTAACCTCTGACCCATTCCCATCAGGCATTGCTAAACTATGTTCCCGAAATGCACTTTGAATTATAGCATCTCGAGATAAAGGTATAAATTTCAAACAGTCCTCATTGTCCATCCGTATCCCCATTGCCCCAGTATCATGCAGCCTTACACACCAAGCAATAAGGGATTCATTTGGACGTTGCTGGAATTGCTGCATGATATTGAGAATTTCTTGTTGCGTATAGTCTTCTGCTAAATCCATGCGCACTGGTGCTGCCCCACCCAACTGTGCTCGTCGCCGAATTATCGGCTTCATTTCCGGAGCAGCACTTTCCTCACCCCCTGACTCACTCTCGGGTGTGGAAGACCAGATATCCCCATCCCACGTCTCAGGATCCCATCCGTTAGGATTCTGTGTGGCAGTAGCCATCACCTTTGCAACCTTTACCTTACTCACACGCCCTCTCCTTTTCCGATACTTATACTGCGCTACTCGCACCGCCGCCCGCTCAGCAATTTGCTGGTACCCCGTACACTTATCCATCATCAATTTGCCCTGACACTGTGACATTACCAAGTCGCTTTTCAATGTCAGAATCTCAGCCTGTGATTCCAACAGCTTCTGTTGTAATAACAGATTCTGCTGGTGCATCAGGCGATATGCCGACAACAAAATCCACCCTCTCCGACCCACTGTTCTTAACTCTTTCCCTTTAACCACAGGGGCATTTTGTAAACATTTCAACACATCCTCACACGTTCCCTCTCCTAAACATACCTCCCAATTCTCACTCAACCCCGTATCTGTCGCCCATTCTGTTGCCAATGCCTGATATGGGTATTTATCCCATCCAGGAATTGCAAACAGCTGCGGAAGCTGTGCCTGCACAGCCTCCTGATGAGATTTGCTCTTCTTCCCTTTCTTCAACATATTCACAAAACAATAAAACAAAAAACAAGTATATATTCACAAATGTAATCACCGTATCAACAATGCGATATCCTGCCGACTACGCCAAATTGTAACACTAGGGGGCGCTGTGCTTATGACAACACAAAAGCCACCAGACACAATATGCGGTATATCGCTTTTATTGGTGATACATATGTGAACACATACACCAAGATACTTACAGCACCCGCAATTCAGTCAGCATCTGGGAAGACCACCAGGGAAGCACTAGCTCTTCCTCAGAGATTGCAGGGACCATCACTGAACCAGGCGTCCCTTACGTTCAGGCAGGCTTCTAAAGCAAGTCCGGTGCTCTCGCCTCTTTTATAGTGTGAAACAGAGGTGCCTTTCCTAGACTTGCACAAGCTGGCATCCCTTAAACAACCAGCCTGTTTCCCATAACAGAGAATAACTCCCCCAGACTTGCACAGGTTGAAGGTGCCTTTCCCAGAGGTGCTGGCATCCCTTAAACAACCACCATAACAGAGAATAACTCCCCCAGACCTGCACAGGTTGAAGGTGCCTTTCCCAGAGGTGCTGGCATCCCTTAAACAACCACCATAACAGAGAATAACTCCCCCAAACCTGCACAGGTTGAAGGTGCCTTTCCCAAAGGTGCTGGCATCCCTTAAACAACTAGCCTGTTTCCCATAACAGAGAATATCAACACATAATTACAGCCAAAACATTCCACTCATTCCATCCCCAGCTGACCTTCAATCCCATGTATTACAGCACCCCCTCGCGGCGTGCACCTGGGGCGGACCGCCCCCCCCTTTGGTACGCCACTGGCCGTTTGCCTTGCCAATTACAATATATAGCTTGGCTTGGGAGTCAAGAGAACTCCAAGGAGGCTGGCAAGTTTGGCTGCCTAGGGAGTGTGGGGCTTATACAGGAGAGTTTTCCCCGACTCCGGCCAGCAGAGGGCTGCATTACCGAATCACCCCGTGGCCGGGAGCTTTACAATATATATTTCTTAATCATTGTGTATTTGAGAACCTCTAATAAAAGTCTAATACCTAATACAAATCCAAAAGAATCCACAGTAATTACTGAGTAGTCTGTGTCAGTAAAGCAGGCTGCAAAACCAGGTCAGAACAGGTTGGCTCAGCAGGCAAGATAAGGGAGCAACGGTGAGATGTGTACCTGGTAGCATTTATTTGAAGTCAAGTGCAGTGTCCCCTAGGGTGCCCCATTGCTCTCCTGGAAAGGCTGTGTGGCCAGTCTACTAAGAATGCTAGTTTCTCCTACATCCCAGATTTTGTGCATTTTTCACTTGGATGGTTTTTTTTTTTTTTTAAATTGACCAAAAAGATAAACATATAGAGCACAAAAACATCTAGCAAATAGCCATTTAAAAAATAAAAGATAGACATTTTTCTGTTTTGAAAATGGCTATATTCCCCACTTGATTTTGGACGTTTTTAATAAAACATCCAAAGTTGGACATAAACGTCATATCGAAAATACCCCTCCATATCAGTCAATCAAAATGTTAGTGCATAAAGTATGCATGTACAAGCATATTATATGAAACATGTTCATAAATTGTGACTCCACCCAAACTCCTTCCCTAAGCATGCCTACTCTTCAAGTGCTCACCTCCATGTACTGCACATACTTTTAAGCTTGACCTGATTTTATAAGAAGCATTTTACACTCAAAAAAGGTTTATAAAATTATCTTCAAGTTATATGCAGTTGCTCAGCAACATTCTTAAACTGAAGGAGTCACTGAATGCATGTTTGATTTGAGAACATCTAAGTTAAACATTATACATTCACCAAATAAAAATAAATACTGACCTGATTCTGCTTAATTCTGTACCATGTAGAGATTGTATCAGCTTCGGTTCAGTTAAGGGCCCTTTTACTATATATTTATTAAATCAAATGAAAGTAAAACATACATGCAGTAAGTTACTTTTCTTTGATGAGTTCGGGAATAGCAGCATTATAATTTGGGTTACATCCAAAATTATGAATTAATGTAACCAGAATAAAAATTTATTACAATGTTTTACCTGGCAGGGAGAGCTCAGGAGCCTGTTCAATGCTGGAGACAGACCTGTCGTGGGGAACATGCTCCTGACGCGACCAGCAGTTTCCAGGCTGGCCTGAAGATGAAGGGAGCCAGGCAAGGCTGGTAGGAGAGTCCCCAGACCTGTGGAGGCCTGCTGGGTGCTGCAGATTGCTGTGCACATATGTGCAGCGATAGGTGAGTGCGGTGATATCATTAATGATTAATGATGTCACACGTGCATGCGCATTTAGAGAAAATAACCTGATGGCTCTGGGAGCGTCCTGGAGCCTTGGGAACCACTGCACCATCAATATTTCTTAATATATTAAGTGGAGGGCACCAATTTTGACCCATTTAGGGTCTTATGATCTGGGGCCATTGTTTGTTTGAGGCATTTGCGCATGCTTGAAACTGCATATGGCACATTTTTAATTTGTTAAGCCTCAAAGCTTCCTGTGAAGAGAGGGGTGCTCTGGTGGGTTTGCTGACAACGAAAATGACCCCAGAACGGCATGAAAAATCACACATGAGCAGTGAGGTCTAAGGAGACCTTCACTGACATCTGCAAATCAAAAATGTATAAATTTCAAGTTTTAAAAGGATTTGCAAGGTTAACCCCCCACCCCCCCCCCAAGAATTCAGATGTGGGAAACCTGTATATCTGTGCTATGGGTTTGTTTAAGCCCTGTTTGCTTGCAGATTGCTGTAGTTTTAAAGTATCTTATTTTGGACTTTGGGAGTTTAAAATAATGCCAATTGTTTTTACATAATTCATATTAAGGCATTACTCTAATCTGAATTATAAAGCTTAAATTCCAAAATGAAGGTTTAAAAGGCTATTTTTAATATAAAATAGAGCAATGGATTGTTATGTAGGGTCGGAGTGTTTGAAAGGAGCTCTCTGATTGACTGCACTGCTAGAAAAAGGAACCTGACAATTAACAGTTGGTGAGAGAGCAACGGAAGACAACACAGAGAGAAGAGGTGTTTCTTGAGATGTCTGCTTGAGAGAGTGAAAAGTGAGGAATAAGTGTAAAATTTGAATGGAACAGTAAAGAAACATTTAAATGTGAAGTGACTGAAAATATTTAAAGCCTGAGAGGAGGTTCTGTTTCATTCTCCTCTGAGAGAGTAATTTGATATTAATTGGTTAAATTAAAAAAAATACATTTAGCAGAAATATAATTTAGGGGGTCTTTTACTAAAGCTTAGCTCAAGTTATCTGCAGCAGGGCCCTTAGGAATAAAATGGGCGCTGCTGCAGATAACTCAAGCTAAGCTTTAGTAAAAGACCCCCTAGGTATTTGGATATAATTCTGAGGAATAGAAATATATTTCTAACAGATTAATTATGTGTTTTGTTTAGAGAGTGTGAAGATACTCTAGAGACTTTTGAAATATTATATAAGGAACTGATATAGTACTGCTCCTGAGAGGAAATAAATTATCCTCAGTTTAAAAAAAAATTGAACGTGAATGAAGATATAAGGAGGCAGATTCTCTCCTGTTATGTTTAAAGAAAAAGGCTTAGGGAGAAGATCAAGGCAAAGTCATCTAAGACAGATGAAGCAATGAATCCAAGAGAACCTGAAAATAAAGATAATTAAAGAAGAAGGACTCTAGGACTTTTAAAAGAAATAGCATATCCACAATTGCATCTATACTCACTTATACTTATGTTTGAGAATTTGAGACCTGGAAAAGAGAAAGAAAATTAATAGATTTTAATTCTCAGTAGAAGACAATTGAGGAAATAAATTGCAAATTATAGTTACTCTTTAGTACACCCTGTAAGAAAAGGGGAAAGAAATTACTTAAGAGTGAACTCATTTGGGGGTCCTTTTACTAAGGTGCGCTGAAAATGGCTTGCGGTAGTGTAGGCATGGGTTTAGGGCGTGCGCGGATCCATTTTTCAGTGCGCCTTTTAAAAATTGTTTCCAAAAATGGACGTGCAGCAAAATAAAAATTACTGCGCATCCATTTTGTGTCTTCAACCTTACCACCAGCCATTGACCTAACAGTAAAATCTTATGCGGTAACTGGGCAGTAATGACCTATGCATGTCAAATGCCACTTGGCGCGCATCTGAAAATAAAAATTATTTTTCAGTTGCACATATCAGACATGTGCCAAAAATGAAATTACTGCAAGAGCCACTGGGAGGTAACTCATTTTGGTGTGCATTGGGCACGCGTAGACGCTTACACAGTTCAGCAAAAGGGCCCCTTGGTTGGTTAACATACTTATTTAACATACTTCTTGTATAATATTCACCTGAGTGTTCTGTGTGAATATACATACACCTGTGAAAGAAAGAAAATTAGAATTGTAATATCAGGATCTAGTAAGTAGAATTTTAATTACTTATTGTGCATTTTAAAGATTTTTAATCAGTTTTTAACATTTTTAATTAGTTAAATATAACAAGTGCAATAAATTCACTGTTTGAAATGTATTGGTTTATTTATTCTTACCTGAGTGAGATATAAGAGACATCAATTGATTCTCTTAACAACATTACACCTATACACAATAATTTATAGTGGTTTTGATCCTGTGACATCTTTATTTATTTGTTGTATTTGTACCCCACATTTTCCCACCTATTTGCAGGCTCAATGTGGCTTACATAGTACCGTCAAAGGCATTTGCCCAGTCGGTGGATAACAAATACAAAGTTGTATAGTGATCGTATGAGGTGTAAGTGGAGGGTCGGAATGGATGAAGATTGCATGATGTCCTGTTCGATCATAGTCATGCTGTGTTGGTAGGTGAAGAGGGTTACGTGGGGTCGTTGGGGTAGGCCTTTTTGAAGAGGTAGGCTTTTAGTGATTTCCTGAAGTTCAAGTGGTCGTGGATTGTTTTCACAGCTTTTGGGAGTCCATTCCATAGTTGTGCGCTTATGTCGGAGAAGCCGGCTGCGTAAGTTGTTTTGTATTTCAGTCCTTTGCAATTTGGGTAGTGTAGGTTTAGGTAGGAACTTGATGATCTGACTTTGTTTCTTATTGGTAAGTCTATAAGGTCTGTCATGTATCCTGGGACTACGCCATACATGATTTTGTGGACTAAGGTGCAGATTTTGAAGACGATCCGTTCTTTGGGAACCCATGCAACTTTTCTCGGAGGGGTTTGGCACTTTCGAAGCGTCTTTTGCTGAATATCAGCCTGGCTGCTGTATTTTGGGTGGTCTGAAGTTTTTTTATGAGTTGTTCTTTGCAGCCCGCATAGATTCCATTGCAATAATCTGCATAGCTTAGGACCATTGATTGTATTAGGTATCGAAAAGTTGCTCTTGGGAAGAAAGGTTTTAATCGTTTGAGCTTCCACATTGAATAGAACATTTTCTTTGTTGCAGAGTTTACTTGGCTCTCGAAGGTAAGGTTGCGATCGAGTGTGACACCGAGTATTTTCAAACTGTCCGAGGTAGGGAGGGTATGTCCTGGAGTATTTATCTTCTATGCATGGAGTAATTTCTTTTGTTATACCTCCCTCCTGTGAGCTGAATGCATTCTGAGGTAACTCGGCTATTCCATGACTACAGAAATAGGTAAAAAGTAAGACTGTGTGCATTTCTCAGCTGGGCCAGTTACATTACTTTAATTTTAATGGAATATGCCATCTCTACAGCAAGAAGACAAAACATACAAATCAAGTTGATAGATTACTTATGAAATTGTTTTTGATGTAATATAAAACATGAACAAGATTATGTGTTCATACACCAAGAAGACTTTATATTTCCTTTTATTACCCGTTTATATCTAGCATATAGGTAAAGAAGCTGCTCCTTGCTGGCTACCTGGATCAGTTGTTGCAGGTGATTGGCTGTCATCTCAAAGTGTTCTACTAACTGCTTATTCTCCTCCTTTTCTTCCTGGCAAAGTTTCAAAGAGTTGTCAAAGCCACCTGAATCCTCCCCTGAGCTCAGTTTCCACCTCACCTTGCCCAGCAAGAAAAGATGGGGCCATCCTCTTCAGCTTATCTGTCTCTTATCAGTCCATCAACTGCCCAGCCAAGAGAAAGGGTTGGGGAGAGGGGAAGGGGGCAAGTATCTCCTGCAAATAAATAGCTTAGCACGGCAATCAGTAGCTCGCTGCCCTCACTGTGATTGCTACTGCTGTCACCCCCACTGCCTCGACACCCCAGTGACAATGGCTAAGGGAGGCGCAACTTGGGTGGCAACAGTAGTCAGTGTTGCCACCTTTGCTTATTTTCCGCTAGCAGCAACAAGCCAAAAAACAAGCGAGCAACGCAAAAAAGCCCCAAAACAAGCTATCCGTGACTTCAAAAAAACCTCCATGAGTTGTAAAAAAACAAGCCCAAAATCGCAGGAAATAAGTGAAGTTGGCAACACTGTCCATTTCGTTCCCCACTTGCCCAATCTCAGATGAAAGAGCCATATCAATTTAAACACACAACTCCAGGGATCCAATTCGGAGAGCACATGCTGCACTATAAATGACCAGGCACTGGCAGGTGTTAGCAGCTAAGCACAGTGAGGGTGGGAATAGGAAAGAGGTGCTCTCTGCCATGACCCCACAGTTTCTGGTAATGTGCACTATTTGAGGGGTGTGCACCTGTTAAGAGTAGTACATATACATCAAAATAATTTACACTATCTGACAAAGAAACAGGATGAATTTTTGGATTATTCCTGGCCATTTTTGGTTTCAGACAATGTGCAGTGACAATTGGCAGCCCATCCTTACTCCTTCCCTGTAATTTCAAGATATCTACAATGAATATGTTTGAGATATCCTTGTATGTAAATCTATCTGATATATATTCATTGTGGGTATTCTTAAAACCTGACTGGCTGCATGTGTCTTGAGGACTAGGTTAAAAACTCCTGATCTGTGGAGAAAGTAGATTCAGGGGTGGATTGTACAAAATTCTACAGGAGAAAGTGCTAACATCCCTAGGTCTTACGTTTGAACATAAGAATAGCCATACTAGGGTAGACCAATAGTCATCCAGTATATTACTTCCAGCAGTGGCCAGTCCAGGTCTCAAGTACCTGGCAGAGAAAATGTCATACAGCAAAAAGTATCCCTGTATGATACAAATAAGGCATTAATTACCTAAAGAACTACCTAAAGAAGACAAAGATCTGCAGAGGTCAGAATTATATGAGCTGATTTGTTTGTTAAACTTTAATTTCAAATTATTGGTAAAGATCATGGTGGTCAGGTAACCTTTGGTCTAGTCCAGTAGTTCTCAACCCAGTTTTAGGGAAACACCTAGCCAGGTTTTCAGGATATCCACAATGAATATGCATGAGCAAGAATTCCATACAATGGAGGCAGTACATGCAAATTTCTTTTGCATGTTCATTGTGTATATCCTGAAAACCTGTGTCCCGAGGACTAGGTTGAGAATCCCTAGTCTAGACTGAACTTTTTCTGGCAAAAACACACTACTGGGAAAGGTGTTCAGGCATGTTGGTAATCAATTAATTATCAATAAAAAAAATCCATGACAATCACAGTGAATACCTGAAGTGTTACATATATAAGAGTTGCATAAAGGATTATAACCATTGTTATGATGAAAAAACTGTGTTCACAGAGTGGCTGTTACATGTCAATAGACAAGCCTTGTCATGGTGTCTTTGGTTTAATCACACACTAATTAAAAAAACCTCATAAAATATCTGTAAAAAAGAATATATATAAAATATATTACACACACACATGGTGTTTAAAAAAACAGGGCCCCTTTTATTTGTATTTATAACAAATCATTGAGTTACAAATAGACATGATAGATTTATAAAATGATCATGCAACAAATGTGTAGTGTGGTCATGGCTTTTGTTTTTGTGCTGGTACACGCTGGTACAGTGTACCAGCACCTTTTTTTTCCTTTCCCACTCATCTCCCCCATATCCCTTCTCTCTCTCATGGCCACAGCTGTTTTTCTCAATGGCAGCAGCAGCAGCAGCATGAAAAGCAAGGAGTAGCAGGCGCGGGGCTGCAGTGCTAGGACACACGCTGTCAGCTCTGCCGATCTCCTGCCCGGAACAGGAAGTTGATATCAGAGGGGCAGTGGATCGACAGAGCCAACAGTGTGCATGTGAGCACTGCCACCTGTGCCTTTTACTCCTTGATTTGCCCGCTGCTGTTGCTCATTGGGAGAAGCAGCAGTGGCTGCAGGAGAGATGCTGGATGGGGAGAGAGGAGACAAGGAGAGAAATGCTGGATGGGGAGAGAGGAGGCAAGGGAAGATGCTGGATGGGAGAGAGGGGGCAAGGAGAGAGATGCTTGATGGGGCGAGAGGGGGCAAAGGGAGAATACTGGATGGGGAGAGAGGGTGAAGGGGAAAAATGCTGTATTGGGAGAGGGGGGGCAAGGGGAGATGAATGAGAGAGAAGGGGCACATGAAGACATACCAGATGGGGAGAGAGGGAGTAAGGAGAGAAATGCTAGATTGGGGGACAGGGGGCATGGGAAGGGATGCTGGATTGGGAGAGAGAGGAAAAGGGGAGAAATGATGGATAGAAATGGGGAGGAGAGAGGGGGAAATGCCGGTTAGGAGTGGTGAGGAGAGGGGGCAAATGCTGGATGGATGTGTGGAGTTGAGAGAGGGCAAATGCTGGAGGAGAGGAGGGGAAATGCTGGATGGAAGTGGGGAGGAGAGAGTGGGGCAGATGATGGAAGTGGGGAGGACAGGGGAAAATACTGGATGGAAGTGGAAAAGAGAAGGGCAAGTTGTAGGTAGGCACAGTCAAAAGAGGGGGAAATGCTGGATGGAAATGGGGAGGAGAGAGGGTCAAGCTGTAGGCAGACATAGTCAAAAGAGGGAAATTGAAGATTTGATAGTAAGAAAGAGCTAAATGTGGACAAAGGCTGAAAATAAAATTGAAGAAAGCTGAAAGGAAAAGGAGGCGAGAAAAAATGACAAACAGGAAATCCTGCATTTATGTAGTTCTTACCAGCCTATTTTCCTGCTCAGTACTTATTGTTTACAAAAGTTCTAGCAGCATATCTCCTGTGAGTATTGCCTGCATTGATTCATGCAGACCACGCTGGGTTTATCAGGGGTAGGCGAACCTTTGATAATAGAAGAAAGACTTTGCATCTCATTCACTGTGCTCATGTTGAAGCGGTGCCAATGCTTCTCTTATCACTTGATGCAGAGAAAACATTTGACCACATCCAACGGCCATTTATATTTTCAGTTTTAGAGAAATTCAGATTTGTGGGTCGCTTTTTCTCTTGGGAAGGACTTGGGATTTCCTGGTTGGGCAGGATCTCAGCTTTGAAAATGATGGTTTTACCCAAACTGTTATATTTATTCATGGCATTGCCGTTCCCTTTGCCACAAAACCTTTTTGTTAAATTACATCATAAAGCATTCTCATTTATTTGGAGAAACACCCTCCAAGGGTCTGATGGGCTATGCTACATCAAACCAGGTTGAAAGGAGGAATGGGAGTTCCAAATTTTATTCTTTATTTTCAAGCTGCCAACCTTTGTATCTTAACTAAATGGGGTAGCCACTCACAAAAGACTTGGGTGGTTCTAGAGCAGGAATGGATGGACCCTATGCCCCTTTGGGCTATAGTATGACTGCCTAAGACTCAATTATTAACTATGTTGCATAGGGCCTCCCATTGCCATATTGTCCCTTATTGATCTGAAGCAAGGTGAGGCAGCAATATGTTTTTCAGATGGCAATTCAGTTCGTCCCAAG
This sequence comes from Microcaecilia unicolor, assembly GCF_901765095.1. Taxonomy (NCBI): domain Eukaryota; kingdom Metazoa; phylum Chordata; class Amphibia; order Gymnophiona; family Siphonopidae; genus Microcaecilia; species Microcaecilia unicolor. The sequence goes on along the minus strand of NC_044031.1, from coordinate 340,548,879 downwards.
GTGTCATCCGAGACAGCTGGATTTGTTTCACCGCCATTGGGAACAACAGGGGCTATGTACATTGAGTCAAGTGTGGGAGGAGGGTGAGTTTGTATCATTCTTAGATTTACACAATCCACTCCTGGGTAAAACATTGTTAATAACTGTACTAAATATTATTAATATATATTACACTAACAGCTATTATGAATACTCTTTATTTTGTATATCATATCTCAAAATTTGTACACACACAATGGGTGAATTGCGAGTGACAATGGGACTGATTGCATACCAACTTTGAATGTGTTCATAGATTTATGTGCTATACTACTACGAAGCTTCTTGATTGAAGGAACTTTCGGGGTTTGTGTAACCTGAATTCAAGACCAAACTATATGGATAAAACAGGTTGTATAAACAAGGACTTTGATGTATGAATAACCCACCTTCTATACTACCAATTGGTTACTGCATGGTGATGATTCATGGAATAACTTCTATATGAGCATGAAGTGGACAATTGATGAGTTCCCACACGTGCAGGGAGTGAGAATTATTTCACGGACTGCCGGTTACAAACATTAGCAACAAGTTCTTCGGTGTAGTTAGTGATTTGACGTATTAGTGAGTGTTATTAGGTGTGAAGATATGTGAATGAATGTGAATGAGCATATATGTGGGATATTTGGCATTTGATATATGTGTACAAATGTTGAGATATGATATACAAAATAAAGAGTATTCATAATAGCTGTTAGTATAATATATATTAATAATTCTTAGATTTACAAGACAAATATGGGATACCTCCTCATCGTGAGTTTTATTATCATCAGCTTAGAGACTACCTTTATAGACTGGCCTCGGGTGAATTACAGCTAGTGGAAACTTGCCTTGAACGACCCATGAGGGGAGTTAGTGGATAGGGCTGTATATCATGATTATATATTGCTTTATTATCTTTAGATACCCCTGCCCTACACTACACCTATAAATGGGACCTTGTACTAGGATCCACTTATGAATTTGCCCAGTGGGAGAAGTGTTTTTTAGTATCTTTTTAAGGTTTCAATTTCAGCTAATCTCATTGAAAATGAATACACGATATTTTATCACTGGTATTATACACCCCAACGCCTGCTGCAAATTTTTGTTTCTAGAATGACTCAGTGCTGGTGAAATTGTGGAGCAGTGAGGGACATGTACCACATATTTATTTGTTACATTTATATCCCACATTTTCCCACCTATTTGTAGGCTCAATGTGGCTTACATAGTACTGGAGAGGCGTTACAGACTCCGGTGTAAACAAATATAAAGTGATGTTGTGGTAAGATACAGTTCATGTGGCAGAGCCACACTAGGGAATCGTACAACGGAAGAGTTCTGTTATGCCCATTACGTTCTTTAGTTTTGTTGTGTTGCAGAGATCAGGCATTTATGTTGGATCGGTAGGGTATGCCTTTATAAACAGGTTAGTTTTTAGTGTTTTCCGGAAGTTTAGGTGGTCGTTCGTAGTTTTCAAGGCTTTTGGTAATGCATTCCACAGTTATGTGCTTATGTAGGAAAAACTGGACATGTAAGTTGATTTGTATTTGAGTCCTTTGCAGCTTGGGTAGTGCAGATTTAGGTACGTTCGTGTTGATTCGGATGTGTTTCAAGTTGGTAGGTCAATCAAGTCTGTCATGTATCCTGGAGCTTCACCGTAGATAATTTTGTGAACCAGAGTGCAGATTTTGAAAGCAATACATTCTTTGATTGGGAGTCAGTGTAGTTTTTCGTGAAGGGGTTTTGCACTTTCAATTCGCGTTTTTCCGAAGATAAGCCTAGCTGCTGTGTTTTGAGTGGATCTGTCCTCTAGCTCATCAGTTTTGGATGGATATTCTGCAGATTCTCCAGCAAATGCTTCAGCTCAGCTATCCCCATAAAGCAGAGTATTGCTTATTATATTTTAACCATGGGGAGTGAAAAAAGAATCTCACAAATAGGCAAGCTGGCTGTTGCAGCGTCATGGAAACAACCAATGATGCCAGCGCTGCCCAGAGTCCTTTGCAAATTGGATTATATCTACCAGATGACTAATCTGACTGCATTACACACTTGTTGTTTACTGAGTTTTCACAAAGTTTGGGATGTTTACATTTCTTGGAAACGAACCTCGATGAATAATTGAGCTTTTGTTTTTCTGTATTATCTCCTTCTTATTCTATTATGTGGGTCTCTGATTTTTAAATAGCCACTTATTTCTGGGAGGGTTGGGGATTGGGGGAGGTCTGGGAGATTTGGGGGGTTTATTTTGTATTTTGGGAATGTTGTAATATTCTGCCTTTCTGTCTTGTTATTTATAATATTTAGTTTTATTATTACATTTTAAATAAACAAAAAACAAACAGGAAATCCTGCCAATAGAATTAAGAGAAGATGAGGAAAGTAGAAACCAGAAACTGGACCAACATGATTGAAAAAAAAATACATGGTCAGACAACAAAGGTAGAAAAAAAGAATTTTATTTTTAGTTTAAGATAAAGTAGTGTAGTAGCTGTGTTAATTTTTTGTTTTATTTGTAATTGTTAATTTGTAATGTAGTGAATGGAATAATGTCAGTTTTTGAAATTTATGTCTGTCATCTTTATAGCGGTATAAGCGGAAATATTTTTTGTTCTTCTGGTGTTACCCTGCATTGAGGGGGGGAGGGGGGTCAGTTGATCTTTTTGTCTACATAGTTTATTAGTTTATGGTCACAGAGGTTCTTTTGTGGGACATAGGGACTGGTGTATGATTTTTCAATGATGCCTTTTTATATGCTCTGTGGCTGGTAAAATGGGTGTGGTTACTCTGAAGGTGTGGCTACTGTAAGGGTGGAGCCATAGATAGTGACCCCCGCCTGTAAGGTGCACCCTGTATGAGTATCGGTACCTTTTTTCCTACAAAAAAAGCACTGAGTGTGGTAAATATTCTTTGCAAACTTCACATAATAAAGGTACTTCAAAACATCATGGGAGCAAATGAAAATGATAAATGCAAACACTAAAGACATTATGCTCAAAATCAATTTGCAAACAATTTGTCAAAGTTATTTGCACTGACAATTTACACTTCAAATTTGAAATGCTTCTCCTCTTGACTTAATACCAGATCTTCAGTTTGGTCAGTGACATTGGTAGTGCGATTGCTTCAGGGTCGACTGCTCTCTGGGTAGCATTTGAAATTGCTGGTGGTATCAATTTTGCAAATAAGTTTTTTGAGTCCACCAAGTGACCATTGTTTTAAGTAAACATTTTAAGAAACATTTTCACTCCATAATGTTTTGGATTAATGTGACAAAGCCAACATGGGTTTAGGTATGGGACATCTTGCATCATAAATCTGCTACATTTCTTTGAAGGGGTGAACAAACATGTGGATAAAGGTGAACCAGTTGATACTGTGTATCTGGATTTTCAGAAGGCATTTAAAAAAGTACCTCATGAACAACTCCTGAGAACATTAGAAAGTGTGGATTAAGGGATACATTCAGGCAACTTCTATAGCAACACATGTAACTTAATTGGCTTAATGATCTAATCAGCATTGTTAACAGCACTTAACCAATAATAAGCACTAATTGGCTATAATTAGAATTTACATGCACAAATCCCTAAGTGTATTCTGTAATGCACTGCGCTTAAATTTTAATGCACATGGGCAAAAAGGGGTGTGGTTAGAGGAGAGGAAATGGGCATTTCGTGGGCGTTCCAAAATTTACACGAGTTATTATAGAATATAGCCCAGTGTGCATTATGTACTGGCATTTACTCCATGTTTTTGTTGGTGTAAATGGCTGTGCATAGTTTTAGGTGCACTGAGGTTCACCTAGGCATGTTCTATATATGGTGTGTAAATCTAGGCACCACTTATAGAATATGCCTAGGCGAAAATGTTTACCGTGTGGAATTTTTAGGCATCATATTTTGAGGAATAGGTATCTCATGTTTGAACTTCAGGTTTCCTCTGTGGTTAGTAAATCCTTCAAAACCCTTAAGAAATTGAAACCTATTAGACCATTTTTTCCTTCTGATATATTTAAGTTACTAATACAATCTCTAGTCCTAACTCAGTTCAATTACTGTAATGCTATATACACAGGATATAAGGAGAGTGTCCTCAAAAGATTACAAATGGCCCAGAATACAGGGGCTAGATAGATCTTTCAGGTTTCTCGCTTTAAAGGGCTACTCCTTTATTGTGTAAGCTGTATTGGTTCCCTGTTAAAGCTAGGGTAATCTTCAAGCTTTGTGCCCTAACTTTCCAAATAATATATGGTATAGCACTGAATTATATGCAACCTTTGATAAGGCTCCCTCTGTATAATGTTTGCTTTGGCACCATAAATTAGCTTTGACTTCATCTCCCTAATTACAAGAAAATCAGTTATAAATCAGTACTTTTCACTGATTTCTCTTTTCAAGGTACCAAATGGTGGCATTCTCTACCAAATACCATTAAATGTCAAGATAATTACCTGTTATTCTGTAAATTGCTGAAGTCATTTCTCTTTAGGAAATGTCTTTCTGAAGGTGATCTTCATCAGGCTTAATTTAGAATCGTAGTTCTATACAGGTTTATGGTATCTTGGCGATATTTATCTTTGGAATGATTTTGTACTTTTTGATATTAAGTGTATCATGTTATACATTGTTTTTACTTATCTGCTTGTTCTCACTGTGCTTTGTAAGTCACATTGATCTTGCTAATGTTTGGGATAATGTGGGGTATAAATGTAATAAATAAACTATTCTATAATGTCAAAGGTGGATGCTAAATTTGTGATAGATACTACTAGTGTAAGTTGGTATTTGAATGCTTGATTTTAAGTGTAAGCATTTACTTTATGTCAAAGGCTGGTATAAATGCTTGTGCCTAAATACTACCAGTTGCACACATAGCTAACAGTATTCTATAAAATTAGTGTGTAAATGCCTGACATGCTTCTGATCCATCCATGTCCCTCCCATGTTAACATTCCCTTTGCAGTTATGCACTACAGAATTTAGGCGCTAAGTTTATAGAATAGCACAGTGTTATGTGGAAATTGGTGCCAATTAATGCCAATTAACACCACTGAAGGGTCATTATTGGCAGTTTAAGCCAAGTAGTGCCCACTTAATTAAATTAGATGCTATTCTATAACTTGCATGTGCAATTTTGCACTGTAGTCATACAACTGTGCATCCAAGTGTATAGAATTAGGGCAGAGATTCTCAGCCTAGTCCTTGTGACACACTCAGCCAGTCATGTTTTCAGGATACCCACAATGAATATACATGAGATACATGTACATGCACTACCTCCATTATATGCTAATCTATCTCGAGCATATTCATTGTGCGTATCCTGAAAACTTGAATGGTTGGATGTGCCTTGAGGACTGGGTTGAAAACCCCTGAATTAGGGGGATAGTGACCTACTATGCAAAATTGGAATATTGCAATATGAAATTTGAATTGTTAGTAGTGAACACGGTCATTTTCGAACCAGAAAAACGCCTGACTTTTTGTTTTGAAAATGGCCATTTGCTAAATGTTTTTGTGCTCAGTGTTTCTATCTTTTTGGACCATTTAAAAAAAAATGTCCAAGGGAAACACACACAAAAAACGCCATTGGGATATCTGGGGGACCAGCATTCTTAGTAGACTGGCCACAGAGACATCCCAGCAGAGCAGTGGGGCACTCTAGGGGGCACTGTAGTGAACTTCACATAAAATGTCTCAGGAAACACATCTCACCTTTACCCTCTTAAATTTATTTACCCAACTTACACCACTACAATAGTTCTTATGTCTGCAGGTGTCACCTATATGTGGGTACAATATGTTTTTGGTGGGTTTTGGAGGGCTCACACATTCCACCACAAGTGTACCAGTTAGAGGGAGATATGGGCCTGGGTCCCTTTTTCTACAGTGCACTGCACCGACCACCAGGCTATTCCAGGGACCTGCTTGCTGCTCTAATAGAACTGACTATAACATCTGAAGCTGTCATAAAGGTTGGTAAGTACTATTTTTATTCACATCTTTGGGGGGTGGGAGGGAGTCAGTGACTACTGGGGGAGTAAGTGAGTCATGCCTTAATCCCTCCAGTGGTCAGCTGGTCATTTAGGGTGCCTTTTTCTGACTTAGTAGTGATAAAAACAGGTCTAGACCAAACCGTCTAACTTTTAACCCTGATTGATTTTGTTTTGTTCCATTATGGCAGAAAAAGATCCAAGTTTTATGAATGTCCAAATCCCGCCCCCAATCTGCCCCCTTATGATTTGGACACCCTGTATATAAACTGCATAGAAAAGGTCTTATAAATGTGTTTTGAAAATAGTGATTTGGACATTTTGGCAAAAAGCAAATGTACATCTGCCGCTTTTCTGTTTTGAAAATGAGTCCCATAACTAATTACTGAATGATGACACTATGAGGGCAACTGTAGAACAGGGCCCCTCCATTTAAGCACCCTGGTAGAGTGGAGAGAGAGCCTATTCTATATGGGCACCCTAATGTCCTTATTGACAACTAATGTATATTTAGGTGCTCCTATTTACACACCTGTCATAGATCTGGTGTAAATGAGGATGCCATCAGTAGATGAAAGTGGGAAGTTGGAGAAGACTTGAGAAAGACCAGGGACACGAGATGTTCATCAATAATTGGAATATTTTATTGCTGATGCATGCAATTACATGCAAGGCCTGATACGGCACGGTTTATGTCTCATAGGCCCCTGAGGTGAGTGATGTTAACAGCATGGATGAATGAAGAGGAGGGGATAACTTAATGATAGTAAAGGCAAGGGGACTCTGTGACAATTTTTTTTATTTTGTTGGGGGGGGGGGGGGCTGCTTTTTGAAATTGCTTCAGGCCTCCCACCACCTTGATATGGCTTTAATTACACCTGACTTCAGGCTGAGAGTTCATGCTTGAATGCCAACCTGAAGAGGTCTGCTTGGAAACTAGGAATGAAAATAGACTTTCACTTACTAATTTTGACATTTCCAAAGAACACTTTGCTTTTGCTTACAATTCACTTAACTTTTTCTTGGAATCCACCCTTTCATCTTATTATGAGTTTACTTGATTGTTGACTGTGATACAGCACCCTCATACTGTGCACTGAAGACTACATTTGTAATTGTTCAGTGAGAGGAAGATTAAAAACTGGGTTAAACATCTAAGAAACACAGTTATGAAAACGCAGTGGATACAATTACTCATTTGTGTACAGTGACTGGTTTCTTTATCTGGAATGGTTCACAAACCACAGTGATTAAAAAAATATTTAAGAGTTTTACTAAAAATAACACTTCTGCTTTCACATTTTAACCTTGTGAAGTCATTTAAAATCTGCCAGTCTATATTTAGTTCAGTCCCACACATAATGTGAAAAAAAAATTTCAAAAACAGGTATAAGCTGGGTTCCTATAGGGGGTATTTCTATAAAGTGGATGCTATCGTTTTCACACTGACTATACTCATCAATGATTAGAATAATAGTATTATATGTCTATATGGGCACACATATGTAAATGACAAAATTTTGTCTGATGTACTCTGTAAAACCACTTGTATCTTATATAGAGGGGCATAATCGAACGGCGCCAGCCATCTCCGAGGATGGCACTGCGAAGGGGCGGAGCCAACTGAATTTTCAAAAAAGATGGCCGGCCATCTTTTTTTCGATAATACAGTTGGGGCCGCCCAAATGTCAGAGATGGCCGGGTTTCAGATGGCCGGCATCGGTTTTTGCCCATAATGGAAACCAAAGCCGGCGATCTCAAATCCGGCCAAATCCAAGGCATTTGGTAGTGGGAGGGGCCAGGATTCGTAGTGCACTGGTCCCCCTCACATGCCAGGACACCAACCAGGCAACCTTCTAAAAAGTGAAAAAAAAAGCTCCCAGGTGCATTTCTCCCTTACCTTGGGTGCTGAGCCCCCCAAAACCCACTCCCCACAACTATACACCACTACCATAGCCCTAAGGGGTGAAGGGGGCACCTACATGTGGGTACGGTGGGTTTTGGAGGGCTCCCATTTTTTACCACAACTGTAACAGGTAGGGGGGTTGGGCCTGGGTCCGCCTGCCTGAAGTCCACTGCATCCACCACAACTGCTCCAGGGACCTGTATACTACTGCGATGGACCTGAGTATGACATTTGAGGCTGGCATAGAGGCTGGCAAGAAAAGTTTTTAAAGTTGTTTTTTTGAGGGTGGGAGGGGTTAGTGACCACTGGGGGAGTCAGGGGAGGTGATCCTCGATTCCCTCCTGGTGGTCATCTGGTCAGCTGGGGCACTTTTTTGGAACTTGGACCTGAAAAAAAGGGACCAAATTCTCATCAAGGCCAGCTTTCTTTTTTTGATTATCGGGCGAAGCCGGCCATCTCAACGCACGCCCCCGTCACGCCCCCATCCTGCCTTCGCTACCGTGCCGACAAGCCCCCTTGATCTTTCGCTGGCCCCACGACGGAAAGCAGTTGGAGCCGGCCAAAATTGGCTTTCGATTATACCGATTTGGCCAACTTCAGGAGATCGCCGGCCATCTCCCGATTTGTGTCGGAAGATGGCTGGCGATCTCTTTCGAAAACAAGCTGGATAGTGTGTTTTTCACAGGTAGACTTACTGAAAGAGTGAGAACACATGACAGATGCCAGGGTAGAACAGAATCAGTCTGTCACAGAGTCTGAGCAATAGAAGGGAGAACAGCATTACCAAACATATCAAAAAACAGAAAAGACATTGATCAAAACATCATGGATAGAGAAAAAGACAGTTCCAGTTAAGTAGCTGTTTTTTTTTATATCCTGAAGGAAATGACAGCGATCAGCATGGCAAGAGAAATAAGTTCAGCAAAGGAGAGACAAAGCTTGTTTGAAGGGCAGAGATACCAGAGGTGAGAGAAAGTATAGCATATATGGAAAAGAAAGGTGGAAGAAAGAGGATTAGTAGAACTTTGTATCGGAAACTGAGAAAAATGTAGGTAGATAAAGACCATGTGGCCTAACCAGTCTGCCCATCCATGCCATCTACTTTCCCTATCACACTGTTAGAGATCCTATGTACTTCTCCCAAACTCTCTTGAATCAGGTACTGTTTTCATCTCCACTGGGAGGTCTTCCCACAAATTCACCACCCTTTTCATGAAAAAGTATTTCCTCAGGTTACTCCTGAGTCTCTCCCCTTTCACCTTCATCCTGTGTTCCCTCGTTACCAAGCTTCTTTTCAATTGAAAGACACTTGCTTCCTTTGCATTTATGTTGCATAGGCATAGGCGTAGTTTGACTGTTTCATTTGGGGGGGCAAAGAATGGGCGGAGCATATTAGCATATCATTTGCATATATAAATATGCAAATGAATATGCTAATATGGAGGAAGGAAATGAAATTTACAGGCAAAATATCACAGATGCACATTTCAAAAAGCTGACACATTTCAATTAATAAATTATGAATAAAATACTTTTATTTACCTTTGTTGTCTGATCATTTAGTTTTTCTATTCGCTTTGATCCCAGTGTCTTCTGTTTTATGCAGTGTCTTCTTTCCAGTAGGCTTCCCTCTGCTCCCCACCCTCCCAGTCCCATCCATCTCTTGCTCCTTCCCTCTGCTCCCCAACCCTCCCAGTTCCATCCATCTTCTGTTCCTTCCCTCTGCTCACCATCCCTCCATCCCATCCATCTTCTGCTCCTTCCCTCTGCTGTGCCTGACCTCTCCCAATCCCATCCATCTCCTGGTCCATCCCTCTGCTCCCCACCCCTCGCAATCCCATCCATCTCTTGCTCCTTCCCTCTGCTTCCCACCCCTCCCAGTCCCATTCATCTCCTGCTCCTTCCCTCTGCTTCCCACCCCTCCCAGTCCCATTCATCTCCTGCTCCTTTCCTCTGCTTCCCACCCCTCCCAGTCCCATTCATCTCCTGCTCCTTCCCACCCCTCCCAGTCCCATCCATCTCCTGCTCCTTCCCTCTGCTTCCCACCCCTCCCAGTCCCATTCATCTCCTGCTCCTTTCCTCTGCTTCCCACCCCTCCCAGTCCCATCCACCTCTTGCTCCTTCCCTCTGCTTCCCACCCCTCCCAGTCCCATTCATCTCCTGCTCCTTTCCTCTGCTTCCCACCCCTCCCAGTCCCATTCATCTCCTGCTCCTTCCCACCCCTCCCAGTCCCATCCATCTCCTGCTCCTTCCCTCTGCTTCCCACCCCTCCCAGTCCCATTCATCTCCTGCTCCTTCCCTCTGCTTCCCACCCCTCCCAGTCCCATTCATCTCCTGCTCCTTTCCTCTGCTTCCCACCCCTCCCAGTCCCATTCATCTCCTGCTCCTTTCCTCTGCTTCCCACCCCTCCCAGTCCCATTCATTTCCTGCTCCTTCCCTCTGCTTCCCACCCCTCCCAGTCCCATTCATCTCCTGCTCCTTTCCTCTGCTTCCCACCCCTCCCAGTCCCATTCATCTCCTGCTCCTTCCCACCCCTCCCAGTCCCATCCATCTCCTGCTCCTTCCCTCTGCTTCCCACCCCTCCCAGTCCCATTCATCTCCTGCTCCTTTCCTCTGCTTCCCACCCCTCCCAGTCCCATCCACCTCTTGCTCCTTCCCTCTGCTTCCCACCCCTCCCAGTCCCATTCATCTCCTGCTCCTTTCCTCTGCTTCCCACCCCTCCCAGTCCCATTCATCTCCTGCTCCTTTCCTCTGCTTCCCACCCCTCCCAGTCCCATTCATTTCCTGCTCCTTCCCTCTGCTTCCCATCCCTCCCAGTCCCATTCATCTCCTGCTCCTTTCCTCTGCTTCCCACCCCTCCCAGTCCCATTCATTTCCTGCTCCTTCCCTCTGCTTCCCACCCCTCCCAGTCCCATTCATCTCCTGCTCCTTTCCTCTGCTTCCCACCCCTCCCAGTCCCATCCATCTTCCCTCTGCTCCCCCCCCCCCGAGGTCCAAGATGGTGACTCCGTTTCCCCCCCCCTTCCTCCCTTCCTCCCTCCGCCGCAGGCAACAGTCTTCAGCTTTTCCAGCGTTCCTGGCAGCGGTAGCGATGTACACGCTGCCTTCGGTCTGCCCCGGAAGCCTTCTCTTCAAGTTCCTGTTCCCACCTATGCGGGAACAGGAACTTGAAGAGAAGGCTTCGGGGCAGAGCCAAAGGCAGCGTGTACAACGCTACCGCTGCCAGGAACGCTGGAAGACTGCTGCCTGCGCCGGAGGGAGGGAGGAAGAGAGAGAGGTAGACGGACACGCTCCTCTCGGTCCGCTTGGCTTCCCTGCCCTCTCTGTCTGCGTCCCGCCCGAAAGGAAATGACGTCAGAGGAAGGCGGGACGCAGATAGAGAGGGCAGGGAAGCCAAGCGGACCGAGAGGAGCGCGTGCCTGCATGTGTTTTTTTTTTTTTTTTTAAACTAATGGCGCGGCGGCGCCTCGCGTCGTTTGGGGGGGCATTGCCCCCCCTCGCCCCCCCCAGTCTACGCCTATGTGCATAGGTATCTCCCCTCTCCTACCTTTCTTCCAAAGTATACATATTGAGATCTTTAATTCTGTCTCTATACACTTTATGACAAAGACCACTGACCATTTCAGTAGCTGCATACTCTATTCTCCAAAATAGATTATGCTTGTAATTTAAGAGCATAAATTTAGGAACATAAATTATGCTTCTAAATTAAGAGCATATATTTTAGGAGCGTAAATTTAGGAGCATAAGCTTTATAGACTAAGACCCAAAATTCTAAATACTACTACTACTTAACATTTCTAGAGCGCTACTAGGGTTACGCAGCGCTGTACAAATTAACAAATAAGGACAGTCCCTGCTCTGAAGAGCTTACAATCTAAAGGACAAAATGTCAAGTTGGGGTAGTTAAGATTTCCTGAGAAGAGGTGTAGTGATTAGGTGCCGAAGACGACATTGAAGAGGTGGGCTTTGAGCAATCAGGTCTCACCAGAGTCTTATACAGGGGCATCATCACCTCCTATTTCCTAGTGGCCATTCCTCACCCTATGCAGCACCCAAGCATCCTTCTAGCTTTATCAGGGGAGCATTGTGATCATAAAAAGAAAGGTGAAGAGGACTAACGAGTGGAAAGAATGAAGGAAGGCACTGGGAGAGAAACAAGAAAGCTGGAAAAGAGAAGTGGTTCATTCCAGTTCTGATACTAAAATACATTGCTATATAGGGAACTGAGGAAACGACTGGAGGGAAAAGAAAGATACAGGATTGAGGAGAGTGTTAACAATAAAAGACATTTGTCGGGGTCTGGAAGACCTCCCCGGGAACTCCTTTCACTGGGTAAATCTCTCTTATCTGCACCCTTCTCCTCCACTGCTAACTCCAGACTCGGTTCCTTTTATCTTGCTGCACCATATGCCTGGAATAGACTTCCTGAGCCGGTAAGTCAAGCTCCATCTCTGGCCGTCTTCAAATCTAAGCTAAAAGCCCACCTTTTTGATGCTGCTTTTAACTCCTAACCCTTATTCACTTGTTCAGAACCCTTATTTTATCATCCTCACCTTAATATTCCCTTATCTCTTGTTTGTCCTGTTTGTCTGTCCTAATTATATTGTAAGCTCTGTCGAGCAGGGACTGTCTCTTCATGTTCAAGTGTACAGCGTTGCGTACGTCTAGTAGTGCTATAGAAATGATAAGTAGTAGTAGTATTAAGGAAAAGCAGTAAACCTGATTAGCATGACAACAACAACAACAACCCCCCCCCCCAAAGGTTTATAATGGATGAGACAGAAGGAAGAAAACATTTTTGTCTATAAGTATTTGGCCTTGCAGAGGAAACAATGGTTGATGCACTGACTCACAGGAATCACCTGGGTTTTTGGCCATTTCACATGAAAGTTTGCTATGACTGGCAATAAATGAAAAGTATATCTGAGAGAGGCAGTTATATATATATATATATATATATTTCTTTGTGTGTGAAAACTGGCCTTCACATCACTATTTGCCAAATCTAGAATTAATGAACAGTTTGGCATGATCTTGCATCACAGTGCCTCACTGATTTTGAATCTGAATAAAATTTCATGTGTAGCAGACTATTTGCAAAGTTTTACTGTTTGTAAAGCAGAAAACTGGTAAAAAAAAACAAAAAACCCCAAAACAACATTTGCAAATAGAGCTTCCTTTGCAAAAATGTGCAAGTGCCTGAAATTTTGGGACTTTTGAATTTTTTTTTTTTTAGCAGGCGTCACCATTTGCAGACATTTTCATTCACTACACTGACCTCTAAATCTTAAAGTTAAAAGAATGATTTTCATGAGGGAATGATCTGGCTAACAAAGGAGCTACTAAACTTCAGTGGAAATGCGATATAATGCAGTGATTGGGGTCCATAAAAAGACATTACATTAAATTCAGGGTGGTGTTATAGTGGAGTCTTCAGCCATGTAGACACAGGATCACCCACAGTCACCCCTCCCAAGCATAGCTAGACTTTAGCTGGAGTGTTTTTCATGCAGGTGCGGTGGGCAAGCTCTCCCAGCGTAATGCAATCTTGCCCAAAGTGTAGTGGCATAGGAAGAGGGGGTGGGTGGGGCGGACTGCCCCAGTCACTGTCTTGGTAGGGATGTGATAGGTGCCCCAGCAGGCCTGGGGGGGCCTGGCTGGCAAGCTCCCCCCCCAGTGGAAGTTCTCCTGCCCACATGTCTTGCTGCCCGCTCCCCATCCCCACCCCACCCCCACACAGTGCTGGGTTTTTGTACAACCGATTATGCTTGAGGGAGACCCTCCCCCATGCATACACAAAAACTGTACATGAGTATGGGGGAGGGCCTCCCTCGTGCATGCTCGCTTTTACAAATATGCAGCTTTGCATGGGGGAGTGGATGACGTGGTGTGAAAGCAGAAGGGCTTCCACTGGAGGGGTTTGGGGACCCTGTCAGTTCAGGTATGTGGTATGCATCAAGAAGGGGAGAACAGAGGGGAACAATGTTGTAGCAAGGGGGGCAGGGGCACCATCCTCCCCTCTGCCTCAGGCACTGTCCACCCTTACTATGCTGCAGCTGGAATGTTTTTCATGCAGGCACAGGGGGCAGATACAGGTATAGCCAGACCGAAGTGGAGTGCAGATAGAGGGGAGCCATGATCATGTTATATACGGATTCGTGTTATTGTGGGGCATGTTATAGTGGGGTTCCACTGTACTACAATTCTCCCATAAAGTGACACATTAGCAAACAAAAAAATAAAAATAAAATAAAGAAAGGAAGAGAAAAAATGTCCTCGAAGCTTACATAGTCTTAAATCACTGTTGCAAATGATCAATGGCTATGTAATATAAGGGCTCATTTTCAAAGCTCTTAGACTTACAAAATTCCATAGGTTACTATGGAGCTCATTTTTGAAAGAGAAAAATGTCCAAAAAGTATCATAAAGCAGTATTTGGACAAATTTCTTCTCAAAACATCCAAATTGGTATTTTTGAACCCTATTTTGCAGACGTTTATCTATGCAATTTGTCTGTAGTGCATCCAAATCACAAGAAGGCATGTCGGATGTGTTTTGGGGGTGGGATTAGTGTGGGTTTAGGGTGTTCCTAACACTTAGATGTTTTACAGCCATAAAGGCACAAAACAAAAACGTCTAGGTCTAAAACTTCAACGTTTTGATCTAGACCTGTTTTTAGAATGAATAAGGCACAAAAAGATGCCCTAAGTGACCAGATGACCACTGGAAGGAATGTTTACTCCCCTAGTGGTCATTGACTCCCTCCCACCCCACAAAGATGTGAATAAAAATAGTACTTACCAACCTCTATGACAGCTTCAGATGTTATAACCAGTTCTATTGCTTCTCACAGGTCTCCCACTTAGCCATCTCTCTCCTCTTCAATCTGTTCAAAATTCTGCTGCACGACTAATATTCTGCCAGTGTCGTTATGCTCATATTAGCCCTCTCCTCAAGTCACTTCACTGGCTTCCTATCCGTTTCCGCATAGAGTTCAAACTCCTCTTATTGACCTATAAGTGCATTCACTCTGTAGCTCCTCAGTACCTCTTCACTCTCATCTCTCCCTACATTCCTCCCCGGGAACCGTTCACTGGGTAAATCTCTCTTATCTGCACCCTTCGCCTCCACTGCTAACTCCAGACTCCGTTCCTTTTATCTTGCTGCACCATATGCCTGGAATAGACTTCCTGAGCCGGTACGTCAAGCTCCATCTCTGGCCGTCTTCAAATCTAAGCTAAAAGTCCACCTTTTTGATGCTGCTTTTAACTCCTAACCCTTATTCACTTGTTCAGAACCCTTATTTTATCATCCTCACTTTAATATTCCCATATCTCTTGTTTGTCCTGTTTGTTTGTCCTAATTAGATTGTAAGCTCTGTCAAGCAGGGACTGTCTCTTCATGTTCAAGTGTACAGCACTGCGTATGTCTAGTAGTGCTTTAGAAATGATAAGTAGTAGTAGTAGCAGCAGAGGCGTAGCCAGGTTTTGATATTAAGGGAGCAGACTTTTATAAAATAGGTGCCAGTTGGTGTCAGCTATACAGCAGTGTCTGTGTTGTTGCTCAAGGGCTGTGGTGGGCAACGATTAATACAGGCTGTCTCTGTTATGTCCTGCCTACAAGGAAACAGTAAGTTACATCAGGAGGCTGCTGAACCCACCAAAACCCACTCCCCACAACTGTACATCACTACCATAACCCTTATGGGTGAAGGGGGGCACCTACATGTGGGTAGTGAGTTTCTGGTGGGTTTTGAAGGGCTCACATTTACCACCACATGTGTAACAGGTAGGGGGGATAAGGGCCTGGGTCTACCTACCTGAAGTGCACTGCACCCACTAAAACTGCTCCAGGGACCTGCATACTGCTGTCATGGAGCTGGGTATGATATTTGAGGCTGGAAAAAATATTTTTAAAACATTTTTTGAGGGTGGGAGGGGGTTAGTGACCACTGGGGGAGTAAGGGGAGGTCATCCCTGATTCCCTTCAGTGGTCATTTGGTCACTTAGGGCACATTTTTGTGGCTTGGTTGTAAAAAAAAAAAAGGACCAGGTAAAGACATCCAAGTGTTCGTTAGGGACGCCCTTCTTTTTCCCATTATCGGTCGAGGATGCTCATGTGTTAGGCACGTCCCAGTCCCGCCTTTGCTATGCCTCCGATATGCCCTTGTAAAAGTAAAATTGGGAGATTGGGAGCCCTATTAATGAGGGGGGGGGGGGGAGAAGGGGAGGTAGAAGACTGATGAAGAAGTAGGTTTTAAAAAAGTACAAGTCTCTTATTACAGAGAAAATGTTTTATTTTGACTTCAGTCTACAAAAGTGATCCATACTTTAGAACACCAGAATTTTACAAAACATATATTCGAGTATCATTCAATTTACAAGTTGATATGCAATGCCTGTATGAATTACAAGTTTAACTTATCAGTAGATATGCAGTATCACATTTTTACATTCAAAGATGAACATAGTAACAGAGAGCAGATAAAAACCAGCATGGTGGCTAGAGTTGTATCTGCAGAACATGCAGGTTACTTCCTCTATTCCTTTGTTTAGGATTGTACCTGCAGCTCCATGCAATGTCATTAATTTTCTTTTGATTCCATCCTCTTGCCAGATACAGATCCTCTGTTTTTATCCCATGCCTTTCTGAATTCTGTTATGTTTTTTTTAAACCTAACCACCTTCATCAGAAGGGCATTCGAAGCATCTACCACCTTCTTGATATCCTGTAGTCCCTAATCTGGTCAAAATTATAGACAGGATTTCTCTTCTTAGGTGTTTATAAATGTTAAATTTAGGAATTTAATTTTCAGTTAATTTGATGTTAAAGGTATAAGAAATCAGTGTTTGTCAGTATTTTTGCATAGAACCTAAGATTAGTTCAATTCCTTTGCCCTGGAGTGGTTTTAAGGACTTGAAAAACCTATATACCCCTTCATAAGATTTACCAGTTCTGGTTCTTTCAGGATTAATTTCATATCAGGACACCCACAAAATGTCCAAAATGGCACCTATACTAAGCTGTGGGAAAAAGGGCCCTACGGTTGTGGTAGGGGCTGGTTTTCCCACCAACCTGGGCCCTTTTTACCACAGCCGGTAAAATGTCTCCCCAAAAAATGGCCATGCAGTAAGATAATTCCTACCGAGTGGCCATGCAGTGGGGAGCACTTACCGCCACTCATTGAGGTGGCAGTAAGGGCTCCCGCGTTAATCTGAACTGTGTAAATATCCATCAGCTGCATGTTTTCTCTCATGCTCCACAATATTTGGGGATATTTGACTTTTTCTCATGGAAGAATATTACACACCTTCAAATTTCAGAGGACAATGTGATTGAAGTCAAGGTGTGAATTGCATTTGAAACCAGATGAGAAAATCATCTTTCATAACATATATAGAATAAAAATATGGTGTCAAGAAATAAGAATGAATTGGTCATATTGGTCTACTAGTTTTAGGCAGTAAGAATGTGTGTAAATATCAATCATTTATGACTGTTGTGGACACATATGTGTGTAAATGAGCAGTTTCCAGCTAAGGGATGTAGTTATCAACATGGGCTACTGTTAAGACGTATTATTTTACCACTAACTCGTGCTATTTTAGCACAGGCCCTATTTTATGCAATGAAACGTAGGGGAGAAGTTATTAATATGTTGTCCCCCTTCTCCTCCATTGCTAACTCCAGGCTTCATTCCTTTTCTCTCGTGGCATCTTATGCCTGGAATAAACTTCCTGAGCCTGTACGTCTAGCTCCATCTCTACCTGTTTTCAAATCTATGCTGAAAACCCACCTTTTCACTGCTGCTTTTGGCTCCTAGCCACTACTCATTTGCCTCCCCACCTTGTTCCTTCTCACTCAGTACTTCCCTCACCCTTAATTGTCTTGTCTGTCTGTATTATTTTAGATTGTAAGCTCTATTGAGCAGGGACTGTCTCTCTGTGTCAGGTGTTCAGCGCTACGTGCGTCTGGTAGCGCTATACAAATGCTAATAATAATAATAATTTTACTGTTAACCCAAGTTATTAGTAATTTGGTCTCATTGCATAAAATGGACCTGTAGTAAAATAGCATGAGTTAGTGATAAATAACTCTTGTTAATGGAAGCCCACATTGATAACTACACCCCTTAGTGATATTCTCTAAGTGTGCACTTAGATGTGATGCATATACTTTGTGGGGGTTTGTGTTCAGATAGGCAGAATTTGGGTGGAGCACTGGTGGGGTTCATTCTTACACATGTAGATTATAAAATCCATTCTTGCACGGTCTTGTGCAATCTAGGTGCAAGCATGTACATTAACTCTATGGTTGGTGTGTTCGCATATTGACTATAGGCACATTTTCAGTGACTTGTATTAGTATTCTATAAAGACAAATAGGTGCCCACCTTTCTTTATAGAACTGGCTTCAAATAGACACCTTCCTAGCACCTAAATCTAGGTGCCCCCTTATAAAATTACCCTCCATCTAGATTAGTTGGTTAGGAAGACACCACCTATGTTTAGCAAATACCTTGCATTGCTTATTTTATAAAATGTACATGTAATCATGATTCTGTCCCCAAACCCCTCCCCTGAGCATGCCTAACAAAACACGCACTATAGGCCTGACCTAATTTTATAAGAGGCCTTTTACGTGCATATATCAGAGAAAAAGATTTATAAAATTATTCTCAAAGAGGTTAATTTTACAAAAGGTCATCTAGGTAGGAGGTTATTTGATATTTGGGGCTATTTGATAAAGACACGGTAGGCGCCTATAGTGGGTCCTTATAAAATAGCCTAACAAAACCCACAACAACTGTGGGTAAATGCAGTCCTATACATTTACATCTGTCTATGCTTTATAAAATATGTGTGTGCTTCACAATTCTGTTCAAGTTTTACCTACACTCCCTCCTTGAACATGTTTATTGTCAGGACATGTAAAACAAGGTATGAACATTCTTCACATCTACTTTAAGAGGGCAGTTCTACAACTGGGTGTTTCCATTTAGATGCCCTGAGGACTTGCAGTAGGAGTCTATTCTATAATAATATCTGGGTTCCCAGGTTCCATTATAGAATACCAGTGTAACCTGGTATTGGTGCCCCTAACATTTAGATGCCCACAGTTACACAAACCATAGAGCTTGGCTGGAGATAAAAAGATCAACCCTGGAAGCAGAGCGCTTACAACTATAAACATAATAGGAAGATTTGCAAAATGTCCATGACGAGTTACAAACTCAGGATGCATCACAAGTCCTTCTGTTATCTTTTCTTTATAACACTAACAAAAATGAGCAACAGAAGTAAACATTCTATGTGACCTTCCTGTGTAGACAATGTTCTTTGTCTACCTGCAGAATAACACATTAAGTCTAGCTTTATGAGTTGTCTCAGTGCCTCTTGTCTCATTTGTTTATACAAATAGCATCTACAATTATCCTTCCAGAAGCATCCTGTGCTGTTGCTGAATTCAGAAAAGAAGCCAGGACATAAAACCCAGGTGAATTATGCTGTGAAACATTGCCTTTATTTCAGCAAGGTGATGGTATGTCATAGGACATCAAGGTGTTCACGAGGCTCTCTGGTTGACTGAGAGTGTGATGAGCTGATGGAATCCGATACGGATTGATTCAGAAATCCACATTGATCACAGAAGAACACACACAAGCTACACTTGTAAAACAGGACTCTTAGGTGCTTCCTAAACTTTTCACCAAGGAAGACATAGATAATTGGATTGAGACAGCAATGAATCAATGCTATGACTTCTGTCACCTGCAGTGAATAGTCCAGTTCTTTGCTGATTTTGCAGTTATTAACAATACCCAGCTCGTAAAGTAACTGTAGGAACAACACAATATTGTATGGTGCCCAAGAAATAAAAAACACAACCATCACGATAAAGATCAACCTGATTGCCTTTTTTTTCTTTTCATTCTTACACCTAAGCAAAACTTTGATTATCATTGAATAGGAGAAAACCATCACAGCGAATGGGATCAATAGCCCTAAAGCACTGATTTTCAGACTATGGATGATTTTCCAGATTTTGGAATAGCTGGAGTACTTTGACTTGCAGGTTGTGTGATTTTGATCAATTTGCAATTCATTAAATACCAGCTCTGGGGTTGATGCCAAAATGGCTACTGCCCAAACAATAATGCTTGTGATAGTGCCATATGTAACAGTCCTTGCTTTCATAGCA
The DNA here is from genome assembly GCF_901765095.1 of Microcaecilia unicolor. Taxonomy (NCBI): domain Eukaryota; kingdom Metazoa; phylum Chordata; class Amphibia; order Gymnophiona; family Siphonopidae; genus Microcaecilia; species Microcaecilia unicolor. The sequence continues at coordinate 340,528,744 of NC_044031.1, read as the reverse complement.
AATACAACATGAACAATTGCCAGGTATCTGTCTATGCTCATGAGCATTATGAAAAATATGCCACTGTAAAAGCCAACCAGATAGGTCGCAGAGATTATTTTGCACAACTCCATACCAAAAACCCACTGGTCAACTGCATAATAAGCCCAAAAGGGAAGGAAAAAAACAAAGATCAAATCTGAAATTGCAAGATTTAAAAGATAAACATCTGTCATGCTCTTCAGCCTTTCCCTTTGGACCAGGACCCAGACCACTAAAGAATTCCCCAGCAGGCCAAACACGAACACAAGCACGTAAAGGCTTGGCAAGAACTGTTTCCCAAAGTTCCTGATGCTTTCTTTACTGCAAGGAGTGGGGAAACTGTCATAATCATCGTTGTATGTCATATCAGTGGTGCTCGATGCTTCTGTCCAATTCATTTTAAGAATCCTGAGTCAACCTAGGGATACAAAATTTAACAAGGTTGCAGCTTAGTTTCTGCATCTCACTTCTTCATGGTTCTGGGTGTGAGAGAGTAACTGTATGCAGTGTTGACTAACTGCGGATGAATGAGTGGAGCGAATGTGAGGTTGGGAAGGGGGTTAAATTAAACATCAACAAGGTTTGGAAATATGCTATATTGTTGTATTACTTATGTTTATGCTCTGGTATCCTAAAGTGTCAGACTTTATAGTTGATCTAACCTTTTGTATATGTTTAATTCATTACACTGAAACTACTGTGTTCGCATTCATTGGAAAGTTGCATAATTACTGTTGCAGCCATGAAAAAAAAAATGTATTCAACCTGATTGCAATGTCTGAAAAGCAATTCTTACAGTCAGGGGATGTCTTAACAGTGGAACTAAATAATATACCCTCCTTTACAAACATTTTAAAGTATTATTAAAATTGCACCCATCAAGATTCGTTTAAAAGGTTCAATACAATTCTATGTCTTAAAAGCTAAAATAGAGATTAACCACAGAACATCATGCTAGTTTTTTTCTTGTTAGCATTTCATTATCAAATTCCATGTTAGCAGTGGAATATTTTATGTGTTTGTGTTTAAAAAAATCTTTATCAGACCCTATTTAAAAAAAAACTTTTTGACAAGAGCAAAATGAGACAACTGCTTTTGAAAATGTTCTTACAGAAATGTATATATGATACTTAGGGAGTTACAGATTTATATGTTATCACTGCAATCTAAGTTTCAAATCACAGACATTATTTAGAAGCATGCAAGGTTAAAAATGAAATAAAAAAAAAAATGGCTATCTAGCTCTGTTTTTATGAAAAGATGATGTTAGGTGATTTCATTTGCAGATAGTATATAGTATTATTATTAACTTTCAAGAGATTTGGGAGCCCTTTTGGTTATCTCTGTCTGCCCAGGCATGTAGTTGTATATTGAACTTTTAAGTGCTTATTTTTTATTTGCAGCGTTGGAGTTGGACATCTCATCAGTGTGTTGAGGGGTTGGGTTAGGGTTTTGGTTTCCATTTGTTGATGTCCTACAACGTATACTCTTTAGCGTTATGTATTCTGCTCATGTGTACTGTGGACTAATAAAGATGAGTTAAACATAGTATTATCATTAAATCTTCTTGAGCCAGTTGTCACATAAAGTAGACAGATGACTCTACCACACGTCAGTCTTTTCTTTAATCAACTGCATCTGACCAACTGATACTCTTAGCGTATACTCTTAGCGTATACTCTGGTGGTTCCTCCTCCACATCTATCCCGCTAACAGTCGGTGCACCCCAAGGATCTGTCCTAGGACCTCTCCGCTTCTCCATTTATACCTCTTCCCTTGGTGCTCTGATCTCATCACATGCCTTTCAATACCACCTTTATGCTGATGATACCCAGATCTACCTCTCCGCACCGGATATCTCAGCTGAAATCCAGACCAAAGTATCGGCCTGCCTGTCTGACATCGCTGCCTGGATGTCTCGCCGCCACCTGAAACTAAACATGACCAAAACCGAGCTTCTCCTCTTTCCCCCTAAACCTGCCTCTCCTCTCCCCCCGTTCTCTATTTCGGTAGATAACACTCTCATCCTCCCTGTCCCGTCTGCGCGCAACCTTGGAGTCATCTTTGACTCCGCTCTCTCCTTCTCTGCTCATATTCAGCAGATTGCCAAAACCTGTCATTTCTTTCTCTATAATATTAACAAAATTCGCCCTTTCCTCTCCGAGGACGCTACCAAAACCCTTACCCACACCCTTATCACCTCTCGCCTAGACTACTGCAATTTGCTTCTTGCTGGTCTCCCGCTCAGCCATCTATCTCCTCTTCAATCTGTCCAAAACTCTGCTGCGCATCTTATATTCCACGTTAGCCCTCTCCTCAAGTCGCTTCACTGGCTCCCTATCCGCTTCCGCATATGGTTCAAACTTCTCCTTTTGACCTACAAGTGCATCCACTCCGCAGCTCCTCAGTACCTTTCTGCTCTCATCTCTCCCTACACTCCTCCCCGTGAACTCCGTTCGCTGGGTAAATGTCTCCTGTCGTCCCCCTTCTCCCCCACTGCTAACTCCCAGCTCCGTTCCTTCTATCTCGCTGCTCCCTATGCCTGGAATAGACTCCCTGAGCCAGTACGTCAGGCTCAGTCTCTGGCTGTCTTCAAGTCTAGGCTTAAAGCCCACCTCTTTGCTACTGCTTTCGACTCCTAACCATGACTCTCTTACTCAACACCCTCACTTATCACCCCTACCACTGCAATTTCCCCACCCCTAGCTGTCTGTTCGTCTGTCCAATTTAGATTGTAAGCTCTGTTGAGCAGAGACTGTCTTTTCATGTTAATTTGTACAGCGCTGTGTATGTCTAGTAGCCCTATAGAAATGTTTAATAGTAGTAGTAGTAGTAACTGATATGGAACTCAATGAGGTCCTTGTCAACTGATTGATGCCACATCTGCTCTGGCCTTCCTGGGTCTCTTTTCCCTTCTGGTTTCAAGTTCATGGCTTGCCTTGTGTCTTGAAATGCCTAGCTACTCACCTGGAGTTACTCCGCGGCCACTTAGATGGTTTATCCCCAGCACAACTCAGGTCTGCCTGCACCTGCCACTTGTGTTCTACACTAGCACTCTCCTTCCACCGACTGGGTCACAACTGCCTCTGGGCAAGTCTTCCACTCTCCAATTATCTCTAGTGATTTCTAGGTTACTGGAACCACACTCCCAGTGGTCCCACAGTTCCTAGAAAGCACTCACACACTCACAGACCCAACACACAAACCACCAGGATTTTTTTTATCAGTCTAGATAGGCAGAACGAACAAACAAAAGTGTTTATTCTCAGAACTTGGAACAGTGGACAAAACAAATGTGCAAATAGAAAACAAGTAACTGAAAAATGGATCAATTAGAAAATCAATTAAACATCTGCATACTTCCTAGAAAGTACCTGGGGAGATCAGGGCATATATCTGTTCACAGAGCTTCAGCAAAGAGATCTTTCTCTCTCTCTTCTCCCGGGCTGGAACTAAAGCAACAACCAGCAACAACTGCTGGGTAGTTTCAAACTCCAGGCCAATCAGATCCCAGTCAACAAGTTTTAAACGTATACTGCTGCTTGCTTCCTGCTTGTGTTAAAGAAAAAGAATATTAGTTCCCTATAACAGCTTTGCAGCAAAGAAACACCACCTGCTGGCCAAATAGGAGAAATACACTTCAGAACATAATCAATGCAGGAAAATATCCAATACATTTTATAGGCTTAAAACACACTGTTTCTTCACATCTTGGTATGCACTGTTCATCCATTCTTTGTAGGTGCCCCAACCATCTAAGTCACCATTGTTGTAGTATCTCACTAACTAGTCCTTTTTTTAGTTGTCTCTCTTATCTCTTTGATTTGAATCTTATCTTGCCACCTGACATGTAGGATTCTTTTTAGGCTGTGTGAATCAAAATCATTAAATATTGAAAGACAGTATCAGACTTGCTATATGATGGCCCAAGGTCAAAGCCGAAAAATATTTAGGAAGTAATTCTATAAGCAGGTGCCTAGAATTACATGCCACTTGTGTGCTTCATTGGCACCAATAATCACAGTGACATATCTGTATGCACTAGGCACTATTCTATAATGTAGCACTTAAGTGCTATAGTGTGTAACTGCAAGGGGGCGTACGCATGGGGCGTGACACCAAACAACATGCACAACATATGGAATGCTATCGATTGCATGTGTTGATTGGCTTATCTAGGTACATCCCCTTACACCAGCCATTGACATGGTGTACGTGATCGTTCCTAACTTTTGGTGTGCCAAAGTGGGTTTGTACTAGTATTCTATAGTGACTTTGGGACACCTAAGTGCCATTATAGAATTGGTGACCAGCGCATCCCATTGTGATGCATAATTTGAGACACCCGGTTATAGAATTGCCCCCTTGGCATATAGCTCTAATTTAAAAAGGAATGTTTTTGGAATTGTAAATTGTTAGAGGGTAATTCCACGAAGTATGTGCTAGCAGTTACATTCCAATTACATGTGTAAATAATTAGAATAATGCAATATACATGTGTACACATACCCCAAATTCTATAAATTGCGCATACCCAAGTTGTGTGTGCAATTTAGTTAAGTAACGAGCCAATTAGCATCAATAATTGGGCACTAACAATTAATTATTGGTGCTAATTGGCAATAATTTGGATTTACATGTGCATCTTGCTAACTACTATTCTATAAGGTTGTGAGCATAAATTTCTTAGCATGCAAATGAAAAGGGCCATGGGAGGGGCATGGATGGGTCGGGACATTCACTAAAGATGCATGCAATATTAGAGAATTTGGGGGATCCAAGCCTAATTTACACAAGGATTTACATCAGGTTTCAGCTAGTGTAAATTCTTGCTCCCAAAGTTAGGTGTGGATCCCAGCACTACACACTATTCTATAAATAGTACCCAAACTCAGTGCAACGTGTAATGAGCACTTAGTGCACATTCTTTTCAGCACTCAAATTTGACCACTATTTACGGAATCTAGTCCATAACATTTATACCCCTGGATTCTATATAGTGCGACTAAAGTTGCGTGTGCAAATCCAATCGTATTCTGGATTTGCATGCGCAACTTAATTACTTAACAAGCCAATCAGTGCTGATATTTGCCACTTAACTAGCAATTATTGACACTAATTGGCATTAATTAGAATTATGCGCACAACTGTCTAAGCGTTTTATAACATGATACGTGTAAATTCTAAGTCACACAGTTGAAAAGGGGGTGTGGCAATGGGCAGGTCGTGGGCATTTCTAAAATCTATGTGCATTGTTATAGAATACACCTGCTCTGCACCTAATGTAGGCGTCGGCATTTACACCAAGTTTTACCTGACATAACTGCCCGTGACTAAATTTAAGAATGCAAATGGGCGCTCACCGTATTCTATAAACCACATGGAACTTTAGGCGTATTCTATAAAATATAGGTGTACTTTATAGAATACACCTAGACATATTTTTTTCCATGTGGAATTTTCAGACACCATGTATAGAATCTAGCCCATAATTGCCAAAATTCTGCCTAACCGCTATCCTGTAAATACTTGCATATCTTACATAGCAGGTATTTTATAGATAGGTGTACACATAGGTAGTGTCTGCGCAGAGCATGGACAGGACTCACACGTGCATAACGTACTGTACAGAATAATAGTTACGGGGGATCACCAGAGCTTAGGTGCACTCACTTACACCGGCTGTATGGCTGGCATAAGTACATGTGCCTAACTTATAGTCATGCATATTTGCAGTTATGTTTGTTTACCTATGATATTATTATCATTTATTTTTCTTTCATGAACTTATTATCTCTTAATGTCTTTTTTTATTCTTTTCAATCCAGTTGGAAAGAAATTACAGACAAGGGGTTAAGAATTTCTGTCTGTGGGCAAAATAGCTTTCTGAAAATTTAATGGAACAAGAGATCATGTTTGAAAATGGGCCAGACAGGAGTTTCCAGAGAAACAATCTCCTGCAAAAATAGCCCAATGCATTTCAATGGGAGAAGCAGTTCCAGCTTCTGCTACATAGAAATACTGATATAATGAAACATAGCAGTTAGGGAATTGCTTCTTTCAAACTGCTTCTCCCTTTTCTCTATTTTTCCAGTCACACAGAGATAGATGTACACACAACCACACATACACAGACAGATGCGCACACACACACATGCAAAGGGATTGGAAATAATTCCATGAAGCACACTCTGCATGCTTTCCACATCACACCCACCCACCCCAGATTCTGCCTCTTAGTGGTTCAGATGTGTATTTCGTTTTCTGTGTTGTACATTCTACTGAGAAATTTACTGATCGAACTTTATAGTTTTCTTAATGGTTGCTATGTGCACTGTCAACTAATAAGACCTGTTGCCATGGTACAGTGGCACCCTGTGGTTAAACTGTAAAATACATGAAATCTGATAGTAACATCTAACAGTTTGATATAGTATCATACTTGGGGGCCAGTTTGCAAAACTCCACAGCATGCCTTTTGTTCAGTCTTTCCAAGTTTGAACATATCATCCCTCATCTTGCCAAATATAGATGGCTTCCTGTTGCCTTCTGTGTCAAGTATAGACATTGTTCCCTCTAAGCAAGTCCTCCACCTACAGTCTTGCCAGTGGGTGGTGCTGTTTCACTATCACATTTTCAATAGTGAGGGACAAGCAAGCTCTGCGGGACTCCAGGGAACCTGCCGGTCTCTAGCAACCGAAAACACAATATTTAAGCATTGTCCCCCCCCCCCTACTGGCAGCAATGCAATTGAAGGACTCCCACTCAGCTCAGAGCAGTGGATCTCAACCTTTCTTCTGTTGTGACACACCTGATAGACAACATTCATGTATGTGACACACCAAACACTAAAATTTACAGCTGAACATAGGACGCCTAAATATTTAACTGTTTAACTGTAAGTTTAGTATTAATTTGCTTATCCCATATCAAAATACTGTATGCAACATATCAGTCCCAGATTTCTCACTTATCATACAACAAAACAAAACAGATGAAATTAGAATGTGGTAGGTTTAAAACAAATTGGAGAAAGTTTTCTTTACTCAGCGCGTAGTTAGACTCTGGAACTCATTGCCGGAGAAGGTAGTGACGGCAACTGGCCTTGCTGAGTTTAAAGGGGGTCTGGACAGATTCCTGAAGAAAAAGTCCATTGATCGTTATTAAATTTTGGGTTTTTGCCAGGTTCTTGGGGCCTAGATTGGCCGCTGTCAGAGACAGAGTGCTGGGCTTGATGGACCTTTGGTCTTTTCCCAGCATGGCAGTGCTTATGTACTTATGTACTTATGTACTTAATGTCACCTCAGTAACAGCAACACAAAATTCCTCCACTGCCCGATAATGTGAAGCAATACAAAAACCTGCAAATATGCTACTCAGAAACTATATAGCAAACAGAACCTGTGAAGGGCAGACCTGCAACATTTTCAGTTGAGGCTGGAGGCAGAAGTTATTACTGGGGGTAGTGGTGAAGCAGAAATAGGAATCCATTACGGGGATTTCAAGAACCTGACTCTCAAGATTGCTAGTCTTCCAAGCTTGCAGGCACTGATGGTTGTAAAGGAAACACAGGCTTGCTGTCTACACCAAATGTTTATTGTGACACATCTCCCACCTCTTGGAAACACACCATTGGTTTACAGGGAACAGTGAGTATAAACTACTTTTGTTAGTCCATTTAGGATTTTACCATGATTCTTCCTTTTATTTATGTCATGCTTTTCAGTCTTGTGTTCCTGCACGGACATTATGCTCAGTGAATGTCTGTAGACTGGTGGTGCCTGATTTTCAGCTGTTAAGATTTGAGGCAACACGGTGAAGGGCCTTCTCAGTGGTTTGATCTCATGAATGGAATCTTCTACTACTGGCACTACGACAACCACAAACTATTGCTTCTTTTAAGATGATGCTAAAGCGTCATCTGTTCCCACCAGCTTTTGTGATGTCTTGAGTTTCTTCTGGTAGGACTGGATGCACTTTCACGGTCTTTTGTCTTGGAGCTGATTTGTTTGTTTTTATGGTTGAATTTGTATGTATGCAATGTTTTTTTTAAATGTTTTATTGTGTATGTGATCTGTACCCCACCTTGGGTAAAGGCAGGCTATAAATAATAAACCTAAACCTAACTAGTTTCTATTTACGGATTGAGTCATTAATCTGATTAGTATCTCCCACAATGAATGATTAACACAATTTGCAATCAAACTCACAACATATGGCCAAACACTCTGGACAGCATTCTTAAAGAAGCTGGTGCAAAGGTATGTGTGAGATACATACACTCAGTCAAGCCCATCATCCTGAAATCATTCTACCATCCCTCCAAAACAACCCCTCATCTTACAAAAGCAACTCTCACTCCCATGAAGATTCCCTAGGACCAACCAGAGTTTCTTTGGTATCTAGAAACTAGGGGCTCCTGGCATCTCTGGCCCCAGGTTCAAAATGACATCAGTTGACCCCAAGTTTAATGTCTAATGTTTAATAAAGGCTTGATATACTGCCTTTCTTACAAAATAAACCAGAGCGGTGTATAATAAAAAAATACAGTACACAATAAAAAGAACTACAATAATCAGATAGAAAAGATAACAAAAGAGAAGGGAGAGAAAAAAAGAAAAAAAAAACCCCACACACAATTGCAGGACCACCCCACTAGACTGTCAGCCTAACCATCCGATGGGAAGGCAACTGAAAATAAGTACATTTTAAGAGCAGCACGAAACTTGAGATGTCTGTTCAGATCTGACTTCAGTGGAAAGGCTATTCCACAAGTGATAGTTACATGATACTGCCACTAGGGGGTCAAACTTCCAAAAAAGGTCTTTTGCTCCTTATAAGTCAGCTTCAGTACTGTGAAACTGCCACTCCATTCAGACCACTCCCTCTGTTCTTTTTCAAGGTTAAAGACACACCCAGATTCACACAAACACACAAAATGAGAGGGATTGAATCGCAGACAGAGATGTTGATAATAGCTATTTATGACACTATTGCTTGCATAAGCCAGGGTTAATTAATACAGCAATTTAGAGGAGGGAGGGGAGGGAGGGAGGGAAGGTGGGGGGGGGGGGGGGGGGGAGAAAAGAAAAATTGATGAAAAATTGATGATAGCGGTTTTGCTGTATTAGTGCAGGATGGCAATGTTAAATGCCTGAGTTGTTATGTTTAATATGGAATTGTTTTGGAGATGCATTCATCAATAAAAATTATTAAACCTAAAAATGAGAGGGATTGGAAAGAAGTCTATGAGCCATGCTCTGCATGCTTTCCCCACCTGTTGAAGAAATGCACCCAACATAGTTTTATTTCATGTTATGCTGTGATATGTTTTATGATTCATTTTTTGTATTATACTTCCTTTTGTCCCAGTCAGAGGATCTAAAGAGAAAAGAAAACTTCTGCAGATAGTGCAATCATTTTGTCTCCTGGCAGATTTAAATTAATATATTCCATTAATTTAAATGCTATGATATAAACAATAGCAAATAATTAGGTTTAATCTAAATAAAATTAAATGGTGTTGACCCTTGATAACATACAGCAATAATCTATAGATGCCAAGGGAGCATATTAACCCAAGTATATATTATATACAATTATGTAGTAGCCTGGTGGTTATAGCAGTGGGTTGGGAAGCCAAGATTCAAAATAATTAAATACTGATTCAACATTTCAAAAATGAGAAAAATGAGACTTTTCAATGCAAGAGACTTGAAACTATAGTATGCACTTATATATAATGTGCTGTATTTGTGTTTACACATTGTAAAAATATCTACACAGTAAAAAGCATCAATCCAAGGTTTCTTTACATTAATATAATCAGGTTGTAGAGCAATTTCAGTTAATTGAATTAATATAAAAAGTACAGCAAAGGCTCTGGAGTCTATTTGCCAAATAGTAACGCATTCAGAGTCACACAGGGAGCAGCAGCAGAGACTCCTAGAGAATGAATTTTACGAGTTACTGAATGCTTTGGGAAGAAAGTCCCTTTTGCTGTCCTCATATTTTTCTATAAACTGTAGAAAGAGAAAACCCAAAACTTTCTCTTACCTTTTTATACCTTGCCCTGAGTCTTGCCACCAGGTTGTGTTTTACACTTGTCCTCTGAATTAGTTTTGGGTCTGCTTCTTAGACAGCCCAACCTAAAATTAGTTGTCGCCTTCTCAAGGGAAGTGTTAGATTTCCTGTGGTACCATGCGATCTAGTGTCATTTCAGAGTTTCACATTCTTGGGTTATGACAAGCATTTTTTTTTGTTGTTGTTGTTGTTAAGGATGAATGCCTAGGCTGTTGCAAGCACACCCTGTGGAGATGAAAGAAAATATTCCATTGACCATTATTTTTCTGGAAACTCAGTTTCATGTAAAACTGTACGAATCATAGCAGATAAGTAATTACATGGAAAGTTGTGGACTATGCTAAAATGTCTATTGACTGTGTAGATTTTGTTAGTCTAAAAGCTTATTTTGCAATTAGTGTGTTATGCACATCATGCATAATATTGCAAAATATAAGTATTATAGGACAAGTTATGTTGATATATTACAAAAGAGCTGTGTTTATGTAGTTAGTTAATTATTTATTTATTGTGCTGAATTAACAGCCTTTATGAAGAGATTCACCCAAGGCGGTGTACAGCAGGTACAGTTTAACATAAAATTTACAATTTAATTAACAGCATAACAATAGTAAAATGTCCAAATATAAACATAAATACAATCAATGAAGTAAACTTGGAAACAGCAAATTGAAACCTAGTAATAGAACTAACCTGAAACAGTTATTAGAAATGTATACATTTAGCAGAACTGTAGAACAATCGTATAACAAAAATATGATAAATGCCAGTACAAAACAAACAATACCAAAATAGACTACATGGAAGTCCAAATAGCACCTAATAAGTACACATTATAACATTTGAATAACATATCTATGATGCTGATTCTGTTCCTACAATACAATGAAACATCTTACCATATAGCCAGGGGCCAAGTGCAGATAAATAGATGGGGACAAAATGGGCAGTACAAATTGAACCTGGTTGCATAATGTAATAAAATATGCATTGCCTATTTTTTAGAAGAGTGAGTAACATGATAGGATGCCAAGAGGTGTATTTTCAAAGCACTTAGACTTACAAAGTTTCATAGCTACCTATGGAACTTTTTAAGTGCAAGTGGTTTAAAAATTAGTTCCCCAAAGTCCCAAATTAGTGGTAGATTATACATTTAAAAGTTTGGATATGAGAATGTATTACAGGTTGCATTGGTTACCAGGTGTTTTTCTTATTTCTCTAACGATCCTTTCAGGACCTTCACTACCTCAGCATGCTCTTGGTCTCTTTATTGTTTATTGTTTATAGATTATTTAAACATTTGCTGTACTGCTAATGCTAACTAGCAGGTCTCAGCAGTTTACAATAAATAAAACATAATAAAAAGAAACAGAAAAGAATTACAATTTAGAAAGGAAAGGCAACATATCTTAACAACTATACCATCGTAGTGTGGTGAAGAGATATATACCATTCTGCTACAGCATCCTCTGTTGGGATGGCTGCAGTGTTTTTGCCTGCTTTTATATAAACCAGAGGCCCCTAAAGTGTATGTGGTGGATTTTTGTGGGGTTGTTGAGAGGAATTAGTTGCCTTTGGACCTATTTAGATTATGTACAGTGTGAAGCCTCCATTGAGTCTTATGTTACTGTCCTTGTCTGAAGTGCATGTTAATGTCCAAGGTTTTGCCTGCTTGTCTGTTGAAGTAAGGAGTGAACTTAGGAGCTTCAGTCACAAATAAAAAATGGAGAGAGATGCTCTAAACAGGAGTTGAACCACAGGAGAAAGTACTGTGGGGAAGAGATTCCCTGCGAAGAGAGTCTGTGTGAAAAGAGAATACCATAGAGGAGAGAAAACCTCAGTAGAAGTGAATAGCTTAGCCAGCACTTGGAAAACCACTAACCCAAAAGGGATCACAAAACACAGATGGTAGAGCTGAATGGTGAAATGTTATATTGAAACTGCTTTCCTCAGGAAGGAAAGACCATTTCAAAACAGTATTTATTTATTTATTAGGATTTATTTACCGCCTTTTTGAAGATATTCACTCAAGGCGATGTACAGTAAGAATAGATCAAACATGAGCAATAGGCAATTACAGCAGTAAAAATATTCGAACAACAATACAAAGTATGGCATGAAGGTAATTCTATAAAGAGTTGCTTAGTTTTAGGGGGCAGGAAGTCACATAAATGACAATAGTCTAGTCATTTATACTATAGCTGTTTGATCAAAAATTTTAATCATGATTAATTAAGTGATAAATTAAAATGTTTAATCAAAATTAATTGCATTTTAGTTGCAGTTCCCTGAAAACCCCCAGGAGCATCTGCCCTCCCAAAGCAACCCCAGAGCATTTAGCCCCTCCTGAGACTACCGCTAGTGGTCATAGCTGCCATTTTGAACCCAGACCCAGCATGAGCAGTAGTCACTGGGCTGATGCCTGCCCTACCCTAGACCTTCAAGGTATCCTTCAGGTTGGCTTGGGGGGTGGGCCTAGAGGGGATGGGAGTAGATAATTATTGGGTTAGGGAGAACTTCGGGAGGGAATTCTTCCCCTCCAGGGGGACTTTCAGGAGGGGGATGGATGCATTTGGAGGGGAGGGGGATGTCTTCAGGAGAGGTTCTTCTAAGAGACTTTTAGGGTGTGGATGCTCAATGCAGCCTGTTGTGGTCAGCATTTACAGTTTACAGCTTTATTAAACTTAATATATTGCATTACATAATAGTTATATCAAAGCAGTTTACAATAAAATCATAAAATACAAATAAAAATAAGAAACTGAAAAAGAACTACAATGGTTATAGGAAAGCTCACAATATTCCATGCACACACTCAAAGACATGTCATAGATAGTACATAAGAAAAACCATACTGGGTCAGACCAATAGTCCATCCACCTCAGTATCCTGTTTCCAACAGTGGCCAAGCCAGGTCACATGTACCTGGCAGAAACACAAACAGTGGCAACATTCCATGCTACCAATCCGAAGGGAAGCAGTAGCATCTCCATGTCTGTCTCAATAGCAGACTATGGACTTTTCCTCCAGGAACTCGTCCAAACCTTTTTTAAACTCATCTGTTACATCACACTTGCAGTAGGCCCTCATTTTACTTTCAAATCTCCTGACGCAAACGAAATTCCACGAAATTGATAAACACCATCTTTCTTTCATCTGTCATCACTATTTCAAATTATTATTTTTTAATTTTTTAAAAAATTAGGATTTATTTACAGCCTTTTTGAAGGAATTCACTCAAGGCGGTGTACAGTAAGAATAAATCAAACATGAGCAATAGACATATATTTAAGTGTGAAGATTCATCTTTTAATTAATTTTCAAAGCTGATAACTTTTTAACTTTACTATCTCCAACTCATACTTGGAGCATAGATCCTTTTCTCCTTAACTTGCAGTTGCACACAACCACAATCAGACATATCAAGTTTCCACAGTGGCAGGTTTTAAATTGAGCCAAACAGTCAAATACTCTCAATGTTATAATTAATTCAGTTTCAGCTGCAGGGAATCAGATTTGTGTTAGTCTCTTTTTTTCCCTGATTCTTTTCAAACAACTAACCACTTTTTTGGTCTAAACCTTTACATGACTTTGACAGTTTAGATGAAAAAAAAAATCTCACACACTTTGGCAAACATTCATTCATGTTAATAATTCCCTTATTCACTCACTGAATTCAATATTGCCAAGCATTTTCTTATACTTATATAAGTTACAATATTATCATTAACTTTTCATTCACTCTCACATGTTAACTACCTGTGGCAGCTCCTTTCCTGTTTTGTATCAGCAAAACTTACACACACACACACACACACACACACACACACACACACACACACACACACACACACACACACACACACACACACACACACACACACACACACACACACACACACACACACACACACACACACACACACACACACACACACACACACACACACACACACACACACACACACACACACACACACACACACACACACACACACACAGTCTAGTGCCTGTCGAGTTTCCTTCCAACTGAATAAAAGTGCTTAGAATGTCAGAGATTCACTGAAGCCTTGAGAGTGTCAGCGTGAGCCTATCTCGTGGCAGCTGCAAGATTATCTCTCAACACGAGCTATCTGAGTTTGCCAATCCTTAAGTCAGGACAAGCATATTATTAAAGCAGTATACAGTCCCGACCTGAAGAAGTAGGGTTTGTTCTCTGAAAGTTAGTAAAAAAATGTATATAGTCCAACATAAGGTGTCAGATACCGCATTCAATTCAAGCTTCTCCTTCTTACCTACAAATGCACTCAGTCTGCTGCCCCTCACTACCTCTCTACCCTCATCTCCCCTTACGTTCCTGCCCGTAACCTCCGTTCACAGGATAAATCCCTCCTCTCAGTACCCTTCTCCACCACCGCCAACTCCAGGCTCCGCTCATTCTGCCTCGCCTCACCCTATGCTTGGAACAACCTTCCTGAACCCTTACGCCAAGCCCCCTCCCTGCCCATCTTCAAGTCTTTGCTTAAAGCCCACCTCTTCAATGCTGCGTTCGGCACCTAACCCTTACCGTTCAGTGAATCCAGACTGCCCCAATTTGACTGCCCCGATCGGACCGACCGTTCACTTGTCTATTAGATTGTAAGCTCTTTGAGCAGGGACTGTCTCTCTTTGTTAAATTGTACAGCGCTGCGTAACCCTAGTAGCGCTCTAGAAATGTTAAGTAGTAGTAGTAGTAGTCAACTTATTTTTGTTTTTTTGTTTTTTTCTTTTCTTTATATTTATTAACTTTTAAAGTGGACTAATATGGCTATGGCATTCTTTAAATAAAATCTTTTTTTTTAACCTTTGCTGTCTGGCCATTTAATTTTTCTAATTGTGTTGGTCCAAGTCTCTGGTTACTGCTTTCCTGTATTCTTTTAACTCTCTATCCAAGGGTCTCCTGTCCATACGCCATTGTTTTCTCGTCTTCTTCACCTCTTCCACTATAACCAACTCCAACACTGATCTGTTCTAGCTCTGTGGGTGCTTCAGCAACCCCAATATTGTGCAAACCCTTTGACTGTGTCCAGTGTGGGGTAATTTCTATTGGGTTTAGCATACCCAATCATTTTGAAAAGTTGACTCCTATGTTCCCACCTATCCAGTCTTGCCCAATATCATTCCCCTCAGTACATAGCCTCTGTGTCTTACCCCCTTTTATCCAGTATTGCTCCATCTCTTCCTGTCACTCTCTCTCTCTCTCTCTCTGTCTCGCTCTCCCCCTCCCCTCCCACCCAGCCTTGTCTTGGTACATGTGGAGGGGCATAATTGAATGGGGCCGGCCATCTATATGGGCAGCCATTTCCAAGGCCGGTCCCGGAAAGCAGCATAACCGACTGTATTATCGAAACAAGATGGCCGGCCATCTTTCGTTTCAATAATACGGTTGGGGCTGGCCAAATCTCAACATTTGGGCCGGTGTTACAGATGGCCGGCGTTAAGAGATTGCCGCCGTTAGAGATCGCCGCCATTGGTTTTCCGCCGATATTGGAAACTAATGGCGGCCATCTCAAACCTGGCCAAATCCAAGGCATTTGGTTGTGGGAGGAGCCAGCATTTGTAGTGCAGTGGTCCCCGTCACATGCCAGGATACCAACCGGGCACCCTAGGGGGCACTGCAGTGGACTTCATAAATTGCTCCCAGATCCATAGCTCCCTTACCTTGTGTGCTGAACCCCACTCCCCACAACTGTACAACACTATCATAGCCCTTATGAGTGAAGGGGGGCACCTACATGTGGGTACAGTGGATTTCGGGTGGGTTTTGGAGGATTCATATTTATCATCACAAGTGTAACAGGTGGGGGGGGGGGGGCTGGGTTTGCCTGCCTGAAGTCCACTGTAGCACCCACTAAAACTGCTCCAGGGACCTGCATACTGCTGTGATGGAGCTGGGTATGACATTTGAGGCTGGCATAGAAGCTGGCACAAAAATGTTTAAAAAACGTTTTTTTGGGTGGGAGGGGGTTGGTGACCACTGGAGGAGTAAGGGGAGGTAATCCCCGATTCCCTCCGGTGGTCATCTGCTCAGTTGAGGCACCTTTTTGAGGCTTGGTCCTAAAAATAAATGGACCAAGTGAAGCCAGCTAAGTGCTCGTCAGAGCCGGTCTTCTTTTTTCCATTATCAGCCGAAGCCGGCCATCTCGTAACCACGCTCTTGTCCCGCCTTCCGTACCCCGCCGAAATGCCCCCTTTAACTTTTGCCGGCCCTGCGATGGAAAGCAGTTGAAGCCATCCAAAATCGGCTTTCAATTATACCGATTTGGCTGGGTTTAGGAGATGGCCGGCCATCTCCCGATTTGTGTCGGAAGATGGCTGGCCTTCTCGTTCGAAAATAAGCAGGATAAGTACATAAGTATTGCCATACTGTAAAAGACCAAAGGTCCATCAAGCCCAGCATCCTGTTTCCAACAGTGGCCAATCCAGGTCACAAATACCTTCCAAGATCCCAAAAAAGTACAAAACATTTTATACTGCATATCCCAGAAATAGTGGATTTTCCCCTAGTCCATTTACTAATGGTCTATGGACTTTTCCTTTAGGAAGCCGTCCAAACCTTTTTTTAAACTTCGCTAAGCTAACTGCCTTTACCACGTTCTCTGGCAACGAATTCCAGAGTTTAATTACACGTTGAGTGAAGAAAACTTTTCTCCGATTCGTTTTAAATTTACTACATTGTAGCTTCGTCGTATGCCCCCTAATCCTAGTATTTTTGGAAAGCGTAAACAGACGCTTCACATCTACCCGTTCAACTCCATTCATTATTTTATAGACCTCTATCATATCTCCCCTCAGCCGCCTTTTCTCCAAGCTGAAGAGCCCTAGGTGCTTTAGCCTTTCCTCATAGGAAAGTCATCCCATCCCCTTTATCATTTTCGTTGCCCTTCTCTGCACATTTTCTAATTCCAATATATCTTTTTTGAGATACGGCGACCAGAATTGAACACAATATTTGAGGTGCAGTCACACCATGGAGCGATACAAAGGCATTATAACATCCTCATTTTTGTTTTCCATTCCTTTCCTAATAATACCTAACATTCTATTTGCTTTCTTAGCCGCAGCAGAACACTGAGCAAAAGGTTTCAACGTATCATCAACGACGACACCTAGATCCCTTTCTTGGTCCGTGACTCCTAACATGGAACCTTGCATGATGTAGCTATAATTTGGGTTCCTCTTTCCCACATACATCACTTTGCACTTGCTCATTAAACGTCATCTGCCATTTAGACGCCCAGTCTCCCAGTCTCATAAGGTCCTCTTGTAATTTTTCACAATCCTCCCACGATTTAATGACTTTGAACAACTTTGTGTCATCAGTGAATTTAATTACCTCACTAGTTACTCCCATCTCTAGGTCATTTATAAATATGTTAAAAAGCAGCGGTCCCATAACAGACCCCTGGGGAACCCCACTAACTACCCTTCTCCACTGAGAATACTGACCATTTAACCCTACTCTCTGTTTTCTATCTTTTAACCAGTTTTTAATCCACAATAGAACACTACCTCCTATCCCATGACTCTCCAATTTCCTCTGGAGTCTTTCATGAGGTACTTTGTCAAACGCCTTCTGAAAATCCAGATACACAATATCAACCGGCTCACCTTTATCCACATGTTTGTTCACTCCTTCAAAGAAATGTAGTAGATTGGTGAGGCAAGATTTCTCTTCACTAAATCCATGTTGACTTTGTCTCGTTAATCCATGCTTTTGAATATTCTCTGTAATTTTGTTCTTAATAATAGTCTCTACCATTTTGCCCGGCACCGACGTCAGACTCACCGGTCTATAATTTCCCAGATCTCCTCTGGAACCTTTTAAAAAAATTGGCGTTACATTGGCCACCTTCCAATCTTCCGGAACCACGCTCAATTTTAAGGATAAACTACATATTACTAACAATAGCTCCGCAAGCTCATTTTTCAGTTCTATCAGAACTCGGATGAATACTATCCGGTCCAGAAGATTTGCTACTCTTCAGTTTGTAGAACTGCCCCATTACATCCTCCAGGTTTACAGAGAATTCATTAAGTTTCTCTGACTCGTCAGCTTCGAATACCATTTCTGGCACCGGTATCCCATCCAAATCTTGCTCGGTGAAGACCGAAGCAAAAAATTCATTTAATCTCTCCGCTACGGCTTTGTCTTCCCTGATCGCCCCTTTTACTCCTCGGTCATCTAGTGGTCCAACCTATTCTTTTGCCGGCTTCCTGCTTTTAATATACCTAAAAAAAGTTTTACTATGTGTTTTTGCCTCCAACGCAATCTTTTTTTTGAAGTCCCTCTTAGCCTTCCTTATCAATGCTTTGCATTTCACTTGACATTCCTTATGCTGTTTCTTATTATTTTCAGTCAGTTCCTTCTTCCATTTTCTGAAGGATTTTCTTTTAGCTCTAATAGCGTCCTTCACCTCACTTTTTAACCACGCTGGCTGTCGTTTGGTCTCCCATCCTCCTTTTTAATACGCAGAATATATTTGACCTAGGCTTCCAGGATGGTGATTTTGAACAGCATCCACGCCTGATGTAAAATTTTGACCCTCGTAGCCGCTCCTCTAAGTTTTTTTTCATCGTTTTTCTCATTTTATCATAGTCTCCTTTTTAAAAGTTAAACGCTAAATTTATGTACGATATATGGACCTAATTCCCAGGCTTCCCCCTTCTTCCAAGGTCTTATAGCATTGGGGTTAAAGTATACAGATGCGCCCTGGGTGTGGGCGGGCAATTTCAATGCAGTCATGGATCTCCAGGCTGATCGATCTGGACAGGGGCGAAGACCAGGGGGGAGGGGGGTATTGGACTCCATGTGCACGGACTTGACTTTGGTGGACCCGTGGTGGCTGTTACATCCCCTTACGAATGACTATACCCATCAATCTAAAGTCCACCATACTTGGTCCTGCCTTGATTATATACTAGTGGCTCAGTCAATGTTCTCGAGAGTAACAGCAGCAGAAATAGGCCCCCTTGAGGTATCCGATCACTCGATAGTCTAGTGGACATAGCTTTGGATGGGCTGGGGACATGGGGAAAATTCTGGAGATTTCCATCTTTTTTGTACAAGGATGAAAACTTTGGGAACTATATCAGGGAGCAGTGGACGGCTTATGTGGATACGAATGCAGAATCTTGTAAGTCCCCAATAGTGTTTTGGGAAGCCTCGAAGGCGGTGCTTAGGGGGAGTATTATAGCATATATGAGTGCCAGGGGGAAGAGAATAGCTGCAGGAATTCTTAGATTAGAAAAGGAATTGAGACAGGCGAAAGTCAGATACCTGCAGTCCCCGTCGAGGGGAAATAGGGAAGCAATGGCGGCGACCTTGGTAGCCCTCAATTCGCTCATCCATGAGCAGACTAAGAAAAGAATGTGGGTGAGGGGAATGAGATTTCGTCGATTTGGGAACAAAGTGGGGAAGTTATTGGCTCAAGTGGCTCACGCGCAGGAGCGGAGACGGTTGATCACATCAGTGGTCCTCCCTTCTGGGGCTAGAGTAAGGAACCCAGAGGGAATTGTAGAAGCATTCCATGCATTTTTTGCTCAGCTCTATGCCGGGGGGAGAGGAGGAAGAGACCCCAGCACAAGATTATATAGATGATGCAGGGATGCCTAAGCTATTGCCAAGTGCGTGCGAGGGATTGTCCAGACCCATACAAATGCAGGAGATACAGCAGGTACTTAAATCACTGCCACAGGGCTCGGCGCCAGGTCCCGATGGATACTCAGCAGAGTATTATAAAATTCTCCCGGCTGACTTCGGGGCGCCGTTATTGGAATACTATGAGGCGGTGGTACAGAGAGGGAGTTTCACGCAGGGAGAGAATGAGGCCTGGATAACATTAATACCCAAGCCAGGGAAACCAGAAGACCGAGTGGAATCTTACAGGCCAATTTCTCTTCTCAATGTGGATCTTAAGATCTTAGCTTGGGTGTTAGCAAACAGACTTGCACTATATATGCCAACCTTGATAGGGCAACACCAAGTAGGATTCGTGAAAGGGCGATACTCAGTGCTTAATGTGAGGAAGGTTCTATTAACCATAGCTCAGTGTCGGGCAACAGGTACCCCGCTCTTGTTGACAAGTCTTGATGCCGAAAAGGCTTTCGACAGAGTGAGATGGAGTTTTTTGTTCCGGATGTTGGAGCATGTGGGTGTATCGGGCTGGTGTCTGGCTGCCATAAAGGCTCTGTATGCGGCACCCACGGCCAGACTGTTAGTAAATGGCATGAGATCTGAGCCTTTGGAGATACAGGCGGGTACCAGGCAGGGATGTCCCTTATCCCCTTTGTTGTTTCTCTTATATTTAGAGCCCCTGCTTTGAACGATTGAAATTCAAGGGGTTTCACTCCCAGGCCACCCGGTGAAGTTGTTGGCCTTTGCAGACGACCTTTTTCTAACATTGACAAGGCCCCAAGAGTCACTAAGGCGATTGATTGAAGCCATAGACAAGTTCAGGTTTCACTCTGGGTTTAAATTGAATACTTGAAAGTCGGTGGCTCTGTCTTCTGAGTCAGACATAAAGACGGGATGGGAGGGACCATTCCCATTGCAGTGGGCACAGGATGACATGATGTACTTGGGGGTGAGAATTCCAATTGACCTAACCCGTATTATTCAGCAAACATGGACCCCTTGAAAAGTAAGGTGGAGAGGGCACTGGGTAGATGGCAGGCGCTGCCTATATCCCTGATGGGACGGGTGGCCCTGTACAATATGATCTTGTTCCTACCTGGGTTTATACATATCAAATGATGCCCATGTATCTCTGGGGTAGAGACGAGAGGTGGCTCAAGCAGAAATTAGCAATATTTCTATGGCGGGGAAGAGGTCCCTGATGACAATGAATAGCGTAATGCTGCCCCGGGAGAAGGGAGGCCTGGGAGTGCTGGATCTACGCCTTTTGTCCATAGCTAGTGGGATATGACATCTCTCAGATTGGTTTAGGAACACGGAATATTTTACCCTCACAACATCTGAGCTACACTGGTTTAAAGAACAACCTTTCACAAATTGGTTGCAGGCCCCGGGGGGTCAGGCACAGAAGCTGGGTCTAGCAGCCCCGATATTTCAGCCATTGAGATATACTTGGAAATGGCTATGCAAATTCTTCACCCTTAATAATGCCAGGTCTCCTATGTTGCCAATGCGGGGAAATCCCCAGTTTCCAGTGGGCACCACCTCCCGTGCTTTCCAAAGGTGGGCAAAGAAAGGGGTGAATTATGTGTATCATGTGGTGAATGAGCAGGGCATGACAAAACCATTTGGTGAACTTTGTGGAGAGTTTAAGCTGTCTGAGACGGACATATTTGCATATCTACAGTTACACCATTATGTACACTCTCTGCCGAGAGCGACATTGACAATGGAAATATGGGAGACATTTAATGCATTGTTAGACCTGGATGCACAGGCTAGAGTCCCATTAAAATATTTTCATTCACATCTGAGAGAGCACACTAAATCTGCAAACTACTCAGTGGTGACACAGCAGTGGAACGCAAAACTTGGAGTGAAAGTCACTCAAGAGCAATTGGAAACGTGCATTAAACGGATATACAAATCAACTGAAAATGTGCTGTGGTGGGAAACTCAATACAAATTTATATTTCGCCTATATATATCACCACACAGAGCGTATCGAGCCATGCTGAGAGACTCTGACTCATGTCCGAAATGTGGTCGCACAAACGCACATTTGGGCCACATGTTTTGGACT
The DNA here is from genome assembly GCF_901765095.1 of Microcaecilia unicolor. NCBI lineage: Eukaryota > Metazoa > Chordata > Amphibia > Gymnophiona > Siphonopidae > Microcaecilia > Microcaecilia unicolor. The sequence goes on along the minus strand of NC_044031.1, from coordinate 340,506,881 downwards.
TGCCCAAAAGTTCATGGCTTCTGGAAAAGCATAGCGGAACACGTTTCGAGTATGTGGCGTGTTAGATGGCACCACTCCCCCAGGCAACTCTTCCATATATTTACAATTCAGGGGCAAGCCCCGGCTGGCGTAAAGGCGTTCCTTCAGTGGGCAACGTTGATGGGGAAGAAAGCAATCCTGCAAGTATGGCTAACAGAGGAACAGCCCACAGTCAGCCGCTGGAGATCACTGATGATACAAATGTGTGCTTTAGAAAGACATAGTATAACGGACCTTGCATCAGAAACAGGAGACCTGTTTTGCAGAATCTGGTCCCCCTACTGGGACACCCTGACACCAGTTGCTAGAAGTAGAATTTTGAATGTTTGAGCTGGGGAGGGGGGAAGGGGGGAAGAAGGGGGGAAGGGGTGAAGGGGGGAGTTGATTGGGAGGGAAGGGAGGAAGGGGGGAGGGGGGAATTTGGAAATGTTGAAATATGGGAATGTTAACATACATGGTTGTAGATTGAAGATTTGCTTGTAAATATTGTTTTGAAGTTTACAATAAATATGATTTAAAAAAAAAGTTAAACGCTAATGTATTTGATTTTGTAGGGCTATTTCCCTGTGAGTCTCACTCTGCTGGTCTCAGCCTGTGAATACAACTATATCAAGATGGGGTCTATGAACTATGACCCTGTACTTCAGTGAGCAAGCAGATTCAACTTTCTGTTTGTGTCAGCTTTCTGCTTGTGGTAAATCACTGGCAGGCCTGGAAAAACTCAAGGACATACAGTGGGCTACCTGCCCCCTTTTACCTGCCTGATAAGGAAAAGGGAGTAAGACCATGGCGCCAGCAAGCCTGATGAGAGACAGGAATGCCCATCACAATGTAACAATTTGAAGGTCAAGAAAAGGTCATTTCTTGCTCAGGGAAGGAGCTGGACAAGATCATGATTGGTTGCTGTCTGGTCACCTGAGAATCGGGGACTGGAAGAGCGGGAACGAGAGGATAAGAAAAGGGTCTGGCAGTTGTTGTCTGGTTTGCCTGGAAGACGGGGTAGCTGGAGTGAAGACCAGCGAGACCTGAAGTGGTCCACAACCTTGTGAACTGTCTATCTGAAGAAAGTACCTGTTGGTCCATCTGTACTGGCCAGAGTGACTGTAATCCTGCTTGCTGCAGAGAGCCTGGGCTATTCTCTAAGACTGACTCGCTGTAACATAGTAACATAGTAGATGACGGCAGAGAAAGACCTGCATGGTCCATCCAGTCTGCCCAACAAGACAAACATATGTGTATACCTTACCTTGATTTGTACCTGCCTTATTCAGGGCACAGATCGTACAAGTCTGCCCAGCAGTATTTCCCGCCTCCCAACCACCAGTCCCACCTCCCATCACCGGCTCTGGCACAGACCGTATAAGTCTGCTGTATCTTTTAGTCTCACAATTCCCTTTTTAGTCATTCTCCTTTCACTAATATACCTGAAGAAGTTTTTGTCTCCCCTCCTTACATTTCTAGCCATTTGTTCTTCCGCTTGTGCCTTCGCCAGACATACCTCTCTCTTGGCTTCTTTCAGTTTCATCCGGTATTCCTCCCCGTATTCCTCTTCTTGAGATTTTCTATATTTCTGGAACGCTAACTCTTTAGCCTTTATTTTCTCAGCCACTTGCTTGGAGAACCATATCGGTTTCCTTTTTCTCTTGCTTCTATTTACTCTCCTTACATAAAGGTCTGTGGCCCTATTTATTACTTCTTTCAGCCTGGACCACTGTCCTTCCACTTCTTGTACGTCCTCCCAGCCCATCAGCTCCTTCCTCAGGTATTCCCCCATTTTACTAAAGTCAGCACGCTTGAAATCCAGGACTTTGAGTGGCCGCCCTCCACTTCAGCCGTCATATCAAACCAAACCGTTTGATGGTCACTGCTTCCCAGGTGTGCACCCACTCGGACATTTGACACACTATCCCCATTTGTGAGCACCAGATCCAGCGTCGCTCCCTCCCTCGTGGGTTCCGTCACAATTTGTCTGAGCAGAGCACTTTGGAAGGCATCCATGATCTCTCTACTTCTTTCCGATTTTGCAGACGGAACCTTCCAATCTACATCCGGCAGATTGAAATCTCCCATCAACAGAACCTCTTTTTTCTTTCCTAATTTTTGAATATCTGCGATCAGATCTTTATCTAGTTCCTCTAATTGTGTCGGGGGTCTGTAGACAACACCCACGTGGACAGAGGTTCTATCCTCTCTTTTTAAGGTGATCCATATCGCTTCTTCTTTTCCCCAGGTCCCTGTCATTTCAGTCACCATGATATCATTCTTTACATATAGAGCTACTCCTCCACCTTTTCGACCCTCTCTATCCTTCCTAAATAGATTATAGCCTGGTATGTTTGCATCCCATTCATGGGAACCATTGAGCCACGTCTCCGTGATTGCAACAACATCTAAGTCTGCCCCCAACATCAGGGCTTGAAGGTCATGAACTTTATTGCTTAGACTACGAGCATTTGTGGCCATCGCTTTCCATCTATATTTCTTGGTATGTGTTTCAACATTTGTGATTTGGGGGTGTCTTTTCACTTTGGGTACCTTCGTATCTTATTGTTCCAACTTTATTGCTTTTTCCTCTGCCTCAGTTTTATTTTTAGGAGCATCACAGTGCTGTAATGTTTTATTTTCAGGAGCATCACAGTGCTGTAATGGAGCAAAAGAATTCTTTAGTGGCATCACTTGTGCGGGTGGATGCTTCTGTGTCACCTGACGAAGTCTGCCTGAGCCTACTGTGAACCATCTGTTCTTATGTGGTTTTATTCTTTGAGGCAGTGGTGAGAAGTTATTCTTTGCAGTCCTAGAAGCTGCTTTAATTGCATCCAATTCTTGCATTACTTTACTGAGCTCTTGTTTTAAACTGGATAGCTGAAGACAGATAGGACATGCTTTAAGTCTCCAGATGATTGGCCTTGAAACAATTATTGCAGAGAATAAAAGTCATCCTGATTGGTTGAAATGAGTATGAACAGGTGTACTATGTTGGGGTTAACAGTCTGCAAGACTGCCTGTGTATGATTGAGGAGTAAAGTAAATGAGGTTTGGTTTGTCTATAAATGATTAGAAAACCCTGGCTTGGGTGGGATGTGGGGAGGGTGGGTGGGATTATAAGTCTCAATGTGTCAGCTAAAATGCTGTTATCAAGGCAATTCTCTAGATGGGACCAGAAATGGTACAGTCTGATCAATGAATTTTCAATTGATTTAACTTTCAAAATTGCCCTAGAATATATAACTTTCCTTTTTGTAATATAAATCTAAATATTCCCAATAATTATATCAGTTTCAGCAATGTAAAATGCAACTTTAGAGCCTCAATGCAATGCAAACAGCCTCTCCTCTCTATCAGAGCTTGGCAGGAAGAGAAAGAAAGAAAATAAAAGGTTTCACAGGGCAAATTAATTAATTAAGCAATAAGCATTAAATTAAAGAGAATATCAGGTATCTCACCTATAGCCAGAAAGTTGAGAAGTTTGGAATTTAAAAGGTCAGAATTTACTTTACTTTTGCAGGAGTTTGGTTTGCTGTGTAGTGATTCACTACACAGCAGGAGGTAGGGTTGGGCTCTAAATAGGGAGACCTGAACCAAACTCCTGCTGTGGAAGACAGTTTGAGTCTAAGGGGGAAAACCTGTGCCAACTTCATCTGAGAGACCACCCAAGAGTCAGCTCGGTGAGAATTACAGGGATTTATTTCCGATTAGTCTGGGATTAGTGAGTGGGTTCTTACCTCAGCAAAGGCGGGTTAGTTCAGAACTGTGGTCAGGAAGATGTGCTGCTAACTGTATTACTTCATGACCTAGTCAGTTACAAATCAGGATTGTGTATAACCTAGTAACCAATGATAGCAGTGTTTTAGTTAGACAATACATTCTATAGTTTTCTTATCAGCATAAGGTCTCTATATTTGTACCTAAGCCTTATTGCAGAGTGTATCATTTATATTTTCTTTATCACAGTTCTCTACAATGGACGGAAACTTCTGGTGTAGGCACCAGAAGAGGCAGGTTCCTGTAGAATAATACCCCTAGGCAGAGCTAAGAAGTTGTTTAGCCAGACTTCTGTAAACGGGAACCTGGGAATTACTCATTGGGTAGCTTTTCCCATAAGAGTTATTTATAATTTCCTATGTATACTTAATTCAAAGCTAATATCAAATGCGATCATATTATGATCACTGTTATCAAGCGGCCCCAGCACAATTACCTCCCGCACCAGATCATGTGCTCCACTAAGGACTAGGTCTAGAACTTTTCCTTCTCTCGTCGGCTCCTGTACCAGCTGCTCCATAAAGCTGTCCTTGATTTCATCAAGGAATTTTACCTTCCTAGCGTGCCCCAATGTTACATTTACCCAGTCAATATCGGGGTAATTGAAATCACCCATTATTATTGTGTTGCCCAGTTTGTTTGCGTCCCTAATTTCCTTTAACATTTCTGCATCCGTCTGTTCATCCTGGTCAGGCGGACGGTAGTATACTCCTATCACTATCCTTTCCCCCTTTACACATGGAATTTCAATCCACAGTGATTCCAAGAAGTGTTTTGTTTCCTGCAGAATTTTCAATTTATTTGATTCAAAGCTCTCGTTAATATACAATGCTACCCCTCCACCAATTCGATCCACCCTATCACTATGATATAATTTGTACCCCGGTATGACAGTGTCCCACTGGTTATCCTCCTTCCACCAGGTCTCAGAGATGCCTATTATATCTAATTTTTCATTTAGTGCAATATATTCTAACTCTCCCATCTTATTTCTTAGGCTCCTGGCATTCACATATAGACATTTCAAACTGTTTGTTGTTCCTATTCACATGATGATGCTTAGTACTTGACAGTATTAATTTGCAATCTTTTGTCTGATTTTTATTTTTATTTAAGGACACCTGATCTACGGTCTCCTTTGCAACCTCACTATCAGGATACCCTATCTTCCCTGTTTTGGTGATATCTTTGAAAGATACCTTATCCCGAACCATGCGCTTTTGAGTGACTGTCGGCCTTCCCCCCATTTCTAGTTTAAAAGCTGCTCTAGCTCCTTTTTAAATGCCGATGCCAGCAGCCTGGTCCCACCCTGGTTAAGGTGGAGCTCATCCTTTCGGAATAGGCTCCCCCTTCCCCAGGGCCGTGCCTAGGGTCTCTGGCGCCCCCCTGCAGACTATCAGTTGGCGCCCCCCCCCCCCCCCCCCGGTGAAAATGATCGCTCATAACTTGCTACACTGACAGGAATTGTCAGCAATATTCTTAGAAACAAATTGCTATACATTGCAAAATAAGATAGCAGATGTAAATTCTCAAAGTAGACATATTCCAAATGCTAAAATGAAATTAAAATGATTTTTTTCTACCTTTGTTGTCTGGTGACTTTCTTTTTCCGATCATGCTGGCCAGTATCTGAGTCTGCTGCTATCTGTCCTCTTAACTCCATTTCCAGGGCTTCCTTTCCATTTATTTCTTTACTTTCCTCCTTTCTTCTTCATTTCTTGCTCTATATCCATTTCCAGCAATTTTTTCTCTCTCCCTGGGTCCTGTCCTCCCATCCACGTCCATCCTTGTCCCTCTCTGCCCTTCCCTTCTCCATCCATAGCCAGCAATCCTCCTCTCTCTCCCCTCCCCTCCATTTCCAGCAAATTGTCCTCTCCCTGGGCCCCCATGTCCATCCTTGTCCCTCTCTGCCCTTCCCTCCTCCATCCATAGCCAGCAATCCTCCTCTCTCTCCCCTCCCCTCCATTTCCAGCAAATTGTCCTCTCCCTGGGCCCCCATGTCCATCCTTGTCCCTCTCTGCCCTTCCCTCCTCCATCCATAGCCAGCAATCCTCCTCTCTCTCCCCTCCCCTCCATTTCCAGCAAATTGTCCTCTCCCTGGGCCCCCATGTCCATCCTTGTCCCTCTCTGCCCTTCCCTCCTCCATCCATAGCCAGCAATCCTCCTCTCTCTCCCCTCCCCTCCATTTCCAGCAAATTGTCTTCTCCCTTCACGCGATTCGCGAACCGCTTAGCACTGCTTAAAAAAAAAATTACACGTCAGCAGGAACAGGCTGCTTCAGCCAATCCCAGGGGCCTTCCTTCAACATGTTCCGCCCCTGAGGGCTGAAGGAAGGCTCCTGGGATTGGCTGAAGCAGCCTGTTTCTGCTGACTTGTAAATTTTTTTTTAAGCAGTGCTAAGCGGCAGCGCGGTTCAAGAATCGCGTGAAATGGGGGGTGGGACGACGCGACGGCAACGAAGAGGTCGCACCAGCGTCAGTGAAAGCGGAGCGCTGCCGACGTCTACCTTCCCTTCGCGCTCTTGGTTCCCTCAGTGTCCGCCTTCTTCTGACGTCAGAAGAAGGCGGGACACTGAGGGAACCAATGAGTGCAAGGGAAGGGAGACGTCGGCAGCGCTTTCACTGACGCTGCTGCGACCAGGTAAAAGATTTAAAGGCCTCGGCGGCGCGGGGCGAGAGTAAGCACCGCGGCGGCGCCCTCCAGAGGTGGGCGCCCCCCTGCGGCGCTTACCCCGCTTACCGCATCGGCACGGCCCTGCCCTTCCCCAGAATGTTGTCCAGTTTCTAACAAATATAAAACCCTCCTCCCCGTACCATCGTCTCATCCACACATTGAGACTCAGGAGGTCTGCCTGTCTCTTGGGCCCTGCGTGTGAAATGGGTAGCATTTCAGAAAATGCTTCCCTAGAGGATCTGGATTTGAGCTTTCTACCTAAGATCCTAAATTTGGCTTCCATGACCTCTCTCTCACATGTCGTTGGTACCCACATGGATCAAGACAGCCGGCTCCTCCCCAGCACTATCTAAAATCCTATCTAGGTGACGCGTGAGGTCCGCCACCTTTGCACCAGGCAGGCAAGTCACCAGGCAATCCCCACATCCACCAGCCACCCAGCTATCTATATGCCTAATGATTGAATCACCAACTATAACAGCTGTCCTAAACTTTCCCTCCCGGGCAGCACTTGGAGACATATCCTCACTGCGAGAGGATAGTACATCCCCTGGTGGGCAGGTCCTGGCTACAGGAGTACTTCCTACTTCACCAGGGTGATGCTTTCCTTCTAGGAGACCTCCCTCCTCCAAGGTAGCACAGGGGCTACCAGACTAAACTAGATCCTGCAGTGCCTGCTAGATTCTATCTGTTAATGCTGTAGTACAAAGTTTTTAAAACTAAGTGGAAAAGACTATGGAGATTAGTTGATAAAATTTGCTTTTTATATTTTTATTTTGCCTATCACTAACCTATAATTCCTCCTTTAAACCCCAATCTTTAAGTTCCCAAAGCACAAAGGAAAATAGTGTTCACTTACCAGAGAAATGTTCTCTTCTCTCGGAACTTCTCCATCCCTCCCCACCTATCCAGTCTTGCCCAATTTCTCTCTCCCCCAGCCCATAGCCTTTGTCTCTCTCCCTCCTTTTATCCAGCATCACTCCCATCTCTCCTGTCACTCTCTCTCTCAATCCCCATCCATCCAGTTTTGCCTAATTTCTTTCTCTCTCTCCCCTCTCCTATCCATTGCGGCCCTGCAGCACAGTCTCACTCTCTCCCTTCCATGCATCTCCACCGGGCTCCCACTAATAAACTACCATGGGAGACATGTGGGATCCAGCTCTCTGCAGCGCCACTAATGCTTTCTGTGCCAGTCCTGGAAGTTTACATCAGAGGAGGCAGGCCTGGCATAGGAAGCACTAGCGGTGCTGCAGAAAGCCAGGTCCCATGTGTCTCCAATGGTAGTTTATTAACGCGAGCCTGGCAAAGGTGCAACGGGAGGGAGGGAGGGAGCAAACTGTGCTGCAGGGCCATGGTGGATGGAAGGGGAGAGGGAGCGGGCTTTGCATGCAGTGAAGGTACGGTTCAGGCTAGGGAGGTAGCTGAGCCTGACAACAACAAAGTAATAGCCAATCAACAGCTGTTCTGGGCAGGTGTCAAGGGCGGGGACTAGGATTTCCAGGTGATGTCAGACCGTGGCTTGCATCTGATTGGGCCCAAGCTTCTGTTCTCACGTCAGCTGTTTTTGGGACCAGAAGTTCAGGCCCAATTATATGCAAGCTGCGTCTGACATCGTTTGGAAAGCCTTGTAGAGGGGGAGAAGCAGAGGAATGGAAAATACTTTATTTTTTAAACTACTTTCCATATTTGTACTTTGTTACTAAGTACAAAAGTACAGCTTAAATGTAACTCATTACAAGTAAAAAGTATTGCAAAAAATATAACTCATTACAAGTAAAAGTACTGCCAATTGTACTTAAGTACTGTAACAAAGTACAAGTACTTCATTACTACCCCTCTCTGCACCTACCATCGGGCAAAGCTTCATATTCCTGGACCTCCACCACCTAGTAAGTTTCCTCCTATGTGTCCTCAAGCTCTTACCAACTCCTCTCAATGCTGATCCACTGGCCCAGCATAAGTGGACCTATCCTAAGCAGGTTCCTGCCTTAACTGGCTCCAGGAATCTGTCCCCATTCACCTGGCATGCCTCTTTCCTGTATAGTCTCACACTTTCTCAATACCAGCAGCAGGCCCAAATTGGCATCAATTCTGCATTCCAGAGCTGCCCCACATTTCTGCCATACAGACCCATCCAGGCTCAGCTCTCCAGGTAAAATACATTTTAACTTTTAATACCCATTCAAACTGCCTGTGATAAAATATGAGTTTCTCTACAGATATCAACATCATGAAGTAGGGGTTAAGCCTCAAATCCACGGTCCAGCATCGTCATCCAAAATCCCAGTTGTGAAGAAACGGTGTGTTTTAAGCCTGTAAAATGTATTGGATATTTTCCTGCCTAAATTAATTCTGAAGAGTATTCTCTAGTTTGGCCAGCAGATTTTGCTTAAAGCCGTTACAGAGGACTGACTTCTCTTTCACACCAGGAGCTTAGCCAGACCTCAACGGGAGGGGGGGCCAGAGCCCGAGGTGGGGGGCACTGTTTAGCCAACCCCCCCCAGCCACTGCAGCCGCCGCTGCCGCCACATTGGACCCCCCCTGCCGACAACCCCCTTGAACCCCCTCCCATCACCAACCCTCCCTTGCCGTCGCCGCCTGCCCCGCCGCCACATCAGATACCTTGTTTGCTGGCGGGGGTCCCTGAACCCCGCCAGCCGAAGAGAGTCTTCTTCAGCGCCAGAGTAGCGCCTTCGTTCAATGAAGTTCCTGGTAAAAGACCCCCTTAGTTAATGTTATAATTGATCCATTTTCAATTACCTGTTATTGTTTGCTGATTGTACATTTTTTGTTCATTGTTCCAGTGTGAGAATAAATATGTTTGTTCATTCTGCCTGTCTGGACTGATAAAGAATCCTAGTGGTTTGTATGTTGGGTCTGTGACTGCTTTCTGTGGGACCACTGGGAGTGTGGCTCCAGTTACCTTGAAATCACTGGGAATAATTTGAGAGCAGGAGACTCGCCCAGAGGCAGTTGTGACCCAGTCGGTGGGAGGAGGGTGCTAGTATAAAGATGGTTTGATCTGGGTGGATACGTTCAGTTATAGCATACTCTAATCTTTGACTTAGGATTTTAGTAAATATTTTATAATCTATATTCAATAAAGAGATAAGCCTATAATTAGATCATGTTTTGGAATAGCTGTTATAGTTGCTAAGTAGAAAGTATTGGGTAGACACAATGGGCTTCTTTTACTTTATTAAACACTTCTGTTAAATAAGGAGCCAGACTTTGATATAATTCAGCAGGAAGCTTATCAGGACCAGTTGTCTTGTTTCTTTTTAATTTTGTAATGGCTGAGCGTACTTGAGTAACTGTGAAAGGCCTATTCATGATTACCTGTTCAAAAAAGCATACCCTACCAACCCAACATAAATGCCTGATCTCTGCAACAACAACAACAAAAAAAAGTAATGGACATAACACAACCCTTCCGAGTACGATTCCCTTATGTGGCTATACCACATGAACGTTATCTTACCACAACTTCACAATGTATTTGTTTACACCGGAGTCTGCAATCGCCTCTCCGGTACTATGTAAGCTACATTGAGCCTGCAAATAGGTGGGAAAATGTGGGATACAAATGTAACAAATAATAATAATAAATTATGTATTGAAAAACGGGTTTCAGTTTAGGCATGTCCAATGTGTTTAACCAAGCTGTAATTCTATTTGTCATGGATGAGGAACTCAAGGAGTATAACTCCTGAAAAAAGGCCTCCAAAATATTCTGAGTACTAGATGTTACAGCACCAGAAGGGGATTTTATTTTTTATACATGCCTTTTGATTCTTGTGTGACTTAGCTGCCAAGAGAGTATTTTAAGAGATTTATTAGCACCTTCAAAAAAGGATCTATTAGTCATATTCGTATAATAAGCTATTCTTTCAATCTCAAGTGCTGCAATCTGATGTTTAACCTTTAACATTTCTTGAAAAATATGTTTATTTTTAGTGCATTTATAGTTGGTATCTAAATCAGCTAAGGAAGCATGAAGTGGTCTAAGCGTTTTCTTGCTTTTTGCTTAATATCGGATGATAATTTGGATATATGACTGCAGAGGACCGCTTTCCCAGCATCCCAAAAATTGAACAAGTGAGTATCATCATTATAATTGAATTGGACATATTCCTCCCAGACAGAAGTAAGTCCTTGCATAAATACTGGAATATGGAGATGTTATCTATTTAAAGACCAGTGTCGAGAGGAATAAGAGTCCCCTAAGTTTCCTAAAGAGAAATTAACAGCAGCGTGATCCGAGAGATATGTGGTTCCAATAGAACTATTCAAAGCTGAAGAGCGAAGGTCAGAAGAGATAAACCAATAATCTATTCTTGTAAAGGAATCATGAACAGCAGAGAAAAACGAGTAATCTCTCTCAGTCTCATGCATAGGGTTACCATATGGCTCCAGAAAAAGGAGGACGGATTGAGCCAGCCGGGTTTTGCATAGTTCACCATATATCAGTGAGAGCTAAGTCATTTATATTTTGCAAGATATTTTTGCTGATGGAGTTAGGTTTAAAATTACATTCTGATTTATCTAAAGAGGATAAGGCACAGTTAAAATCTCCACCCAAAAACAAAAATCCCTGTAACAAGAGATTAGGACATGAAAGAAGATTGAAAAAAAAAGACAGGGAATTAGTATTAGGGGCAAATAGCTTAGCTAAAGTTATAGAATTGCCATCCAATTTCCCAGTCACAATAATATATCTGCCTTCTAAGTCTTTTGTGACAGAATCTAATATAAAAGGGCAGTAATTTGCAATTAGTATAGCTACTACCTGTTTTGATTTAGAAAAGAAGTAGAATATCTCTGGAACCATTTGGTTCACAATTTTTCACGCTCTGCATCTGTTAAATGGGTTTCTTGGAGAAAAACAATCATAGCTCGTGATTTCTTAAGAGCAGATAATACCCTTTTTTACTTAATAGGATGATTCAGTTCATTAATATTCCAAGAAACAAGCTGGGTCATCCTGGTGGTATGAGAGTGCACATCAATATGTAAATACAAACAAATTCCCTTTCTGGTCGTGAGTAATATATAAAAACAAGGAGGAAGACACTGTCATAAGAAAGAGGGTTCACATAGAAGCAAATCATCATAACTATATTAAAAAAGGGACTATCAAAAAATGTTGTCATGTAAATAAACCAGAATTAACAAAAAAGTGAAATCTATAGAGGTAACACTGTGGTACCAAATGCCTGAGTGGAAGAAAATGTGGTATAGGCATCCGGGAACCACCCACCCACTTCCTGTACATGGTCCAGACATAGAGTTGGATTGCACAATTCTTCAATGTATAGAAAATTAAAAATGTAACCAGCAACATTGCAAAGTTTAGGTAGGATAGGTGCAGAACATAGCAACAAAATGACCTGTATGACATTGAAATATCAATAAAAGTCTTATCTAACTCTAAACTTTCCACTAAAGGAGATTAGCAACTAAATAAAGGTGGAAAAGGTGCGTGAAAAAGATATTTCCAGTTGGAGCAGTTGTATCCATTGTTGAATTTGTGTCCTCCTGTAGGTCATTTAAACTCAGACGACGATCCTTAGAAGTCTTCTTACGTTTAGGAGTATTCAGTTGCCAATGGAACTCTTCAGATTTAGATTTGGGTTGTGTTTGCAATTTATTTATTCCAGCAACAATAACTACCCAGAAAGCATGTTCTTCAGAAGTGTGGATAATTTTTTTGTGCCCCTGCCAATCAAAACCCAGAGCAAAAGGAAACTTCTACATATAATTGATGCCCTTGCTCCTGAGTAACTGAGTAAGGGGATGAAAATCCCTGCAGCATAAATTGTGATGTCAGAAAAAATCTTTATACCCACTAGTTTAGATCACTAGTTTCTATAGGTTTTGACAGAATCACAAATAACTCTCCAAGACAAAACCATAGCTCTTTTACAGTTTCTGGGTTTCCTTATCAACTTTCAGAAGTCCATCTAATATCATTTCCTTTCTAGGGAATGTCTTGGACATGAATCGAATCGGAGACTCTCTTCTAGAGGACAGAATCCAGATGCTCATGGCCCATCTTTGTGCCATACAGTCAGCAACCAAGGTTATGACTAAAGTTGGGATATGTAGTGATAGTGTTATCCTCAATGCGATCTCAAATTCCAATGGAAACAGTGCTTCCAACCTCTCTTCATACTACTAATCTTATCTGTTTTGCCTTGTGTTGCAGTAGTGACCAAAGGATAGGGAGCTCACCTCGATGAACAACATTCATATGGAATATGGACAGAGTAGGAGACAACTTTTCAAATCACTCAAGTGGAGCTCAGAGTGATTTTTTTTATGGTTTCTGAGTATTCCTTCATCGCCTTCACAATTCCTCCATACTTGTTCATATAAAACATTGTGACTTGATTGTCTGTTTGAACAAGTAAAGAGGCTCAATATCTCTATGCCTCTGCTGACAAACAGTCAGAATCTGGGACTTTGCCATAGCCAGCAGCATCCAGATACAGGTTACTTACTCCCAGTCTTCAGAATAAGTAGGCAGACAAACTAAGCAGAGTACTTCATTCTAATGAATGGTGTCTTGATTTGACTCTTATTTCCTTCTTTCAAGTGGGGAACATGTCCTATTTATTATTCAATTCTTCCTCCCTAGATGTCCTAAAATAGTTATACCACCCGTATCATCTTGATCTTCAAACATCTTCGCTACAGTGAATAATTTTACAGCATCACAATCGCACTTGGTGGCTCACTTTATGAAAGGCCTTCTTTATATTTGTTGGATTATTTGTAGTAAATAATTAGCAGATTTTAGTACACACAGCTTCAGCTTTAGAAATGTTAATTTCTTTCTTCATCTCTCTCTCATTCACCCCTGAATAATTCACTGCTGAGTCACTTTAAAGTTGAAGTAACAAAACATCTGTTTACTCACAGTTTGTAGTTAGATTATAATCAGACAGGCTTATATATACATATTACTATACATTTGTCTTATCAGCTCCTTCCATGTGCTTAGATGGTAATGGATGCTCACACCACCATAGATCCTCTCAGGTTAGGAGAGAACATGAGCTCCATGTGCTGCATGTGCTGTGTCTAAACCCCCACAGGAAGTTACATAGCTGTGTGACCTCTCTAAGTAATTCACATCAGAGGTCACAGAGTAATCACAGAGAAATAATAGGTGACAGGCAATGCATGTAAAATACAATTACATTCCAACAAACCCCTTCTCATGCATAACTGTCATGCAATTATTTATTCATACAAAGTCCAAGCTTTATACGCAGATTCACAAAATGTTCTCTGGGTAACGGTTTGGTCATGATGTCAGCTGTCATCTCACTGGTGTGACAATAGTGTAGACTGATGACCCCTTCTTTTGCCAACTCTCGCACGTTGTGGTATTTCGTTGCGATGTGCTTGGTGCGTGACTGAACCTTGTCATTCTGTGACAGTCGGATGCAGCTCTGATTATCTTCCATTATCTGGATTGGTCTCTTTTCAGCTATTCCGAAATCCAGCATAAGTTTTTCAATCCACATCAGTTCTCTGCACGCTTCCGATACAGCCACGTATTCAGCTTCTGTAGAAGACAAACTCACAATACTTTGTTTATGACTGGCCCATGAAATTTGTACATTTCCATACATAAACACATATCCACTTGTGGATTTATAATCAGAATGATCCCCTGCCCAATCTGAATCACAGTAACATATTAGTTTTGGATTACTATTGGCTGAAATCTTTAATTTACAATCAATGGTACCCTTTAAATACCTTACCATCCTTTTAACTGCAGTCCAATCTGATTTGGTAGGTGAGCTGACCCTTCTGCTCAAAATTCCTACTGCATTTGCTATATCAGCCCTGTATGTGGTAGCTAGATATAAAAGCTTACCTATGGCTGATCTATATTGGATGTTATCTGGTAAAGGTTCTCTTACTGTTTCATCCTTCAGAAAATCAGTGATCATGGGAGTGCTTACAACTTGGGCATCTTGCATACCTAAACTTTCAATAAGCTCATTTATTTTCTGCTTCTGGCTTAGAAGATAAGAACCATCATTTTGTTTCTCAATTTCTATACCAAGATAGTATGACACATTACCAAGTTCTTTTATCTCAACATTGAGGTTTAAACATTTTACAATGTCCTTGTACTCTTGCTCACTTTTGCTTGCAATGAGCAGATCATCAACAAAAGCTAAAATGTATGCATATTGTCCATTTGTGCACCTAGTGTACAAACATTTATCTGCTTCACCTTGCTTAAATCCTAAATTTGTCAATATTTCATGCAATTTTTCATTCCAACATTTTGCACTTTGCTTTAATCCATAAAGACCTTTGTTTAATTTACACACTAGCTGTCTTTGTTTTGTATTTATGAAACCTGTTGGCTGTTCCATGTACAAGTCTTCAGTTATATCTCCGTGAAGAAACGCTGTTTTCACATCAATGTGTTTGACTTGCATGCCTTTTGAGACTGCAATGCTCAGAAGTGTTCTTATTGTCGTGTGTTTCACTACAGGTGCAAACACTTCATCAAAATCTTCTCCATATTTTTGAAGATATCCCTTTGCGACTAATCTGGCTTTATACCTTTCCACTTTTCCTTGTGCATTCCTTTTTAACTTGAATACCCATTTGCATCCTATAGCTTTCTTGCCAGGAGGTAATTTTGTAAGAATCCAAGTATTATTTTTATCCAATGCATCAATTTCTTCTTGTGCAGCTTTATGCCATTCAGCAGCTTCTTCTGCTGGCATTTTCTCAATCTCATCCCATGTTAAGGGCTCTTGAGCTTCTGCTGACTTTGTTAGGTAAGACAGTCTTGGGGGTGGAACACCTTTGTTTTCCCTGGATGAGCGTCTGACAACAGGTTGGTCTGACCTTTCCGCATCCTCTAAATCTGAGAGTCCTTCTCCAATTGATTCCCCTTCTCCAACTGTACTGTCTTCTTCAATGATCCTTTCTGTGTCTGTTTCCTCTGCCTGTTCCTCGTTAGATACAGGTGAGTTGCTTTCAGACATCTGCCTTGGTATGGCATTTATATACACTGGCATGTCTATTATGGTTCTAGTTTCATATTCTGGATGATAAGGCTCATCTGGGATAATCCAGCCTTTATCAACCCTCTTGTTTTCATCAAAATATGTAACATGTCTTATGCCAACAATGCCAGTTTTCAGATTCAAAATTCTATATCCTTTGTGTCCTGGAGCATAGCCAACTAAAATGCCCCTTTCTGTTGTGGAATCCAGCTTATGCCTTCTTTGCTTTGGTATATGAGCATATGCTGTACTTCCAAATGTTCTTATGTGTGACAGGTTTGGCTTCCTACCATGCCATGTCTCATGTGGTGTGCGCTCAGCGCCTTTAGTTGGCATTCTGTTTTGTAGGTACACTGCTGTGAGAATGGCTTCCCCCCATAGTCTTTTAGGGAGATTGCTATCTGACAGCATACATCTGGTCATTTCCACAAGTGACCTAAATTTTCTCTCTGCAACAGAATTTTGCTCTGGTGTATAAGCTACTGTTGTGATATGCTGAATGCCTTCTTGTTCTAGAAATGTGCGCATGCTTTGTGAAGTGAACTCACCACCATTGTCGGTCTGAAGAACCTTTGGTTTTCTTTCAAATTTATTGCTCACCATGGCTACGTATTTCTTCAGCATGTCTGTGACTTGACTTTTTTCTTTCAGCAAATAGGCCACACAGTATCTAGAGAAATCATCCAAGAATATTAGCACAAATCTGTTATTTCCCAATGATGGGATATTAAACGGTCCACATAAGTCACTGTGTATTAAGTCCAGCACTTTATTACTCCTATTTCCTGTGTATGCAGGAAATGAGGGTCTCACACCTTTTTGAGTAACACAGTCTATGCATTTCTCCATTTTACCAGCATCTGCACTTATCTGAATGCCGGTGGCCAGTTGCTTACTGTAAAGATCCTGGATCACCTTAAAATCACGATGTCCCAGGCGGCGATGCCAGATTTCCAGACTACATTTACCATCATTCTTCCTTACTTGCGCCATATGTGAGGCTTCACATGAAATGTTCAGCTTATAAACATCATTATGCATAAGAGCTTCAGCATACACTTCATCATTTTTAGAGATTGTGCACTTACTATTTTCAAAATGAATCACAAATCCCTTCTTATCTAATGTAGATACACTAAGCATATTGCAAACTGCTTGGTGAATATACAAGACATCACTTACAGGAATTTCTTTAACTTCATTAGACACTTTGCATTTTAAGAATCCAATCCCTTTTGCTTGGATCTTAGCAGTCCCTGCGTTTGCAGTTTTAAGAATACCTTCCTCTGGACACATTTCCTGAAAGAAATCTTTACAATTGGTTAAATGGCATGTGCTCCCTGAATCCAAAATCCAAGTACTTTCATTTGAATTATTATTTACCATAGTCAAAGATTTTTCTGCCATTAGAAAGCCCTTGTGTTTATCTTTGTCCTTCATACATTTCCTGGTTTGAAAATTCTTTAGTTCCATTGGCTTAGGTGAGCTAGAGGGAGTGTTTTGTGTTTCCTTACACCATTTAGATACATGTCCCTCCTTTCCACATGAGTAGCAAATCAGCTTGCCCTTGGGTGGAGTTTTCCCATAGCTCCGCCTTCCTCTGTTCTTTGCCAAGAAATTTGTTTCATTTCTCTCTGACTTGCTTTGAGAACACATCTCCTCAGAATCATTTATTATGCATTCCTGCCTTAGTTTTGATGTTGTCTGTTCAAAAGATTGCCCTTCAATGGCCTCATTTACAGACCTAAAAACATCAAACTTCTTTGATAGTGAGGTAAAAAGAAATGCTCTTTTCAATGCATCACACATGGGAATTCCAGAAAGTTCTAGCTTTTGAAATGAAGACATAAGATGCATAATGTGATCATTACATTTACTTTTATCCCTTAATTTGGTTTCATTCAACTCTGCTAACCAAATTGGTTGCTGCTTTGCATATGTAGTTGCATACATAGTTCTCAGTTTATATAAAATGTCCTTTGGTGTATCTTTTCCCTCCACTAATATGGCATGTTTCTCTGAGAGAGCTTCCAAAAGCATGCACTTCACATAATAGTTTGCATTGTCCCATTCAGCCATATTTTCAGCTGTTCTGTCTTGGTCTAAGCATATATTTAATCTTTTTGCTCGAAGGAGACATATGAATCTTAATTCCCACTGCCGATAATTAAACTCAGTTAATTTAGGCACCTTGAGAGAATAGAACAATGGTGAATTTCTTCCCTCAGCCATTTTCTTAGCCTTCTGTCTGCTGTGTGGGGGGAGAGAGAGACAGACTGAATCTTTCCTTTAAAACTTAAGAGAAAAATGTGGCCTTTTTTTTTTTCTGCCTGGTAATATTTCTCTTCTTTTTCAATTCCTGGCCCTGGGCCCATAACCCTTTTGTTGGATTATTTGTAGTAAATAATTAGCAGATTTTAGTACACACAGCTTCAGCTTTAGAAATGTTAATTTCTTTCTTCATCTCTCTCTCATTCACCCCTGAATAATTCACTGCTGAGTCACTTTAAAGTTGAAGTAACAAAACATCTGTTTACTCACAGTTTGTAGTTAGATTATAATCAGACAGGCTTATATATACATATTACTATACATTTGTCTTATCAGCTCCTTCCATGTGCTTAGATGGTAATGGATGCTCACACCACCATAGATCCTCTCAGGTTAGGAGAGAACATGAGCTCCATGTGCTGCATGTGCTGTGTCTAAACCCCCACAGGAAGTTACATAGCTGTGTGACCTCTCTAAGTAATTCACATCAGAGGTCACAGAGTAATCACAGAGAAATAATAGGTGACAGGCAATGCATGTAAAATACAATTACATTCCAACAATATTAAACCTTGGAATTCGTTGCCAGAGAATGTGTTAAAAGCAGTTAGCTTAGCAAGGTTTAAAAAAGATTTGGATAATTTCCTAAAAGAAAAGTCCATAAGCCATTATTAAGATGGACTTGGAAAACGCCACTGCATATTGTAGGATAAGCAGCATAAAATCTGTTTTACTGTTCTGGAATCTTGCCAGGTACTTGTGGCCTGGATTGGCCACTGTTGGAAACAGGATACTGAGCTTGATGGTCCTTCGGCTTGCCCCAGTATGGCAATGCTTATGTTCTTATGCAACACTATCCTTGGTATAAAGGTCCATATGAACCCCAGTTAAGGTATCCAAAATATGTAAAGAGGGTAGCATATTCTGCTGGTCATGCAAGGTACTGTAGCAATCATGTATGTTATTCTCTTATCCCTCTTTGCACAGTTCTTGGAAACAAGTCTGGGAACACAAATTGGGTAAACAAGTGACAGGTCATAGCTTTTGTCCTCACCCTCCCCATCCCTTTTGTAACCCTTACCCCTTCTGTTTAGCTTATGTAACCCTGATTTACCCCTCAATCAGGGCTGCCACAAAACAGATTGTACTCTAGATGAGCTGGGCACAGGCTAGGGCTGGGATAAATCTCTGTAGGCTGAAGGGTATTCCCACCCTGGGGGATGCAAAAGTCCACTTTTCTCAAATAACGATCAGCAGTCTCAGTAGGTAAATTTCAAACTTTCTTTTACAGAACAATCAACTCAAAAGAAGTTCATGGAAAACCAGTCTAGTGTGTACAATCCAGGTGCATATAAAGGGCTTAAGTCAAAATCAAATAAAGTTCCATTTATCTCTAGCCCATCCCAGATCAGAGTTGTATTGGCCCACCAGAAATGAGACTCTTCCATTCTCATTCCTCTCTTGCCTGAGGTGTCTCCTCCCACCAGATACTCCTTTTCTTAAGACTCCTCTCACCGGGGAAACCAGCTGCAGGCACCCTCTGCCCTTAGGCAGGGATTTCATCCAGTAGTCGCCACAGATTTTAACCCACTCCATTCCAGGACTTCCCCCTTAGTGCTCTGGGTCTCTGTGGGGCAGGCAACCAAAGACCAAGTTTTCATAAAACTAAACTCTTTCATCAATTCCTAGCCCGTCCACCCATCAGGTTGGCAATCCCAGTCCTTATTGTCTTGGTGACCCCAGAAGATCCTCCCACCTCTAGCCATGTCAGGGGGCTTCTTCTGGGGGATCACACTTAGTTTTGGACACATGTTAAATGATCACCATTCAATTATTTTCTTCCAAATTGAGAAAATTTATTGGGGAGGCTATAGCATTAATACAAATTCATTAACTGAATTCAATAAATACAATACAGATCAACATGCTAACATAAACAACATTTTTAAACCTGAACAACATAATTATTTATTTATCATACATTTCTATTCTGTGCTATCTACAATTCTAGGTGGATAACACCAAAAACAAACATAATACAATTAAAACATAAAACAGACAGACACATTACATCATAAAATATTAGCTTCCCTCTTACGCTAACCACTGCATGAGCAGAACTGCAAACATAAAACTACTGCATATCAGCTAAATTATCTCTAAATCCTTGTTGAAACAAAGATGTTTTCAAAGCTGGCTAATCATGGGTAACACATGAGCCACATCACCTTAGGAGCTGAGGGGCCATTCAAACCATCAGAAAGCAACTTGACATTACATGCATTGTTGTTGTAACATATGGGCATCACTATAAAAGCTGGTTGCCCACAGTGACCTCTTGCTGTCCAGGGTTGCCATACAAGTATATCTAGTCTCCTGCTACTTGTCACTCCCATTTCTCACATGTCCAAGCCAGGGGCTTCTGTGGCTGACTCAAAATCTTGCCTGCAATATTCTTGAAGCTTGGGTATGCTCCTCTGTGTAAAGGGGGGCATAATTTACAACCTGAGCAGGTGTCCCCACTCTAGAGGGAAGGGAAGGGAAATGGAACTTGTTATACCACCTTTCTGAGGTTTTTGCAACTACATTCAAAGCAGTTTACATATATTCAGGTACTTATTTTGTACCAGGGGCAATGGAGGGTTAAGTGACTTGCCCAGAGTCACAAGGAGCTGCAGTGGGAATTGAACTCAGTTTCCCAGGATCAAAGTCCACTGCACTAACCACTAAGCTACTCTTCCACTCCACTTCACTCATGTAGGGCACCTATTCTTTACAACATAACCTTTGAATGGCCCCCATATTACTGTGGGCTTTCTGGGTTACCTCCTGCCTATGCCACAGCTCACGACAGTGACTCTACTGTTTCTAGATAGACGAAAAGTGTTGAAAGTGTGTCATGTGTGATAGGGAGCCTACTGTCTTCCTTTTTGGGAGCCCTACTTGCCCAACCGCTTTGATTCATGCTTTGAAAGGTGATATATCAAATATACAAATAAACAACTTAAACCCTTCATGAGCTGCCTCGTGGGGTTTTCAGCACCCAGTGCTTTCAAGAAAAATCCAATACCCGCCAGTTGCAAGGGTATGGCTGCGTGGCTTACACCCTTGACCTTCGCCTGAAGCTGAATTGTACCAGAGTGCTGACACGGAACTATGTCCCTCGGTGGAACTGCCCCTCTCTGCAGAAATCTATAAACTTCCTGAAGGATGTCACATATTTTCTTCCTGTGGTATCTGACAGTGAAGCGAGGATCAGCCACCAAACCTCGGGGGACCAAACTGTGAGACTATCCCAGAGATTGGGGTTCCTAGAATGCTGGCCTCCGGGGGTGAGTTGTTGGAATTCTGTGAGCTTAGAACAAGAAAGTATATCTGCAATATTATTATGCTCACCGGGCACGTGTGCAGTTTTTGTTCCATGGCAGCCTAGAAACTTCCTCAGCAACATCTATTTTGATGCCCAGAAATATTAAAGATGACACTGGGCCTATGGTTTTTTCACTGGCTAACGGAATACCAAAACACTAGGCAATTAGTTGAAATGCACCTAAGGCTGCTGCACATTCACTATTGTCCCTCTCTACGAATAGGAAGTTATCTAAGTAATGGATGATGCATGGGAAGCCTATCACCTGCTCTGCCACCCAATAAATAAAGGTACTGAATTGCTCAAAATATCTGCATATGGAACATCCCATCAGGTGCCGTGTTACTTTATTAGCTGGATTGACTGACGATGGATGAATACTGGACAGTACAAAGTTGAGGGTCAGTGAAATCATTCACTGATGATCACTTATGGTATGAAAGATTGTGGACTAAATGGTATTTGCCGGGATCCTACTTTGGAACAATACCCAGGGGAGAAACTATTAGGTTCGGAAAGGGAATGTTATCAAATGGCCCAGCACTCTACCCAAAGCAAGTTCCTTGTCTATTTTCTCTTTTGCCACCTCCCAATGAGCATAAATAGATTTGGAGTTATTTGGTGAGGGGGTCTTTCTGCATGTGGGGCCAGTATAAGGGATAGGGAAGCCTGCTGCAAAACCATTTTGCAAACTTTCTGCCGGTTCCTGCTCTGGGTATTGTGCCAGCCATGGCAACATTGCATGTACGTTAACTGGTGATGGTGCTAGGGGGCTCAAGATGATGGTAGGGGAGTTGTGGCTGTGAGTGTCTGTCCTTGGAAAATTGGCATTGGTTTGCTAGATGAGGGCTCCGCTTTGGGAGCAAGTGTGACGAAACCTACATGGTTCCATATACAGTGACTGATATTGTATTGTCTACATATTCTTTTGCTAGGTTGAGGGCTAGGACTCGGATTGAGGGTTATGCTTGAAGATGGGAACCTGCCTGGACTAAAGAGCCTGGATGATGCCATTTCATCTAAACACAGATCCACTACTCTATGACACCAGGAGATGGATGGGTCTTCTGCCATACTTTATCTGAATTTGACATCATAATTAAGCCAAGCCCACCCCCTCCCCATATCATTGGTGAGCCCTAGTGATTATGTCCAAGTATTGGATCAAGTAGGAGCTTGGCTCTTCTCTACAATCACACTCATGAAAATGTGAAATGCCGAAACCTGGTTAGCAATGGATTTAGATATCCTGGGCTTACGTTTCCTGTCATAGAATTTGTGTTCCCTGTCGCACTCATCCCCATTAGCATTGTCCTGGTCCCTAATGACTAGAGAAAATACATCAATAAACTCCCTGTTCCAAATTATTTTTTTTTGTCTTTTCAGGGATCCCTTTTGCCAGTGAGTTCACTCTGCAAAGCACCTCTTCTCTGCTACCTACTTTTGCATTTGGAAGGGGTGTAGGTACCAGGGAAATTAGTGCCAAAGTAAGGGGTATAGGTACCAGGACAATCCATGCAGCTGTAGTGTGCTGACCACTCCAGACAATGTGAACGTTAACATTTTTGGATACAGATTTCTTTTGTTTTAATGTCTTTAATGGCATCCTGTATATTGTTGGCTAAAGATAACTCATCCTCACTGATGTCATTACTTCTATTGTCAATAGACGGAGGGGGTCCTTGCTGAATGCCAGTGACTAAACATGACTCACCCCGTTCATTTTCATGGAAATGCAATGGAACGTGGGGAAACAGCTGGCGTGGGATTCTGAGTGTCTTCAGAGGGTATGGTTGGAGCTTGCAGTTACTGTTGCACTTTATTGACCCCATTATCTGTGCACCTGTTGGCGTAATTCTTGGATAAGGTCTTCTACGCTCTGCTGTTTGGGTTCTGCTCCTTTTGTAATCTGTTTGACTTGCGGTGCTCCCTGTGACTTTGCTGGATGCCCTCTTATTCTGAGTCTGTGTGTGAGTGTGCTTTGATGAGGCTGTATTCCTGGAATGAGGCATGATAGTAAGACAATGCTAAAGACAATCAATGATGTTAGGATGCTATATAAAAGTACACATACACATCCCTTGTTATTTTAAGTAGATGAAATTAGAGCTAGTGCCACAGGTGAACTTATAATACATTTATCTCTAAGTATCCTCTTTTTTTGGGTGCACAAGCTAGCATTGAACCTGTGACTCTCTGCTTCACAGGCACCCCCTCCAGGTATAACTAGTCTGGGCAATACATGTATATTTAATATTCCAATGTATATGCTCATCCATCTCTATTTCCTTTGTATGCCCCCCCTTTTTTTTTAAATATGCCTGTCTCTACTTTCCTAACTTTTTGCAGTTACTTGGCCAGTTAGTGTACTGAAAATTGCCTCTAACTGGTTAAGTAGGTGCTCCGTCCATGCTTCACCCTTGGTTCGCCTCTTACCTAATTGGTTAGGAGATGGCAGGTTAGTGGCGATATTCAAAAGCCCTAACCTGTTAAGTGCTACTGAATATCAGGTGCCGGGTCAGTCAACAGGGTTTAAATGGCAAGGAGCCAAGATGGCTGCTTGAACCGGTCGTACGTTTCCACACTTTAATTTTTGCTATGCCCAAACGACGAGGGAAATCAGCTGGAGCGGCTCCCCCAAGCCGACTTACCTCTTCGTTAGTGGGACCTATAGATCCTTTTTTGAGGGGATGCGATGTGCTCGGAGGGTCGGTGAGTGGCGGATTGGCGGCGACGACGGCGAGTGGAGAACCAGAAACGCTACCCCTGCTAGATGTGACCTTAAGCCCCAACCAACGAGCTCCTCCCCCGCAGCCCCAGAGTGTTTCCTCTCCAGCTATAGCATCGTCCCCGAAGCTGCCAGAACCTGGTGTTTCTGGAGGGCTGTCGGGAGCTGGGGAAAACTTGCTGGAGAGAAAAAAAACTTGAGGATATTGTTAACCCTCAAGCTCCTCTGGAGGAAGCGAACCAAGCTGCTGGAGGGTCGATGACTGTGATAGTAAACTCAGCAGGGAAAGAAACGTTAACTGCAGGCACACAGAAACAAGGTATTGTTTCTTTATCTTTCCTAGAAGCTAAACCAACAGAGATAACCAGTGGCATTCCTAGGGGGCTGACACCCGGGGCGGATCGCCGATGCGCCCCGCCCCCCCGGGTGCAGCACCCCCCCCCAGGATGCAGCGCGGACCACCCCCCTGGCGAAAGGACACCCCCCCGAGAAGGAACCCCCCCGAGTGCACGCCGCTGGGGGGGGGGGGGTGCCGCGCGCGCCTGTCCTCTGTTGTTCCATCCTTCTTCTCTGCCCCGGAACAGGAAGTAACACTGGAGATAACCCTGGAAATCCTGTGGGCTCTGATTGCTAATTTGGGGAAGGATTTATGTCCTCAAATTCAAGACTTAGAATCCGGGTTAAACACTTGGAACAAGCTGGTGAACTTGTGGAATCAGTTAAGAAAGAATCTTTTGAAAAAGTGAAATCTTTGACAGACCAGGCAGGGCAAATGCAAGAATTACAGATCACGACAATAAAGGATATTTCCATTATGAAAAGAAAAATAGAAAATTTGGAGAATGTTCAAAAATCAAATAATTTGAGACTCTTAAACTTTCCTAGGGTGATTACTGTTTCACCAAGAGAAATGTTTAATAGATATTTGAAGGAAATCTTAGGATTTACTGATGACATTCTGCCGCCTTTGACTCAAATTTACTACCTGCCTAAAAGGGAGGTCAATGAATTGGATCAACAACAAATGGAACATTCATTGGATGTCTCGGCAATTTTAGAGACTCCGACTGTAGATTTGACAACATCAGCAACTTTATTAATAACTTTGGCATTATCTATGGATAAAGTGTTAATTATGAAAAAAATTTTCCAAAGAAGAGAAAAAGAATTCCTGGGACTCAAAGTCCATATATTTCCTGACGTATCTAAAGATACCCAAAAAAAACGTAGACAATTTCTCTTGCTAAAACCAGGGGTGCTCCAGTTGGGGGCAACTTTTTTCTTACGATATCCTTGTAAGTGTATTGTATACCATCAAGCGGTTAAATATGCATTCTTTGAATCAGTTCAACTTTCTGAATTTATTACAGCCAGAACTCCTTAGAGGTTAGCTCTGAATGGAAATAGACACAGATATTAGACCGGTTTAATTTTCCTGTTAATTTACTTGTTTTAATTCTCCAATTGTTATTCTTGGATCCACAATTGTGGACTTGAGTGTACTCAATCAAGTATATGTTTCTTTATTATAGCTACTAAAATGTATTGATGAAGGTACCTTTTCTTGCTTTCAAATATGATTGTTATAAATATTTGAAATTAATAAATATATTCAAACATAAATGGCAAGGAGCCTCTTGTTCTTGTAGAAAAGTTGTGATGACTAGTTCACTCTCATAGTAAGGTTCAATATAGTGAGGCATAGAGTCAACGGGATTGGCTTTAATCAAGCCCAGTTGTGTTCAATCAGCTGAATCTAATTATCAATTAAATTTGGTCAATTGGTTGATTGTGTAACTAAGGGAACAGTTACTTTTCCACATGAAGTAATAATTTAAAAACTGTATTACGTGTTTATTCAGGTTCCCTGATATATGCAATCATAAAAGAAATCAGGAGGGGAGGAAAACTTTCACGTTGGTGTAGTTTTATAATAAGAATATAAGAAAAGCCATACTGGGTCAGATCAATGGTCCATCTAGCCCAGTATCCTGCTTCCAACAGTGGCCAATCCAGGTCACAAGTGCATGGCAGAAACCCAATTAGTAGCAACATTCCATGCTACCAATCCCAGGACAAGCAGTGGCTTCTCCCATGTCAATCTCAATAACAGACTATTGACTTTTCCTCCAGGAGCTTGTCCAAAACATTTTTTGATCCCAGATACGCTAGCCGCTGTTACCACATCCTCTGTCAGTGAGTTCCAGAGCTTAACTATTCGTTGAGTGAAAAAATATTTCCTCCAATTTGTTTTAAAAGTATTTCCATGTAATTTCATTGAGTGCCCCTGGTCTTTGTACTTTTTGAAAGAGTGAAAAATTGAGTCACTTCTACCCATTCTACACCACTCAGGATTTTATAGACCTCATTCATATCCCCCCTCAGTCATTTCTTTTCCAAACTGAAGAGCCCTAACTTCTTTAGCCTTTCCTTATATGGGAACAGTTCCATTCTCTTTATCATTTTCATTGCTCTTCTTTGAACATTTTCTAATGCTGCTATATCTTTATTGAACAAGCAAGGAGAAGTAGAGGCTGACCAAAAGACGAACCCAACGCTGGAGATATTGTGAAGAAATACTTTATTGTCACTGATACAGGGAGACCCGACACGGTCAGTGTTTCGGTGCCACAAAATGCCTACATCAGGGGTCATATAATGGTTCCTCAGAAAACACTTTATATTCCAGTCAGGAGATATCAACTCGAGGGATTGTGGTGCAACCAAACTGACCAAAAGGCATGCGCAAATGAACAAACACTGACAGCCCTAGTGGGGTCTGCGCGTAGTCTAAAAAACGCAGAATTGAATGCAATATGGAGTAATACAGAGGCATTATAATATTCTTGGTCTTATTTTGCATCCCTTCCCTTATAATTCCCAGCATTCTGTTTGCTTTTTTGGCCGCCACCGCACACTGGGCAGAAGATCTCAGCCTATTGTCTACAATGACACCAAGATCTTTTTCTTAAGTGCTGACTCCTAAGGTGGACCTTAGCATCAGATAACAATGACTTGGATTATTCGTCCCAATGTGCATCACTTTGCATTTGTCCACACTGACAGACAGATGATCAAAACCCCGCGCTGTTCCAAACAGTGCTCCAAAAATAGCGCTGGAAAGCGCGGGGCGTTATTAGACCTATGTACAGAGATAATTGCATGCAGATTTAAGCACACAATTATCTCTGATCATGGGGTATAAGTGCGGGAGAATTGTGCCTGAGCATGCGCTCAGCACAATCCTCCCGCATTTGTTTGACAGGTCTGGGCTGTCAAAAGCCCAAGCCTGTCAAACACAGGGGCTGGAGGTCCATGGGACCACCAGGCAGGGCCGCCGAGAGCCGGAGCCGGGCCCGAGACAAGGCTGCCCCTGGGCCCCCCCCACCCGAGGTCGCCGCCCACCCGAGATCGCCGGGCCCCGCCTACCCGAGGTCGCCGCCCACCTGAGATCACCGGGTCCCCCTCCATCCGCTATCGGGCCGGGCCCTCGGAACTAACCTTAAGCCTCCTTTCACTTCGCAGCAAGCAGCAGCAGGGCAGACCTCTCCTCCTTCCTTCCGTGCCCCGCCCTCGCGGACGTTACATCAGGCGAGGGCGGGACATGGAAGGAAGGAGTGACCTGACCTGCTGCTGCTTGCTGCGAAGTGAAAGGAGGCTTAAGGTTAGTTCTGGGAGTGACGGAGGGCGGGCCAGGCGGCAACAGAGGGCGGGCCAGGCAGCGGCAGTGCCGGGCCCCCCTGGAGGCCTGGGCCCCGGGACTTTTGTCCCCCCTGTCCCCCCTCTCGGCGGCCCTGCCACCAGGCCCCAACTACCCCTGCCCCGAGCAACGGGGGCTGAAAGTCCGGCAGACCTCCGGTCCCCCCGATGACCCCCCCCAATGTATAGCCCCGCCCAGCACATCCCAGGATACACTGGGCAGGGCTGGGCGCCGCCATTTTGCGGCATCGCAGGAAGAGGAGGGAGGCAGGCTACCCTCCCTCCTCCAACACACAAGGTAAGGGGGTAGGGGGTAGGGAGGACCACCAGGGACCCCTTGCTGGGGGACTAGGGGGGCTGGAGACCCACCGGATCTCCAGCCCTCCCTGAACCTGGGGGGGATCATTGGGGGGGGGACCGGAGGTCCAGCGGACTTCCAGCCCCCTCGTCGCTGGGGGTGGGGGTTGGTTGGTCGCCCACTAGGCCACCAGGGACCTTTTACTGGTGGGGGGATCATCAGGGGGACCGGAAGTTTGCCGGACCTCCAGCCCCCTGTTGCTGGCAGGTTTGCTGTTGGGGGGAATGGGGACCTGCCAGCATGCAAATGCATGCTGGACAGGGCTCACCATTCCTCCCCAATGATCTGCAAACCCTAACGCCAGCTCGGAGCTGGAGTAGGGTTTGCCGCGTCCAGTGACCCATTCTTTGGTGCACTGGTCGCTGATCATTGGGGATGAATATGTTTAGCCCTGTTTAGCATGCATTTGCATGCTAGTTGCATTCAGAGCCCTTGAGCGCATTGTTTCACGTGCTCGAGGGCTCTGATCATGGAGCATTAGCAAACGCCAGCGCTATTATGGCGCTAACAGCCTCTAGCGCAGGTGTTTGCTTGTGATCATCCCCCTGTGAATTTCATCTGCTATTTGGATGCCCAATCTTCCAGTTTCCTGAGAGCTTCCTGTAAGTTTTCACAATCCGCATGTGTTTTGAGAACTTTGAATAGTTTTGTGTCATCTGCACATTTAATCACCTCACTCATCATTATGTTTTCCAGATCATTTATACTGAATGGAGAAATAAAATGAACCTAAAAATGTACCATTTACTTATTGGGATTTATTAACCACCTTCATGGAGAGATTTACCCAAGGCAGCGTGCAGCAGGTACAGTTTAACATAAAACTTAACAATTTTGTTAACAGCATAACATTAGTAAAAATGACCAAATATAAAAATAAATACAATAAATGAGGTAAACTTGGAAACAGAAAATTGAAACCTAATAATAGAACTAACATAAAACAGTATCAGAACAACCATATAACAGAAATATGATAAATGTCAGTACAATATAAACAATACCATAATAGGCAGCATGGAAGAACATTCAAATAACAGAGATATAACGTCAGCATAATACCAATGAAACACCTAATAAGAATACATTATAACATTCAAATAACATAGATATGATGCTAATTCTTTTCTATAATACAGTTTATGATATAGCTAGACAGGTGGCTAAACTCAAAGCAAGTTCTTTATATAGTTAAATAAGATATAATGAAGTGGTCTAAGTTGCAATGTGTGTAGCGAGCTAGTCCAGTTGCGAAATGAGTGTATAGTCAGTCACCATGGGCTTTATTCTACAAAGTTTATGCTCCTAAATTTACACTCCTAAATGTATGAGCATAATTTATGCTCCTAAATTTAGGAGTGTTATTTATGCTCCTACATGTATTTAGGAACATACATTACGCTCATTACAGAATATGTGTAAATTCTAATTAATGCCAATTAGTGTCAACTGCTTGTTAATTGGCAATTTTTGGTGCTGATTGGCTTGTTAACTAATTAAATAGTATGTGCAAATCCAGAATATGACCGGATTTGCACACACAATTTAAGTCATACTATATAGAATCCTTGGGTTTATGTTTGTAAATCTGTGTTATACTGCCATCTTGTGACCTATTTGAGTTACACTGACATTCTGTGACCTGTGATGCAGAGTATAACTCAGATGTCTGCAAAAGTCATGTAGTTGCTGATCTCATAGGTCATTCACACTCATGTGACACATTCCCTCCAGTCTCACTAAAGTTTTTCTGCTTCTCTGTAACTTTTACCCCTATTGGTCAACCCCAGATAATGTCCTTCACACGGCTTTATCCTCTGATAAAGTGCTGATGCTTTAGGAGGGAATCTCTAGCAGACTTGTATGGGATTCTGCTTTTCATCAAACCACCTCTCTAAAGTCTTACGAAGCATCTATCAAATGTGCCATGTGTGATCATAACAATTGTTATCTATAATGAATATTTGTATGTATATGTATTAATGAGTGCATCGTATCAGATCAGATCTATTTAGGGGCTCTTTTTCTAAGCTGTGCTAAAAAGTGGCCTGTGCTATGACTGGCGCTTGGGTTTCTCATGTGCTGAGGCCACTTTTAGTGTGGCTGTAAAATGGTCACATTTTCAATTTCCTCAATTAATGACTACATTCTAATTTTCCAATTAGTGCATGGCCATTAGCGTGGGAGCCCTTTCCGACACCTGCTAATCAGTTAGTGTGTGGCTATGTACCTGCACTAACTGATTAGCGCTGGGCACAACTGTTCTCTGCCTCCACACATGTCCCCAACACTAAAAAATAAAAATTAATTTTTTAAGCACATGGGAAGCGCATGCAGATCCAAAATTTACAATGGGATATTTGAGCACACCCCACGGTAGTGGATTTTAACTTGCAGTAAACATGCAGTAGTTCTTAGCACAGCTTAGTAAAAGGGCCTCTTAGTGATTTATTTGTTAGTACATAAGTATTGCCACACTGGGACAGACCAAAGGTCCATCAAGCCCAGTATCTTGTTTCCAACAGTGGCCAATCCAGGTCACAAATCCCTGGCAAGATCCTGAAAAAGTTCTATAAATTTTATGTTGCTTATCCCAGAAATAAGCAGTGGATTTTCCCAAGTCAATTTAATAACGGTCTGTGGACTAAACCCCGCTAAGCTAACTGCCTTTACCACATTCTCTGGCAACGAATTCCAGAGTTTAATTACTCATTGAGTAAAGAAAAGTTTTTTCTGATTCATATTAAATTTACTGTTTTGTAGCTTCATTGCATGCCCCCTAGTCCTAGTATTTTTGGAAAGAGTAAACAAACAATTCACGTTTACCCGTTCCACTCCACTCATTATTTTATAGACCTCTATCTCTCCTCAGCCATCGCTTCTCCAAGCTGAAGAGCCTTAGACGCTTCAGCCTTTCCTCATAGGGAAGTCGTCCCATCCCCTTTATCATTTTCATCACCCTTCTCTGTACCTTTTCTAATTCCACTATATCTTTTTTGAGATGCGGCGACCAGAATTGAACACAATATTTGAGGTGCGGTTGCACCATGGACCGATACAAAGGCATCATAACGTCCTCACTTTTGTTTTCCATTCCTTTCCTAATAATACTTAACATTCTATTTGTTTTCTTAGCTGCCGCAGCACACTGAGCAGAGCATTTCAACATATCATCAACAACTACACCAAGATCCCTTTCTTGGTCAGTGACTAATAACATGGAACCGTGCATTACATAGCTATAGTTCGGGTTCCTCTTTCCCACATGCATCACTTTGCACTTGCTCACATTAAACGTCATCTGCAAGAGAAATATATTTTTGCACGCTAGCTTTGTTTTTGTACTGATCCTTGTTATCTGCAATAAAACAGATTTATGATCTGTGTCAGAGCTTGCATAGTCCAGTCATTTCATCCCAAATTCAGAGGGAGTATTGATAACACACACCCCCTAGGCAGTACAGTGCTGGTTACTCCTGCTGAGTAATTGTGCCATTACTTTATGTTATTCCTAAAATAGGCTTGCAGCCAAGTAATTTGGGTGCCTAAATTCTAGCATCCAGTTTGGAGTTGCCCCCCTGGTGTGATCTCTCATGTTAATGCACATTTTTTATACGGGGTCTATTTGCATACTGTTGGTACAGTTAGTTTCGGAGTGGCTTTGGGAGCTATAAGCTATAGAAAGTTAGGCCAAGTTAGGCTTTGTTGCTTACCTGTTTAGACCCAGACCTCAACTGTGATCTTATGAGAACTGAGCTGTCAGCAGTTATTGATCCAAGCTGATGTACCAGAACATGTTGATGGTGAAGTTTGAATGTTTAAAGGTCAGGGGACATGCAAGGACCATGGTGCAAGGTTATCTGAATGCCGCTAAAGATCAGTTCACCTCAGGAAATAAACCCACCCAATGGGTAAGGTGACAAATGGTAAAATGATGTCTTATCTGAAAACTTTCTTTCCTTTAACGCAGCAGATGAATCCAGGAACTAGTGGGTTAAGTCCGCCTGCCAGCAGGTGGAGATAGGGATAAACAAACTAAAGGCAGTGATGCCAGATGGCCAGCTCCTTCCTCAGTTAGTATGTCATTCGTAAGCATTTGCCAAGGCCAAAAATATGAAACCAATAACAACCAGAAACCATCCTCACTATGAAAAACAGAGAACCAATTAAGAACTTTGAAATAACTGCAACTTGATCCAGACATCGTAATCCTTTCCGTGTTCCCATATCTGTCTGAACTCTACAAAAGAGAACCCGGAAGGAAAAAATAGCCACACTGCGTGGAAAATGTTTAACCATCGGCTGAACTAGGGAGGGATCCTGGATTCATCTGCTGTGATAAAGGAAAGAAAATATATCGGATAAGACATAATTTTACCATCCTTGTCACTTGCAGCAGATGAATCCAGGAACAAGTGGGATGTACCAAAGCATTCCTTAAGTAGGGTGGGAAGCCGATGCTCCCAGCGCCAACACTCCTGCCCTGAAAACTCGCATCCTTCCGAGCAGACATGTCTAGCCTGTAATGCTTCTGAAAAGTATGACGGGACGCCCAAGTAGCCGCCCGACAAATCTCTTCCAGAGATAAGGCCTCTGCCTCTGCCCAAGAAACCGCCTGTGCCCAAGTAGAATGCACCTTCAGGGCCACTGGAGACGCCCGCCCTTGTAGCAGATACACCGCTCCAATGGCTTCCCTAATCCAGCAAGCAATGGAAGCCTTAGAAGCTGCCTCACCTCTTTTCGATCCCAACAAGAGCACAAAGAGATGATCTGAGCGTCGAAACTCGTTAGAGATCTGCAAGTACCGAAACAAGGTTCTCTGCACGTCCAGAAAACCTAGCGAGGCACACTCCCCCAGATAATCATCTCTTCGAAAATATGGAAGATAAACCGCCTTTTAAGGGAGGAGAAATCCTCTAGGGAAAAACCCAAAATCTCTTGGTTACCCCCAGACCCCCTGAGAGAATCAAAGGCCGAAGCTGTCGCAGCCGCATGGGGGGGGGGGGGGGGGGGAAGGCTTTTTTCAACAAAAACGCCTGATGGAGTAGCAAAATAAACTCTGGCAAAAACCCCTCCCCCACAATGGAGGAGGTCGCAGCCATGGCACCTGCACTACATAAGTACATAAGTAATGCCATACTGGGAAAAGACCAAGGGTCCATCGAGCCCAGCATCCTGTCCACGACAGCGGCCAATCCAGGCCAAGGGCACCTGGCAAGCTTCCCAAAAGTACAAACATTCTATACATGTTATTCCTGGAATTGTGGATTTTTCCCAAGTCCATTTAGTAGCGGTTTATGGACTTGTCCTTTAGGAAACCGACCAACCCCTTTTTAAACTCTGCTAAGCTAACCGCCTTCACCACTTTCTCTGGCAATGAATTCCAGAGTTTAATTACACGTTGGGTGAAGAAACATTTTCTCCGATTTGTTTTGAATTTACTACACTGTAGTTTCATCGCATGCCCCCTAGTCCTAGTATTTTTGGAAAGCGTGAACAGACGCTTTACATCCACCTGTTCCACTCCACTCATTATTTTATATACCTCTATCATGTCTCCCCTCAGCCGTCTCTTCTCCAAGCTGAATAGCCCTAGCCTCCTTAATCTTTCTTCATAGGGAAGTCGTCCCATCCCCACTATCATTTTAGTCGCCCTTCTCTGCACCTTTTCCAATTCTACTATATCTTTCTTGAGATGCGGCGACCAGAATTGAACACAATACTCAAGGTGCGATCGCACCATGGAGCGATACAACGGCATTATAACATCCTCACACCTGTTTTCCATACCTTTCCTAATAATACCCAACATTCTATTCGCTTTCCTAGCCGCAGCAGCACACTGAGCAGAAGGTTTCAGTGTATTATCGACGACGACACCCAGATCCCTTTCTTGGTCTGTAACTCCTAACGTGGAACCTTGCATGACGTAGCTATAATTCGGGTTCTTTTTTCCCACATGCATCACCTTGCACTTGCTCACATTAAACGTCATCTGCCATTTAGCCGCCCAGTCTCCCAGTCTCGTAAGGTCCTCTTGTAATTTTTCACAATCCTGTCGTGATTTAACAACTTTGAATAACTTTGTGTCATCAGCAAATTTAATTACCTCGCTAGTTACTCCCATCTCTAAATCATTTATAAATATATTAAAAAGCAGTGGTCCTAGTACAGACCCCTGAGGAACCCCACTAACTAACCTTCTCCATTGTGAATACTGCCCATTTAATCCCACTCTCTGTTTCCTATCCTTCAACCAGTTTTTAATCCACAATAGGACATTTCCTCCTATCCCATGACCCTCCAATTTCCTCTGTAGCCTTTCATGAGGTACCTTGTCAAACGCCTTTTGGAAATCCAGATACACAATATCAACCCACAGTGCCTGACGGCCCCCCCGACTCCCCTACCAGTGGAGAAGCTTTGCCCAAAACCGCTACTGGAGCCTGCTCCGTGACCGATCGCAAAATGGTGCAAGAATCGCTAGGCTGTGGGCGGGAAAGCAAGCTCTCGGGGGGACACCGCTCCGTCAAGTCTCGCCAAATCAGCACACCCCACGCTGCAAAGGCCTGCCACCGAACGCCGTTTCCCGCATCGGGAACAGCGTTTTACCGCCTCCGCTGCCTTCGCCTGTCCCCGAACAGGAACCCAGCAGGACTTACCCTGGACCGGGAAAACGCGGGAACTGACAGCTGAGCCGAAGAAAAAAAAAACTCTCCAACTTCACTTCGAGGCAGGCTGAGACAAGCGGGCAACAGAAAACAGGATTCAGACAGCAGTAACACAAACCTGCTCTCAGCAAAAACCACAATTCCCTGTGCTTCTCTGTTTCTCTTTTAAATAAATTCTATGGTTCATTTTAGTTTGTTTATCTCTATCTCCACCTGCTGGTAGGCGGACTTAACCGACTAGTTCCTGGATTCATCTGCTGCAAGTGACAAGGAAAGGTCTGTTATTTAACAAAAAGGGAGTCATCATTAATGGACCTATCATAACGAGGGGTTGTGTATATTTAAGCTAACTATGCTTTTGCATCATAGGACCAAGCACCATGTCTATATCGTATATATCATATTTCATTAAGATGACCAAACATGAAGTGTCAAGTGGGCACTACAACAACTTTAACCTGTCAATAGCCAATGACAGGAAAGCCATTACTGTCTCTGGACATAAACCCTATATAAGAAGCGTTTCTTGGACGCTAGCCAGTGAAAAAGAAGGTCTCCAGCCCAGCAGAGGGACCAGGAGGATGTGCTATAGAGGGACGGACCCCACCCAAGAAGGGAGGAGCTGGGATCTCTTCCTGGTTTGTGGTAAGTGTCTTCCGTTCAGAGCAAGAGAAAAAGAAATAGCATCAAGTAAGCTCTAACACTGAAACTTTGATTAAGAAGATACTTTGAACAGTACTGAGGCTGACAAGCAGTAAAGAATAGTAAAATGAAAAGAAAAACTACAGAAAGCAAACAGTGTGGATAAGTTAGGTAAATATATTCTATTGATCCAGTTTGAAAGTATTTTAGGGTAACATCTTACTGAGAAGCAAATTTATAAGTCTGTACTAGATTTATTTATTTATTTATTTATTTATTTGCTATTTGTATCCCACATTATCTGAATACAATTATTCAGTTCTATGTTTATTACATAAGTAATAAACAGTACTAGTTAATGTATAATACATGTTATGAAAACTTTAAGAGTTAAAGGAACATTCTTGAAACAGTAGCAGCGAGGAGAAACATCTTGGCTATAACTGATTTCAACATATAGAGAAGAAATTTATTTATTTATATATAATTAATTAATGAGAATATAATTAAAATTACTACTTAACTTGTACAATTCTAATTGAGACAAAATAAAAGAAATTAATATTATTCACAGTCTGTGTATGAGATTCAATGTCTGAGTTCTTTTTGTACTGAGGAGCTTATCTCTGTAGTTTGTTACTATAACAATCCTGTTTTGAAACACTATCAGGCTTATTTTCGAAAGAGAAGGATGCCCATCTTTTGACACAAATCAGAAGATTTGGAGTGGAGGAGTGGCCTAGTGGTTAGGGTGGTGGACTTTGGTCCTGGGGAACTGAGGAACTGAGTTCAATTCCCGGCACAGGCAGCTCCTTGTGACTCTGGGCAAGTCACTTAACCCTCCATTGCCCCATGTAAGCCACATTGAGCCTGCCATGAGTGGGAAAGTGCGGGGTACAAATGTAACAAACAAAAAAAAGATGGGCGTCCTCCTCACAGGGTCACCCAAATTGGAATAATCGAAAGCCAATTTTGGGTGTCTCTAACTGCTTTCCGTCGCAGGGATGACCAAAGTTCCCAGGGGCGTGTCACAGGCGTAGCAAAGCACATGGGCATCCTCAACCCATAATGGCAAAAAAGGGCATCCCTGATGCGCATTTGGACGACTTTATCTGGTTCAGTTTTTCTTACAACCAAGGCACAAAAAGGTGCCCAAACTGACCAGATGACCACCGGAGGGAATTGGGGATGACCTCCCCTTACTCCCCCAGTGGTTACTAACCCCCTCCCACCCTCAAAAAAGAACTTTAAAAACATTTTGTGCCAGCCTCAAATGTCATATTCAGGCACATCGCAGCAGTATGCAGGTCCCTGGAGCAGTTTTAGTGGGTGCAGTGCACTTCAGGCAGGCGGCCCCAGGCCCATCCCCCTACCTGTTACACTTGTGGTGGTAAATGTGAGCCCTCCAAACCCACCAGAAACCCACTGTACCCACATCTAGGTGCCCCCCTTCACCCGTAAGGGCTATGGTAGTGATGTACAGTTGTGGGTAGTGGGTTTTGGGGGGGGGGGTTGGGTGGCTCAGCACACAAGGTAAGGGAGCTATGTACCTGGGAGCTTTTTCTGAAGTCCACTGCAGTGCCCCCTAGGGTGCCTGATTGGTGTCCTGGCATGTCAGGGGGACCAGTGCACTATGAATGCTGGCTCCTCCCACGACCAAAGGGCTTGTATTTGGTCGTTTCTGAGATGGGCGTCCTTAGTTTCCATTATCGCCGAAAATCAGAAATGACCAATTCTAAGGATGACTATCTCTAGGG
The DNA here is from genome assembly GCF_901765095.1 of Microcaecilia unicolor. Taxonomy (NCBI): domain Eukaryota; kingdom Metazoa; phylum Chordata; class Amphibia; order Gymnophiona; family Siphonopidae; genus Microcaecilia; species Microcaecilia unicolor. Next base: position 340,469,861 of record NC_044031.1, on the reverse strand, counting down.
ACGACCTAAATGTCAAGATTTGGGCGTCCCTGACCATATTATCGAAATGAAAAATGGACGCCCATCTTGTTTTGATAATAGGGGTTTCCCCGCCCCTTCGCTGGGACGTCCTGCGAGGACGTCCTCAGGAAAACTTGGGTGCCCCTTTCGATTATGCCCCTCCACTTGATTGCTGCATTGGGCAGCTAAAATTTTTCATTAGGCTTACATTTCATGCACTTACCAACATTAAACAACATACACATTTATGGAAACAATTCAATTGAATTTAAATACCCCTCAAAAGGCCAGTGTTATATAGTAACTAAGGGGGTCTGTTACTAAGCCGTGGTAGCATTTTTAGCTCGCAGTAGAAATCAGCTACTGCCAGCTGATTTCTACTGCGAGCTGAAAGCATTACTGCGGCTTAGTAAAAGACCCCATAAGTAAATGTTTTGTTACTTTTACTTGTAAAGTACAAAATAACATTGTTACTTTTACTTCTACTGAAGTAATAATTTCACGAATTTTTACTACTTTTATTCAGTTACATTTGATGCTTTCAGATAAAAGTAAAAAATAAAATTTGAAGCAGACATAAATGATAATTCCTCAGTAAACCAAATGAAACAGCAAAACTTGGAACAGGATTTTGCTATTACAAACCTCGTAACGCAAACAGTGAATCAACTCATGCTAAACTTTCCTGTTCAAGTAATACAACCTTTGAGCCTGTGTTCATTGAACTGGTTACTGGACTCCAGTCAACAGAACAGTGATGAATTTGTCACTTTGAAGCAGAGATGAGGCTGAAGCTGACAGCAATTCTTGGTGAACAGACATGTCTTTACCATAACAGACAGACTGCTGGTCATCCCATGGAAAATGTTATGTTATGGAAAATGTTATGTTAGGGTGACTGTCCATTGGATTGATAGAGTCTTTAAAGAGGAAGTCTCCTTGTCTGGCCTTAAGATTGAAGGGTTCCTACACACTTGACATTCTTGGATCAGTTCTTGAAGATATTCAAAAAGAGTTTGCCATCAGATGAAAAGTTGTTAGCTCAACAGTAATGATTACAACTTTGAGAAAGCCTTTCCTGTAATTGGACAACATGACAATGATGAAGATGAAGATGCAAGTGATGCAGATAGTAATGACAACGATGATGGTAAACTATTCTTTGCTATAAGAAAGTCCAGTGTTTCAGAGAGAGATTTTCCTGATCAACATCTGCAGACCCTGTCAGAAAACATTTGTAATACTGCAACCTGGACTGATCTGAAGGAACTTTTTATCAGACTGAATACTCCCCTTCCTACCAGAGCAATTGCTGAACACCTTTTTAGCTGTGCTGGATTAATAATGACTTAATTTTCATAATTTCATAATTTAATTGTACTGTGGCTTGAAATGTAGTGCAATAAAATTTGTTGGGATAGAAACATTAACAACAGTTGCACTCAGTATGGTTATGGTACTTTTACTTTTTACTCAAAAAGTGTTATATTAGGCAATAACTTTTTTTTTTCTTTCACTTAATTTTTTTGTGTTCTTCACTGTACTTTTACTTAAGTATTAAAATATGTATTTATATTTACTTTTACATACGTACTTTAACCTAGTACTTTGAACAACACTGCAAAAGGCAGTGTCATACTTTAAACCTGATCAGACACAAGCCTGCTATAAAGTCAACCACCTCAACACAAATCAAATCCTACAAAATGTTCTAAAACCCTGTCTGTTGTATTGATGTTTTAATGTGATCTCAGTAGGTCCGGCACGTAATCTCTCCACTGCAAAACACTATGCACAAACTTATGTAAAAACACACTCAGAATCTTACCATACCTTAACAGCACTCCTTGATTCAAAGAACAACCTTATCAGTGAAAAAGCAACACTGTAAATATTACACTGGGCCCTCAAACTCCAGTACGCCACCTAGTGAAAAAACAGGACAGGACTGCTACAGATCTCTACACAGAAAATATATGATAGCAGAGTATCGCACCTTGGTCACATGCGTAAAACACAGACCTTCAACAAATGTGAAAAAGAGATATGAAGACAAAAAATTGAACTGGAATCTCAATAAATCAGATTCTGTATATACAGAAAGCAGAAAAACAGAAACAGAAATGCAAGATATCAGAGATGTGCATTTCCAAAAGCTGACACATTCTACTTAATAAAATCAAAATAAAATGCTTTATTTTCCCACCACCCTAAGCACTAGGCCACTCCTCCACTATTTCTCCCCTTTCCAGCATTGCCACTCCGTGTCCTTATCTCCCATTTTATCAGCATTGTCTCTCTGTATTGCTATCTCTCCCTTTTCTAGCATTGCTCATTCATGTTCTCATCTGTCCCCTTTTCCAACATTGTCCCTCATCTGCCCCCTTCTCCAGCATTGCCACACAGCGTTCCCATCTGCCCCCTTTTCCAGCATTGCCTCTCTGTGTCCCTATCTCTCCCTTTTCCAGCATTACCTTCTGTGTTCCAGTATTACCTTTTGGTAACCCCTCCCTGTACACCATCGTCCCTTTGCGTCCCTGTCACTATGGTCTCTCCCTACCCAGCATCTCTCCTCTATGACCTGGTCTCTCCAGGTGTTCAGTTTCTTCCTTCTCTCTTTCCTTCTTCCCACACCTTGCATTTCCCCACCCCTTAACTTCTTCAAAAGGTTCACTGTAGGTAGACCTCCCGCAGGGTAGTCATGGCATTTGTTGCATTTTTAAAGGATTTCAGGATATGAATACCCAATGGTGAAGCAAGGGTCTCCAAAGCCCAGGAAGACCATTGTTTTTATTTGTGCCCCTCCTCATACAACTCCCCAGTTCCAGCTTACGGCATGACAGTGCCTAGTGCTTCTCTAAGTCAGATTTCCTGCCCTGGTGCCTCTCCTGCTCTTGCAATTTACAAATAATGCTTCATAGAATTCTACAGTGCACCGAGAAGTTCAACATGCCTTGAAAGAGGCAGAGGAGGCACTATCAGCAGGAAGAGCACCTTAGAGAAGTGCCTGCCCATCACTTAGCTAACTCCATTGTCCTGCTGGCAGCTGGGATCAGGCTGCAAGAGCAAGGAGGGAACCAGGGAGATGGGGGGGGGGGGGGGGGGGGAGAGAGAGAGAGAGAGAGAGAGAGAGAGGGCTGATGGACAGTGCCTAGGAGAAGTGGCCCATAGAACTTCCATCCAAGATCAAACCCCCCTCCCCATCACAAGGTCTATAAAATCACGAATGGTGTGGAATGTGAAAATAAGGATTAGTTTTTTTTACCCTTTTCAAATAGTACTGACTAGGAAAGACTCTATAGAACAAATCAGAGAAAGTATTTTTTCACCAAACACACAATTAAGCTATGGAATTTGTTGTCAGATGATGTACTGAACTTAGCATTGCAGGGTCAAAATAGGGTTTAAATTAGTTGCTGGAAGAAAAGCTCATAGACCATTATTTGTCAAAGAGTTTTGGGAAAACCATAGCTTACTTTGGAAGTGAGCTTACAGGAATGGATCTACTCCTTGGGATTAGCATCTGTCAGAGAAAGAACGCTGGGCTTGATGGACCTGTGGTCCGATTTATTTTTAACTTACTTTAATCACGCATTTATATTTTGCTCTTTTCAGAAATTATCTGCACAAGGTGGAGTGAAACTTTCAAAAAAACCAGCAAATAAAATATGCTTTTACTGGATATATTTTCTATTCATTACAATACACATTTTGGTGGTGATATTCAAAATGTATATTTCCCCTGCCAAAATTATGCCCGGATATTCAATGCTGGGCTATGTCCGGGTACCAGCATTAAATATCTGGTTATGTGGTTAAGTTAAGCTGGCCAAAGATAGGACTGCTGTTTATGCATTTGTATTTGGCCAGTTAACTTAACTGGTGAAGTACTGAATATTAGCACTTATCCAGTTAAGTACTGACTCCACCAAACTCCGCCTGCAGATCGCCCACACAACAGCAGTTTCAGCTTTAGCAGTTAGAGGGGATATTCAGGAACACTAGCCAGGTAAATGCCACTGAAAATTCCCTTGGGGCCTGGTCATCGTGAGTTAACCACATAAGTGTCTCTCTTAACCAGTTTACTCACTTTGAATATCGATCCCTTTATGTTTTTATGTTCTAAAATAGAAAGAAATTGAGAGGAAAAAACAATATAGATTCGTTCATGCTAAATTTTTAAGCAAAACAAAATCAGGTGCAGGAAGAGACAGGGCAGCTGTATGCTCAGCAATGTCTTTTGTGCTCTGATGAAAGTGAGATAACTTTTCATAGCTATAGTTGTGGTTACAGGTAGCACAATCATTATACTGTTCCTCTGAGCTTTCTGCAAAAGCAGCTGCTCACAAAACTCTAGCATAGTGATATACTTTTACCTTGCTTTTTGGTTTTCATTTTTTTTACTAATAATTTAGGAGGTCAATTTATAATAGATCATCTTGGGTATAATTTGAAATATCTAATCTAGACATTTTACATAATTCATGTAGCAGGGCTAGGCACATAGGGATAGATATTCAAAATGCAGTACCGGCAAAAGAGGAGAATATCATAAGTTATGCATGTCCCTGCTGCACTCGGCGCCTGTAAATGCGTATGCCTCTGTGGCTGGTGTAAGTGTGAGTGCCTAAATGCTATACAGCGAATCCTTGATTATCCAACCTAAACAGGACCGACCCACTGTTGGATAAATGAAAACAATGGTAACCCCTCAAACAATGCAGAAACAAAGGCAGTAAAAGCAGGGTCCTGGCTCACAATAGCGGTAAAAGTAGGGACCTGGGTTTGGAAAACTAAAAGAGAAGCCATGTGATGTCACTGGGAGTCTGTCGGATAAGCCAGACGGTTAGATCAGCAAGGTCGGATAATTGAGGCTGTACTGTACTAGTATTCTACAATGGAAAACAGGTCTACTTCCATGGACTCCTTCCACGTGCCCACTGATTGCCTAATTAGAGGCACCCAGTTCTACATTTGCCCTCTAAGGAGGTCATTATAAATGTGGGCACCACTTTTTAGGCGTCGTCCAATGCCACATGGTGACAGCTTATTCTATAACATCATCTAGCTGCCCAGATCCAGTTTTGAAAAACTATCAAAAGTGCACCCTTATGTATGTGATAGCGGTAATATCAGCCATACACCTGGCATAATGTTTTGTAAATGCAGTAGGGGGCACACGTAACCAACAGTATTCTGTAAGTTATGTATGTGTAAGTAGCAGGGGCGTATCTGGACTCCGGCGGTAGGGGGGGCCAGAGCCAGAGGGAGGGGGCACATTTTAGCCCCCCCCCCCCGCCGCCGCCGAGCCCCCACCGCCACCAATGACTCTCTCTACCCCCCTCCCGCAGCCAACCCTCCCCCGCTGCCGTTCTTACTTTTGCTGGCGGGGGACCCCAACCCCCCGCCAGCCGAGGTCTGCTTCCACCTGCCGCTGCCGTAAAAACTTCTTCTTCAGCCGGCGGGGGACCCCAAACCCCCGCCAGCCGCCCCGCGGTGTTTAAAATTCATCTTCGGCCTCCGTGGCCGTGCTGCTGTGATAGGCGCTGTTCAAATCCACTTCGGAGTCTGACGTCGCAGCACGTACAACGTACAACGACGTCAGACTCCGAAGTGGATTTCAACAGCGCCTATCACAGCAGCACGGCCACGGAGGCCGAAGATGAATTTCAAACACCGCGGGGCGGCTGGCGGGGGTTTGGGGTCCCCCGCCAGCAAAAGTAAGAACGGCAGCGGGGGAGGGTTGATGGCGGTAGGGGGGTCCAGGGCAAAATCTGCGGGGGCCCAGGCCCCTGAGGCCCCACGCAGATACGCCCCTGGTAAGTAGCATGGCAGCTCTGCTCCAGCCCCTTCAATGCTCCACCCTGTGAACTCCATTACAGAATAACACTTAGAGAGATGCATCTTCAAAGCACTTGGACTTACAAAGTTATGTGGAGGGGCATTTATGAAAGAAACATCTAAATTAGAATTTGGATGTTTTACAAAGACGTCCAAATTTCAAACAAGAAACAAGGTAATTAAAAAAAAAGATGGACGTCTATCTTTTGCGTTCGAAAATACTATGGACGTCCTGTGATTTGGACGCTTTGTGATTTGGATGTCTTTGTTTTGCGGCCATTTTTGAAAAAAAATGTCCAAGTGTAAAACGTCCAAAATCAAGCCATTGGGACATAGGAGGAGCCAGCATTTTTGGTAGACAGGCCCCCCTGACATCTCAGGACAGCAATAGGGCACCCTACGTGGCACTGCAGTGGACTTCATAGAATGCTCCCAGGTACACATCTGACCATTGCTCCCTTACTTTGTCTGCTGAGCCCCCAAAAAACCCACTACCCCCAACTGTACACCACTACCATATCCCTTGCAGGTGAAGGGGGCACCTATATGTGAGTATAGTGGGTTTCTGGTGAGTTTTGGAGGGCTCACAGTTTCCTCCAAAATTGTAACAGGTAGGGAGAGGTAGGGGCCACCTGTCTGCAGTGCACTGCACCCACTACTAGACTACTGCAGGGACCTGGATGCTATTCTGATGGACCTGAGTATAACATCTGAGGGTGGCACAGAGGCTGGCAAGTAATGTTTTTCATCACATTTTTGGGGAGTGGGAGGGAGTTAGTGACCACTGGGGGAGTAAGGGGAGGTCATTCCTGATTCCCTCCAGTGGTCACCTGGTCATTTGGGGCACCTTTTTGTGCTTTATTCGTAATAAAAACAGGTATAGCTCAAAATGTCTAAGTTTTAGTCCTGGACGTTTTTGCTTTGTTCTATTATGGCTGAAAGACATCCAAGTCTTAGGAACACCTAAGTCCCGCCTTGACCATGCCCCTGGCAGGCCCCCTTGAGATTTGGACATCCTTCTGACGGACTTCAGAGAAAGACGTCTAAAAAGAGGTTTCAATAATACTAATTTGGATGTTTCTGTGAGATAAAAGTCCAAATGCTCGAGCACCCACAGCACTCACGGAGTCAGCACCTATGAACGTGTCAGTATTCTGTATATTTATGTGCTCAAGTGCATACTCTCATGCAAAACTGCCAGTATTCTGTATGTTTATGTTCTCAAGTGCATACATCCATACAGAAGTGCCAGTATTCTTACATTTGAGTGCTCAAATGCCCACTTCCCTGCAAAAGTGCCAGTATTCTATAAATTTATGTGCTAAAGTTCATACTTCCATGCACAAGTGCCAGGATTCTGTATGTTTGTGTGCTCAAATGCATACTTCCATGCACAAGTGCCAGGATTCTGTACATTTGTGTGCTAACGTGAATACTTCCATGCAGAAGTGCCAGTTTGTGTGAGCAAATGCATACTTCCATGCAACTGTGCCAGTGTTTTGTATATTTGTGTGCTCAAGTGCATACTTCAGTGCAAAAGTGCCAGTATTCTGTACGTTTGTGTGTTCAAGTGCATACTTACATGCAAAAGTGCCAGTATTCTATAAATTTGTGTTCTGATGTGCACAATTCCATGCAAAAGTGCCGGTATTATGTATATTTATGTGCTCACGTGCACACTTCCATACAAAACTGCCAATATTCAGTAAATGTGTATCCACGAGTGCACACTTCCATGCAAATGTGCCGGTATTCTGTATATTTATGTGCTCAAGTGCAAACTTCCATACAAAAGTGCTAGTATTCTGTACATTTATCTGCTCAAGTGCACACTTCCATGCCTAAGTACAGGTATTCTGTACGTTTGTGTGCTCAAATGCACACTTTCATGCAAAAGTATCAGTATTCTGTACGATTGTGTGCTGACGTGCATACTTCTATGCAAAAGTGCCAGTATTCTGTAGGTTTGTGTGAACAAATGCACAATTCCTTACAAGAGTGTCAGATTTTGTACATTTAAGTGCTCAAGTGCATACTCCCATGCATAAGTGCAGGTATTATGTACGTTTGTGTGCTCGAATGCATACTTTCATGTAAAAGTATCAGTATTCTGTACGATTGAGTGCTGAAGTGCATACTTCCATGCAAAAGTGCTACTGTTTTGTATGTTTTTGTGCTCAAATGCACTCAATCATGCAAAAGTGCAAGAATTCTGTACATTTAAGTGTTCAAGTACATACTTCCATGCACAAGTGCCAGTATTCTGTAAGTTTGTGTGCTCAAATGCATACTTCAATGTAAAATTACTAGTTTTTCGTACACTTATGTTCTCAAGTGCACATGTCCATGCAAAAGTGCCAGTATTCTGTATGCTTGTGTGCTAAAGTGCATAGTTCCACACAAAAGTGGACCTGTTATATACATTTATGTGCTCAAGTCAAGTGGACACTTCCATATAATAGTGCCAGTATTCTGTACATTTCTGTTCTCAAGTGCACTCATCCATGCAAAAATGCTAGTATTCTGTATGTTTCTGTGTTCAAGTGCATACTTACATGCAAAAGTATCAGTATTCTGTATGATTGAGTGCTGAAGTGCATACTTCCATGCAAAAGAGCCGGTACATTTATGTGATCAAATGCACACTTCCATTAAAAAGTGCCAGTATTATGTACATTTATGTGCTCAGTGCATACTACCATGCAAAAATGCCAGTTCTCTATATATTTGTGTTCTCAAGTGCACGCTTGCATACAAATCTGCCAGTATTATGTACATTTATGTGCTGAACTGCACACTTCCATACTAAAGTGCCAGTATTCTGTACATTTGTGTTCTCAAGTGCACAGTTACATGTAAAAGTGCCAGTATTCAGTATGTTTGTGTTGTGAAGTGCACACTTCCATGTAAAAGTGCCAGTATTTCGTACATTTTTGTGCTCACATGCATAGCCAGTATTCTGTACATGTATGTGCTTAAGTGCACACTTCCATAAAAAAGTGCCAGTGTTATTACATTTATGTGCTCAATTGCATACTTGCATATAAAAGTGCCAGTGTTATGTACATTTATGTGCTCAAGTGCACACTTCCATACAAAAGTGCCAGTATTCAGTACGCTTGCATTATCAAGTGCACACTTCCATGCAAATGTGCCGGTATTCTGTACATTACGTGGAGGGGCATAATCGAATGTCGCCGGCGATCTATTTTGGCAGTGGCGCAACAGCTGGCTGGAACCGTATTTTCGAAAAAGATGGCCGGACATTTTTTTTTCGATAATACGGTTTAGGCCTGCCAAATGTCAGAGTTCGCCGGGTTTGAGATTGCCGGTTTTGTTTTTCAGCGATAATGGAAAAAAAATGCCAGCCATCTCAAACCCGGCGAAATCCAAGGCATGTGGTCGTGGGAGGAGCCAGCATTTGTAGTGCACTGGTCCCCCTGACATGCCAGGACACCAACCTGGTACCCTAGGGGGCACTTCTAAAATTAAAAAAGTATATACAAATAGCTCCCAGGTCCATAGCTCCCTTACCTTGGGTGCTGAGCCCCCCAACCCCCCCCCCAAATCCACTCCCCACAACTGTACACCATTACCATAGCCCTTATGGGCGAAGGGGTGCACCTACATGTGGGTACAGTGGGTTTTGAGGGGGGTTTGTAGGGCTCAACACTTAGCACCACAAGTGTAACAGGTGGGGGGGGGGGGGATGGACCTGGGTCTGCCTGCCGAAAGTGCACTGCACCCATTAAAAACTGCTCCAGGTACCTGCATACTGCTGTCAGGGAGCTGGGTATGACATTTGAGGCTGGCATACAGGCTGGCAAAAAAGTATTTTATTTTTATTTTTTTAGTGTGGGAGGGGGTTGGTGACCACTGGGGGAGTATGGGGAGGTCATCCCCCATTCCCTCCGGTGGTCATCTGGTCAATTGTGGCACCTTTTTGAGGCTTGGTCGTGAAATTTAAAGGACCAAGTAAACCCGGTGAAATACTGCTTAACGCCGCTTTTTTTTCCATTATCCGCAAAAGCTGGCCATCTGGTAGCCACTCCCATGCCCACCCATGTCCCGCCTTCACTTCGCCGCCAACATGCCCCCTTGCACTTTCGCTGGCGCGGTGACGGGAAAGTGGCGATGGTGTCAAAAACGCCACTTTTGATTATACCAATTTTGCCGCTTTTGCAAAATCGCCGGCCATCTCCCAATCTCACTGTTTTTCCTCCTTTGAAGTCCACTCTATCCGCCTTTTCTCTCCTCTGCCTCTTCGAATAGCGGTCATTTATCGTCCCCCTGATAAGTCCCTTTCATCCTTTCTCAGTGACTTTGACGCCTGGCTTGCCTTCTTCCATGATCCTTCCTCCCCCTCTCTCATCCTTGGTGACTTTAATATTCCTGCTAATGATCCTTCCAATTCTTATATTTCCAAGTTACTCGCTTTAACGTCCTCCTTTAATCTCCAACTATGCTCCACCTCCCCCACTCATCAAAATGGTCACTGTCTTGATCTCATCTTCTCCTCCAACTGTTCACCCTCTAGTTTCCTTGCCTCTGATCTTCCCTCCTCTGATCACCATCTTATAACTTTCACACTTAAATCTCCTCCCTCCCAGTCCTGTCCTATCTTATCTAATTTATCTAGGAATCTTCACGATATTGACCCTTCATCTCTATCCTCCCATGTTTCAAACCTCCTCTCTACTGTGGCACCATCCACGTCTGTCAACGAGGCTGTTTCATCTTACAACAATACTCTATCCTCTGCCTTAGACACTTTTGCACCTTTGATGATACGCCCTGTAAGGCGTACAAAACCCCAACCTTGGCTGACTGCTAATATCCGCTACCTACGTTCCTGTACCCGCTCCGCCGAATGCCTCTGGCAGAAATCTCAGGCCCTTGCTGATTTCTTACACTTTAAGTTCATGCTGACCTCCTTCCAATCTGCTCTTTTACGTGCCAAACAGGATTATTATATCCAACTGACCAACTCTCTTGGCTCTAATCCTCGACTTCTCTTCACCACATTGAACTCTCTCCTCAAGGTGCCCCCTCCCCCAACTCCCCCTTCATTATCTCCTCAGACCCTTGCTGAATTCTTTCACAACAAGGTTCAAAAGATAAACCTTAATTTCTCTACCTCACCACCTCTCCCTCCACTAGTCCGTTCCCCTCTGTCTCCTTCCCCTCATTCCCTTTCCTCCTTTCCTGAAGTTACTATTGAGGAAACTACACTTCTCCTTTCTTCCTCAAAATGTACCACCTGTTCCTCTGATCCCATTCCCACCCACCTTCTTAATGCCATCTCTCCTGCTCTTATTCCTTTTATCTGTCACATTCTCAACCTCTCACTTTCCACTGCGACTCCCTGCTGCCTTTAAACATGCTGTGGTCACACCTCTCCTTAAGAAGCCTTCACTCGACCTTACTTGTCCCTCTAATTACCGACCCATCTCCCTCCTTCCTTTTCTCTCCAAATTACTTGAGCGTGCTGTTCACCGCCGCTGCCTTGATTTTCTCTCCTCACATGCTATTCTTGACCCACTACAATCTGGTTTTCGCCCTCTCCACTCAACTGAAACTGCGCTTACTAAAGTCTCCAATGACCTATTACTGGCTAAATCCAGAGGTCAATATTCCATCCTCATTCTTCTTGATCTTTCCGCTGCTTTTGACACTGTCGATCACAGCATACTTCTCGATACCCTGTCCTCACTTGGATTCCAGGGCTCTGTCCTTTCCTGGTTCTCTTCCTACCTCTCCCTCCGCACCTTTAGTGTTCACTCTGGTGGATCCTCTTCTACTTCTATCCCTCTGCCTGTCGGCGTACCTCAGGGTTCTGTTCTTGGTCCCCTCCTCTTTTCTATCTACACTTCTTCCCTTGGTTCATTAATCTCATCCCATGGCTTTTCCTACCATCTCTATGCTGATGACTCCCAAATCTACCTCTCTACCCCTGATATCTCACCTTGCATCCAAACCAAAGTTTCAGCGTGCTTGTCTGACATTGCTGTCTGGATGTCTCAACGCCACCTGAAATTAAATATGACCAAAACCAAGCTTCTCATTTTCCCCCCCCCCAAACCCACCTCCCCGCTCCCCCCGTTTTCTATTTCTGTTGATGGCTCTCTCATTCTCCCTGTCTCCTCAACTCGAAACCTTGGGGTCATCTTTGACTCTTCTCTCTCCTTCTCTGCTCATATCCAGCAGATTGCCAAGATCTGTCATTTCTTTCTTTACAACATACGTAAAATCCGCCCCTCTCTTTCCGAGCACTCTACCAAAACCCTCATCCACACCCTTGTCACCTGTTGATGAGACTACTGCAATCTGCTTCTTGCTGGCCTCCCACTTAGTCACCTCTCCCCTCTCCAGTCGGTTCAAAACTCTGCTGCCCATCTCATCTTCCGCCAGGGTCGCTTTACTCATACTACCCCTCTCCTCAAGACCCTTCGCTGGCTCCCTATCCATTTTCGCATCCTGTTCAAACTTCTTCTACTAACCTATAAATGTACTCACTCTGCTGCTCCCCAGTATCTCTCCACACTCGTCCTTCCCTACACCCCTTCCCGTGCACTCCGCTCCATGGATAAATCCTTCTTATCTGTTCCCTTCTCCACTACTGCCAACTCCAGACTTCGCGCCTTCTGTCTCGCTGCACCCTACGCCTGGAATAAACTTCCTGAGCCCCTACGTCTTGCCCCATCCTTGGCCACCTTTAAATCTAGACTGAAAGCCCACCTCTTTAACATTGCTTTTGACTCGTAAACACTTGTAACCACTCGCCTCCACCTACCCTCCTCTCTTCCTTCCTGTTCACTTTAATTGATTTGATTTGCTTACTTTATTTATTTTTTGTCTATTAGATTGTAAGCTCTTTGAGCAGGGACTGTCTTTCTTCTATGTTTGTGCAGCGCTGCGTATGCCTTGTAGCGCTATAGAAATGCTAAATAGTAGTAGTAGTAGTAGTAGTTATGTCGGAAGATGGCCAGCGATCACTTTCGAAAATAAACCTGATAGTAACATAGTAGATGACAGCAGAAAAAGACCTGCACAGTCCATCCAGTCTGCCTAACAAGATAAACTCATATGTGCTACTTTTTGTATCTGCCATTTTCAGGGCACAGACCATAGAGGTCTGCCCAGCACTAGCCCGCCTCCCAACCACCAGCCCCGCCTCCCACCACCGGCTCTGCCACCCAATCTCAGCTAAGCTTCTGAGCTCAATTGCAAACTTACATTTATGCGCTCCATTGCATACTTCCATACAAAATTGCCAGTATTATGTACATTTATGTGCTCAAGTGCACACTTCTGTACAAAACTGCCAATACTGTGTATATTTATTGCTCATGTGTACACTTTCATGCAAAAGTGCCAGTGATCGCATTTCCAATTAATTTGCTTGGTTTGTTTCACATTGGAGTTTTCAGATAAGGTGCCCTGCTGTTTTTTTGTGGTCAAGTGCACACTTCCATACATAAGTGCCAGTATTATGTACATTTATATGCTCAAGTGCACACTTCTGTACAAAAGAGCAAAATGTTTTAAGGCTTCAACCTTGTTTTTGATGATAGGCATTTCTGCTCACAAGTTCCAAACTTATGTTGCTTCAGCTTTTTTTTTGTATCTGTTACCTGGGCTTAATATCTGGCAGAATAACCTGAAATAGTACCCTACTGTTTTTTTTTTTTTTTTTTTAAGAAAGAGAGCAGATTGAGTTGTGTAAATCAGTTCTGGTTCCCTTATTGAAATGGAGCAGAGCTACTGGTAGGCGCAGGTTATATCTGGCACATTGATTCCCACAGGAAGCAGAGCAGAGCCTTAGGTGTGGGTACTGCTTACCCTGAGATAAGTAGCCTCCTGGATTTGATTATTACAGTTTCCCTGCACAGCTGAAGAGGCTGTGATGAAGAATAGATAAAGCTGAAAAGAAAAGGAGTGAATGCCTATTGGGCCCCCCATCCTTCTACTGTTTGCTGGGTCCGTTTTGTGACCCTACTGTTGCCTTTCCTGCTGGCTTCTCATTGGTCCTAGTGATAACAGTAGGGGAGGGAGAGAATAAGCAAAGGAATCAGAGGGGAGAAGAAAAGTGAGAGTGAGGGAGGGGCAAGAACTTGAGTCAGGGGTATTGTGGAGAAGAGAGGTAGGGGATTAAAGATGTAGGTTGTCTGGGAGAAAGGAGGGGGAGAGAGGGTAACAGGATTGGAGATACTGTGGGGTCTCAGTGAAGGGGTCAGAGTAGGAGGCAGGATATGAGTAAAGCAATTGGATGGGGATGAGAAGGGGTGCAGTGGAGGAAGGAAGGAGGTGAGTGGGTAAGTGAGGGCATGTGGTGATGCACCTTTCCCACCTCTGTGAAGGCTAACAAAAAGGCTCTGTTTCTATATCAGTATGAGTATCAGTATCAGTATGAGGAGGCTGAAGAGAGTAGGCAATGAAAGTAAAACCCAGACTGGCTCAATCTGTTCTCCTTTTTCTGGAATCATATGGTAACCCTACCCTTCCCAAAGGCAGAGGAGAGCTAGCTAGGCCTAGCTTTAAGAGGAGGTCTATGTCTTACTGGTCAAGGAGAGAGAGGAGGGATGTTTCTGGAGTGGCAATTTTTCAGAGATAAAGAACTAGTGACCAACATATAGAGGTGGGGGACTCAAAGATCAACAGGAATTTGGAGTGAGAATTGGGACTTCAGGACCACTGGGGAAATCATGGAAGGGAGGCTTGGGATAGAGAACTATGGTAGCATCATAAAGACAGACAGAATGAGGAAATGGGTAGAAGGGCCACATTCTCTCTACCTTTCTTCCTTTCCTTACCACAGTGATCCTCCATCCTCAGTCCCCACCAGTTCTCAACCCCATGCCATCCTTCAACCACCAATACTGCATGGAAATAAGGGGGAGGAAGACTTTTTTACGATGTGTGTGGTTTTTTATTTTGATTTTTGGAGTGTGACAGTTAACAACTTGCTCTGTGGAACTGGGAAAGATAGAGTTAACCTTATATCTTTATCATAAAGCATTTTTATTGATGACAAATAACAGCAGTACACAGATCGTGAACTCACATATACAGTTCTGTATCAAAACCAGTAATACAAGAGTACAATAGCCGAATAACAAACAGTCATCAAAAAGCTTTGTGTTTTGTGGTTAACATCTTATCATTACTCTAATCGTCAACAGCAAACATATTCTTAATGTCAAACTAATATCCCGCTCAAACCCAACCACAAACAGGTGTTCAATTCTGGTCTCTGCATCTCAAAAAAGATATAGTGGAATTAGAAAAGGTGCAGAGAAGGGCGACGAAAATGATAAAGGGGATGGGCCGACTTCCCTATGAGGAAAGGCTAAAGCGGCTAGGGCTCTTCAGCTTGGAGAAAAGGCGGTTGAGGGCAGATATGATAGAGGTCTATAAAATAATGAGTGGAGTTGAACGGGTAGATGTGAAGCGTCTGTTTACACTTTCCAAAAATACTAGGACTAGGGGGCATGCGATGAAGCTACAATGTAGTAAATTTAAAACGAATTGGAGAAAAATTTTCTTCACTCAACGTGTAATTAAACTCTGGAATTCGTTGCCAGAGAATGTGGTAAAGGCGGTTAGCTTAGCAGAGTTTAAAAAAGGTTTAGACAGCTTCCTAAAGGAAAAGTCCATAGACCGTTATTAAATGGACTGGGGAAAATCCACTATTTCTGGGATAAGCAGTATAAAATGTTTTGTACATTTTTGGGATCTTGCCAGGTATTTGTGACCTGGATTGGCCACTGTTGGAAACAGGATGCTGGGCTCAATGGACTTTTGGTCTTTCCCAGTATGGCAATACTTATGTACTTTGTCCCTCCCTATCCACCCCTCTAAAAACCCTCCCCCACCCCAAACCTACTTCCCTTCCATCTAACCCCTTAGCCCCCCTGTCAATAAAATTCTATGGAAAGAACACTTTATACAAGATGGTATTTGTATTTAAATGGGTCGTTTAATAACATATGATTAAAGTATAGAGTATGTGAGGAGTACATATTCTGTAAGCCTCCTAGTAACCAGTAGTATTTCTAAGCAGTCAATATATTCCTTCATAGCTCTCCAAAACCCTGCAGCTACTCCTCTCTTCCTCCCATGGTTACAGCTCCAGTATACCCAGTGCAAAATAAGACAGCAGATGTAAATTCTCAAATTGGACATATTCCAAACACTAAAATGAAAATAAAATGATTTTTTTCTACCTTTGTTGTCTGGTGGTGACTTTGTTTTTCTATTCATATTGGTCCCAGTCTCTGATTCTGCTGCTCTCCATCTGTTCTCTTAACTCTGTTTCCAGGGCTTCCTTTCCATTTATTTCTTTTCTTTCCTCCTTTCTTCTTCATTTCTTGCCCTGCATCCATAAGTAAAAGCTGGGTCCTCCTCCGTGGAATTGACTGGAGGAGGTATAACGTGGATCCAGCTTTTGCCTATTTTCTCCATCCATGTGCAGTTTTTCTCCTCTTTTCCCTTTCCCTCATCTCCATCCATGTGCATCTTTTTCTTTTTTCTTTCCTCCCCTCCATCCATGTCCAGCACTTCTCCTCTCTTCTCCCCTCTATCCACGACCAGCATTTCTCCTCTCTCTTCCCTCCCCTGTATCCTTATAAAGCAATAATTCTCTCTCCCCTATCCTCCATCTAAGTCCAGCATTTCTCCTCTCTCCCTGCCAACCCCTCAATCCATCCATGTCCAGCAATTCTCCTCTATCTCCTGCTCTCCTCTCCATCAATTGCCAGCATTTCTCCTCTCTCCCCTGCCCTCCTCTCCCACCCATGTGCATCTCCTTCCTGTCTTCCTTCCTCTCCATCCATGTCCAGCATGTCTCCTCTCTCCCCTGCCCTCCCTTCCCATGTCCAGCGATTCTCCTCTATCCCGTCCTCCCCTGCCAGCCATGTCCAGCGATTCTCCTCTCTCCCCTTCCCTCCCCTCTTATCCATGTCCAACAATTCTCTTCTCTTCCCTGCCCTCCCCTCTCATCCATGTCCAGCAATTCTCTCTCCCCCGCCCTCTCCTCCCATCCATGTCCAGCAATTCTCTCTTCCCTGCCTTCCCCTCCCATCCATGTCCAGCATGTCTCCTCTCTCCTCTGCCCTCCCCTCCATGTCCAGTGATTCTCCTATCTCTCCTGCCCTCTCCTCCCCTCCCATCCCATCCATGTCCAGCAATTCTCCTCTCTCCCCTGCCCTCCCATCCCATCCCATCCATGTCCAGAATGATTCTCCTCTCTCCCCTGTCCTTCTCTCCCATCCATGTCCAGTGATTCTCCTCTCCTCTCTCCCCTCCCCTCCATGTCCAGCGATTCTCTTTTGTCCCCTATCCTCCACCTCCCTTCCATGTCTACTGACTCACCCCAGCCTCCACCTGCCTCTGAGATCATTCAAACCCCAGCCCCACCTGCCCGCTCCCTTCCGTTCGTGCACCCGGCTGTGCTCCCTGCATTGCGAACCGGCAGTGAAAGCAGCAGGCAGGCTCTTCTCCTCATCGCTTGCTTCGCTTCCCTTCACTCTCAGCACGTCCCGCCCTCGTGGAAAGGAAATTACATCAGAGGAGGGTGGGACGCACTGAGAGGGAAAGGAAGTGAAGCGAGCGATGAGGAGGCGAGCCTGCCTGCTGCTTTCAGTGCCAGTTCTCTGCGACTTCTGGGAAAAAAAGTTTTGCAACACAGGGAGTACGGCCAGGTGCATGAATGGAAGGGAGCGGGCAGGTTAGCCGGACCGCACAAAAAAGGTGCCGGTACACCATACTGGTGCATACCGGCACAAAAAAAGCACTGCCTGTAACGCTCATTTATGAAATATTCCCCTAGTCTGGCCTGGAGCAAAGTCAGTGTTACCCATGAAAGGAAGAAAGTCTGTGAAAAGATTCCAAGCAAGTCTCATAGAGTGTAAGAGAACATGACCTTTCAGTCCATTGTGGAGCATATAACAGATAATGTGGGTGTAGTGGTAGAAATAATTCTCTTTCCAAAGTCTATCAAGTATAATATTCAGTACCAAGAATCTAATCTGCTAAGTGTCATAATAAACATGCCAAATTGTAAAGACGTATATTGGGTAATCCCAATCCCCCTTGCACCCAATTTCCATATAAATTCTCTAACTGTATTTTAGTTTTTTGCCCCCCCCCCCCCCCCCAGCAAAAGTAAGTAAGTGTCCGTCAAAGAATTCTATGATCTTTTTGCAATATTTAAAGAGGTAATAGTCAGTATTTTATGTAGTTTATATAGGGTAAAATTCATTGAATCATTGTATCACTGAATTGCATATTAATGATTTGCAGGGTATTAATTGCTGCATAAACTAACTCTTCTGTGTTGTTGCAGGCTGCTTGACTTCTAGAGCCTACCCTCTAATCAGCATTTTATGTAGTTTATGTGGAGGGGCATAATCGAACGCGAACGCCCATCTCTATGGGAGTCTATGTCCGAAAACGGGTACATGAAGAAGCGGGACAGACCGTATTTTAAAAAAAAATGGGCGTCCATCTTTTGTTTCAAAAATATGGTTTGGACGACCAAATGCCATAGATTTGGTCCTTTCTGAGCTGGGCGGTTTTTTTTTTTTGTGATAATGGAAAATAAAAACGTCCAGCTCAGAAACGTCCTAATCCAAGCCATTTGGTCATGGGAGGGACAAATGTACAACACTGCCATTGCTCTTAGGGGTGAAGGGGGCAACTACATATGGGTACAGTGGGTTTCAGAGGCCTCCCATTTACCACCACAAGTGTTACAGGTGGGGGGGGGGATGGGCCTGGGTCTGCCTACCTGAAGTGCACTGCAGTACTCAAAGTGCACTGCAGTACTCACTAAAAGTGCTCCAGGAACAGTGCTTGTTGCTGCTGTATAACCTTGGCACACCAGTTGACACCTGAAGACTAATCTCGCTGAAAACGTCCTTTTATTTGAAAAAGCACGTTTACTCACAGTTAACTGCAGATCAGAGGTTGTGCCCCACTGGCAACGAGTCTTGCAGTAGGTCCGAGCTGGCAGAATGGTGTACAATGCCCTCTTTCAGCAACATTCAAGGTAAGAACTAAGTGCTATAACGTGGCTAACACATGAACCGGATCTAAAACTGGCTTATAAAAATGGCCACTACCTCATGGACTACCGGAAACAAAACAGGGCACACTCTGACCCAGTAAGCAGAGGGAAAAGCACCATGGGAGTATAGCCTACCAACTACCAACATCGTGAGCATTTAACACAAGCTAGTGGAATCACGGAGGCCATTACTCTACACCAGTGGCGTAGCCAGACAGCCAGTTTTGGGTGGGCCTAAGCCCAAAGTGGGTGGGCACAAAATTTTCTCTGCTCCGCCCTCCCTCCACCATTATACCCACCATTTCTCCCTCCTCTCCACCCCTATGCCTACCATTTCTCCCCCTCCCCACCTATCCCCTCTGTATGCAGCATGTGTCCCTCCCCTCCACCTCATACACAGCCAAGACTTCTTCCTTCCTCACCCCTCCACCCCTTTGCTGCATCTCCCTCACCCACCAACCAAGCCTCATCTTTCCATCTTCCCTCCCCCCTGTGCAGCATCTTTCTTTCCATCTTCCCTTCCCCCTGTGCAGCTGCTGTGTCCTCCCCCCCATCTTCCCTCCCCCATGCGACATCTTCCCCCCCCCCCCCTCTGCAGCTGCAGCATCTCACCCTCCTTGCAGGCCCGCCCAGCAGCAAAGTTCCTGACGGCGATTCCAGTCACAGCGATTCCCACATGCTACCTGCCGGCTACCGCTCAACAATCTCCTCGCGCTACTAAGCGCTAACCCGGAAGTCTCTCCTGCAGAGGAGAGACTTCCGGGTTAGCGCTTAGTAGCGCAAGGAGATCGAGCGGCAGCCGGCACTGGCAGGCAGCGTGTGGGAATCGCTGCGACAGGAATCACCGTCAGGAACTTTGCTGCTGGGCGGGCCTGACTCAAAATTGGGTGGGCCCAGGCCCACCCGGGCCCACCCGTGGCTACGCCCCTGCTCTACACCCACCACAATGCATTGCTGATGTGACTCTGCAGTGCCCTTAACAGAAAAGGTGTCACACTCACCCGAGACCCACATCAGAACCAGGGAAAGGCTGTCAGAGGATAGAACACATTCTGCTGTCATGGAGGTGCGTACGGAATTTGAGGCTGGCATACAGGCTGGCAAAAAAAGTTTGTAAAGTGTGTTTTTTTTTTGGTGGGAGGGGGTTAGTGACCACTGGGTGAGTCAGGGCAGGTGATCCCCGATTCCCTCCAGTGGTCATCTGGTCAGTTGGGGCACTTTTTTGGGACTTGTTAGTGAAAAAAAGGGTAAAAAAAAAAGTGACCCAAAATCGCGGTAAAAACGCCTTTTTTTTCGATTATCAACTAAAGATGCCCATCTTTCCTCGGCCGATAACCACGCCCCAGTTCCACCTTCGCCACGCCTCCGACACACCCCGTCAACTTTATTCGTTCCTGCGATGGAGTGCAGTTGAAGACGCCCAAAATCGGCTTTCGATTATACCGATTTGGGCGCCCGCGAGAGAAAGACGTCCATCTCCCGATTTAGGTCGGAATATGGGCGTTTTTCTCTTTCGATTATAAGGTGGATAGGGTAAAATCATTGAATCAGTATATCACTGCATTGTTTGACGACTTTAAATCTTTAATGCTTCTAGCTCAGTACTTTATGTAGTTTATATAGGGTAAAATCATTGAATCATTGTATCACTGAATTGTTCGACAACTTTAAACCTCTAATGCTTTTTAAATGCTTTCTATGCATCTCATAGCATTATACTGAATTATAGAAACCAGAGCCTGGGACCAACATGACTTGGTAGAAAAAAAATTTATTTTTCTATTTTGTGATTAGAATATGTCAGATTTGAAATGTACATCCTGCCAGAGCTGGTATTAGATATGGCTGGGGTCCAAGGTAGATATTTGGGAGGGGACCCAAAGCTTACTAACAGGCTGCACCTTCTTCAATGTCTGGCTGGCCTGGGGTTCTCTCTGGCAGGGCCGGTCTTAGCAAGTGCGGGGCCCTATGCAGACCAATTTGGTGGGGCCCCATCCTAGCCCCGCCCCCGCTCCAGCTCCACCCCATTGATAATATTATTCAATTTTTAGAAATTTTTTTATTTATGAAATTTCAAATAAAGACAAATGAAGCTAAACTTGTACAGAAAACTGATTGAAATAATAAGCACAATGCTATCATGACCCCCCCCCCCCCGAAATTATTCAGTTCAAGTCCACTACAATTAGTTCCAATTCTCATAACCCCGGGGGGGGGGGGGTCAGAGGTGCGGACACACAATCTCTCCACTGCAAAACACTATACACAAACTTGTGCAAAAACACAGTCATAACCTTAACAGCACTAATTCCATGGACAGGAAGAGAACAACCTTATGCGTGGAAAGGCAGAACTGTAATTACACCAGGCTCTAAAACACCATTACACTACCTCGTGAAAAAAATAAAAACAAAAAGGGCTGCAAATGCTACACGCTAGCAGGATACTGCACCTTGATCACACATGACACAACTGATATGAAAGCAAAATACGGAACTGAAAAGTTACCTCAAGAAATCAGACTCAGCATGCAGCAATACTAGAAAAATTGAAACTTACATGCAAAATATCACAGATGCACATTTCCAAAAGCTGACATATTCCAATTAATAAATTCTGAATAAAATACTTTTTTCTACCTTTGTTGTCTGATCATTTGTTTTTTCTATTTGCTTTGGTCCCAGTGTCTTCTGTTTTATGCAGTGTCTTCTTTCCATTTGATATTTTTCTCTCACCATGTCCACCATCCTCCTGTGCCCTTATGTGTCCTGTCTAACATCTGTAGCCCTGTCCCTATCCTTTCTCCAGTTTCAGCATCTGCCTTCAAAGTGTTCCGATCCAGCCCTTAAATTCAGCAATTTCCCCTCCATGCATATCCAGCATTTCTCCTCACTCCCCTCCTTCCATGTACATCTACTTTCCTCCCCTCCCCTACATCCATGTCCAGCATTTCTCCTATATCCCTTCCCCTCCATCCATGTGCATCTCCTTCCTTTGTCTTTCCTTCCCTCCATTCCTGCCCAACATTTCTCCTCTCTCCCCTGCCCTCCATGTCCAGCAATTTCTCCTCTCTCCCTGGGCCCTGCCCTCCCATCCATGCTCCTCTGTCCCCTCCATTGATCCCTATCCAGCAATTCCCCTCTCTCCCTGAGCCCTGCCCTCCCATCCATGCTCCTCTCTGTCCCCTGCCCCCTCCATTCATCCCTATCCAGCAATTCCCCTCTCTCCATGAGCCCTGCCCTGCCCTCCCCTCCCATCCATGCTCCTCTCTGGCCCCTGCCCCCTCCATTCATCATCCTTATCCAGCAATTCCCCTCTCTCCCTGAGCCCTGCCTTCCCATCCATGCTCCTCTCTGGCCCCTGCCCCCTCCATTCATCATCCCTATCCAGCAATTTCCCTCTCTCCCTGAGCCCTGCCATCCATGCCCAGGTCCTTTCTCCCTTGCCCTCCCGTTCCCATGTTCAACTGCCTGCCTGTCCGCCCTGGCGCCCTTTTCTTCTCCCCCCAACCAAGGATTTTTCTTTTAAATTTACCCTCTATCGCCGGCATCCCACAGCAGCGTCCTGCGTGCTTTACTGAAAGCGCTCCTCCCCTCCCGAGTCCCCCCGACGTCTCTAGCAGAACGCAGAAGCTCTTCCTGATTCGTTCATTCTCAGTGAACGAATCAGGAAGAGCTGCGTTCTGCTAGAGACGTCGGGGGGACTCGGGAGGTGAGGAGCGCGTTCAGTGACGCACGCAGGACGCTGCTGTGGGATTCCGGCAATGGAGGGTAAATTTAAAAGAAAAATCCTTGGTTGGGGGGGAGAAGAAGAGGGCGCCAGGGCGGACAGTGGCGGTAAGCATGGCACGACGGCGCCCTCCAGCCATGCCTACCGTCCGTGTCAGAGTCGGACCGGCCCTGGGAAGAGGCTGACTGAGGCACGCCGCGTGGGGCCCCCCTAAGCGCGGGGCCCTGTGCGGCCGCCTCGGACTAAGACCGGCCCTGCTCTCTGGCTAGGGGGTGAAACGCAGTTGTACCCCCCTAGCACCATCTCTTGCATGTGCTATCATTATATTTTGCACAGTATAGGAGAAAATGCATCTCTTTGTATTTCTCTGTGTTGTGCTACATGCAATGTCTGGCCTCTTGGGATTTCAATTTAATATGTTTATGGTTTGTGGTCACTTATTCTTTATTTGGCATTTGTGTTCTGTGTGTGTGACCAACGTATTCTGTTAGCAGGAATTGTCTGTGTAGTATTCTATAGTTCTTTGGCTTGTTCAGTTTTCTTGATAGATGTATTGATATTTTAGGGTCCCACTGTAATATTTAGGGCATATTTGGGGGAAGCATATGTGTGGGAGGACTGTGGCTCAGTGGAGGATGAAGAGTGCACCCTCTTGTATTTCCCCTAGCTCTGAATGTGGCCTGCAGCCACTAAGGCCAGCACTGCTACTCCCATTGAAGTTATTTGGAGTGGGGTAGGTGTGGGGTAGGGGCATGGGCAGGGCAGGGCATGGGTGCATAAGGTGGCAGGTGTTTCTCTAGTGCCCACCCATCCCACCTGTTGGCCCACCCAAAAATTGCCTTGTGGCTACGCCACTGCAGAAAAATATCCAATACATTTTACAGGCTTAAAATACACTGCTAAGCTAACTGTTGTGCCATTTTGCCATGCAGTGTTTTAATTTTATTGTAATTCCCTGGAGTGTATATAATACCATCTATCCCTCTGTCGGCGTACCTCAGGGTTCTGTTCTTGGTCCCCTCCTCTTTTCTATCTACACTTCTTCCCTTGGTTCATTAATCTCATCCCATGGCTTTTCCTACCATCTCTATGCTGATGACTCCCAAATCTACCTTTCTACCCCTGATATCTCACCTTGCATCCAAACCAAAGTTTCAGCGTGCTTGTCTAGCTGTCTGGATGTCTCAACACCACCTGAAATTAAATATGACCAAAACCGAGCTTCTCATTTTCCCCCCCAAACCCACCTCCCCGCTCCCCCCGTTTTCTATTTCCGTTGATGGCTCTCTCATTCTCCCTGTCTCCTCAGCTCGAAACCTTGGGGCCATCTTTGACTCTTCTCTCTCCTTCTCTGCTCATATCCAGCAGATTGCCAAGACCTGTCGTTTCTTTCTTTACAACATCCGTAAAATCCGCCCTTTTCTTTCTGAGCACTCTACCAAAACCCTCATCCACACCCTTGTCACCTCTCGTTTAGACTACTGCAATCTGCTTCTTGCTGGCCTCCCACTTAGTCACCTCTCCCCTCTCCAGTCGGTTCAAAACTCTGCTGCCCGTCTCATCTTCCGCCAGGGTCGCTTTACTCATACTACCCCTCTCCTCAAGACCCTTCATTGGCTCCCTATCCGTTTTCACATCCTGTTCAAACTTCTTCTACTAACCTATAAATGTACTCACTCTGCTGCTCCCCAGTATCTCTCCACACTCGTCCTTCCCTACACCCCTTCCTGTGCACTCCGCTCCATGGATAAATCCTTCTTATCTGTTCCCTTCTCCACTACTGCCAACTCCAGACTTTGCGCCTTCTGTCTCGCTGCACCCTATGCCTGGAATAAACTTCATGAGCCCCTACGTCTTGCCCCATCCTTGGCCACCTTTAAATCTAGACTGAAAGCCCACCTCTTTAACATTGCTTTTGACTCGTAACCTCTTGTAACCACTCGCCTCCACCTACCCTCCTCTCTTCCTTCCCGTTCACATTAATTGATTTGATTTGCTTACTTTATTTATTTTTTTTGTCTATTAGATTGTAAGCTCTTTGAGCAGGGACTGTCTTTCTTCTATGTTTGTGCAGCGCTGCATACACCTTGTAGCGCTATAGAAATGCTAAATAGTAGTAGTAGTAGTAGTACTGAGGGAGGCAGCTGGTAGACAGTGAAAGGGTTCTTCCCAGCTGTGTTAAGAAAGTGCCCCTTCTGTCCCTCCCTCCCTTTTTTTTAAAGAGTGGTGCTCATACAGGGGGAGCAGTATTCCCTTTTAAGCTGTGCTAAACATCCAGGATCTGAGTAAATAAAGTAGAGGCGAACAAGTGTGGAAAGCATGTAAAGTATGTCTCATTTTCAACCTCCCTGCAAGTGTTTTATGTATGTATGTGTGTGTATGTATTTGCAAAAAGTGCTCACAAAGTAATGTAATGGAAAATATTTGCTCATGTGAACTCAGTCCTTTGCTTGTGAAGAATTTTTGCTCAAGTCAGCTGAGTCCTAAGAGGGAACATTGCTGAGGAGTGGGTTGAAAAACCACTGGTTTAGACTACAAGATAAATTGCTGACAGGCATAAAACTAAAAACCTGATATGGCCATGTTTCTCCCAGACTTGAGTTGCATTTCTGAATTCCGAAGTATCAAAATATAAGGAACTGTGCAATAGTTGAACATGATGTGTCACAGAAACATAAACTAAGGAACTGTTCAATAGTTGAATAGCATATGTCACAGAAACACAAACAACACCTTCAGCATACCAAATATGTATGTATTCATTTATAAGTCGTTTGTTTCTCTCTTTCCATCATCTGTCTCTGTCTCTATCCTTGTCTCTCTGTCTCTCTCTTTCTCTCTCTCTCCTCCCTCTGCAGCATCTGCCCCTTACTCTAGCATCTACCCTGGTCTCTCCTCCTCTTTCTTCCTAGCATCTGCAAGTGCCAACATCTCTGGTATTGGCATCCAGTGGTAATGGTGGGAGCTTCTCTGCCTTTCCCAATGTGCAGTCAGCACTGTCTCAGTGGCATAGCCAGGAATTTTTAACATGGGTTGAATCTCCCATGACCCCTCCATCTCCCGCAAAACCCATCCCCTGTGTCCTCCGTGCCTCCAGTACCTTAAAATCACCTCCACTCGTCTTCACCTGGGCAGCGGTAGCGGCACTCATACGCTGCTTGCAGCCTGCACTGGGACTTTCTCTCTGTACCATCCTGCCCTTCACAAAACAGGAAGTTGCATCAGAAGGGGCAGTACAGTTCAGAAAGAAAGTCCTGGTGCAGGCCACAGGCAGCCTAAAACTGCCGCTGCCAGGGCAAAGATTTTATGGCATTGGCGGAGGGCCGGGTCTAACAGGGGATACATACACAACACATGCACCTTGAATAAATACACCACTGCTGTATATATATATATATATATATTAAATAATTTATTAGGATTTATTTATCACCTTTTTGAAGGAATTCATTCAAAGCAGTGAACAATCAGAATAAGTCAAACATAAGGAATAGACAATTACAGCAGTAAAAATATTCAAATAAGAATACAAAATATGGCATAGTATGCTACATTACAAATGTCAACACAATACACAATAAAACATCCTAATATACTGCAGAGGGTGTAAGCAAAGATGGAATATATAGATAGATAAGATAGAGTAACAGGAGTAGGAAAATAAGGAATAAATTTTAAAAAAGTTGCACATGAGGTCAGAATGGTGCTTGAAAATTATATGAGCTGCTATAGTATGTGCAGCCAGTGAAATTCCTTGTGTGTGTGACTAGCAAGTTAGTTACTTCTTCCTTTAAAGACCCGATTGAAGAACCAAGCTTTCACGGTTTCCTGCAGTAGATAGTCTTGTGTTAAGCAAAGCCTTTCAGGAAGTGCATTCCAGAGTGTGGGGGCTACTCCAGAGAAGTGTTGGAACCTCACAAGTGGCACATCTCATTTATGTTCTCATACAACAACAAATTACACCTGTGAGGGTTAACCCCCCCCCCCCACTTTTTATTTATACATTTAAATAAACAATTCCACAAGTATCCACTTGATTAAGAAACTCAGGGCAATACAATACAAAGAAAATAATATAAACAGATAATCTTTTAGAAGATAAGAGGAAACAAAGAACTGTATGCATTAACCCTTCCTTTGACCACTAAAATGTGCGTGTGTGTGTGTGTGTGTGTGAGGGGGGGGGGGGGAGGGAGTGACTACATAAAGAAAATTATCACCATAGGAAAAATCCTAGCCCAATTTCCCCCCAAATAAATTCTCAACTAACCATATGATGTTACCCTGCTCCAGATAACTTTTAAAGATTAATGAAACACATCAGATGTTTCAATTCAAAGAACATATACTTTTTTTTGTTACATTTGTACCCCACACTTTCCCACTCATGGCAGGCTCAATGTGGCAATGGAGAGTTAAGTGACTTGCCCAGAGTCACAAGGAGCTGCCTGTGCCTGAAGTGGGAATTGAACTCAGTTCCTCAGGACCAAAGTCCACCACCCTAACCACTAGGCCACTCCTGCACTCACACCTAAATAGCAAGTAATACATTTGTACCCATATGCTAGAAGAAAAGACGCACCCTAAGTTTTAGCGTCAGCCCTCAAGTCCAAGAAATGCCTCCTCCTATCTTGAGTGTTTTTGGCTACATCAGAGTATAGGCACATTCTTTTACCACAACAAAGTTGTTGAAAGTTCTTAAAAAGCAGTCACATAATCCCATTTAGATCTTGTTCAAACACAAAGGAAATAAGTAGTGCAGCTCTAACTGACACCTCTGAAATCTAATCCTCCAATTTATCAGATAAATCTTTTATGTCCTTTTGGTTCTGGCCAGGATCGTCCAGTGTCCCTCAACTGCTTTTTTATAGGCAGATAATATATTTTATTAACTGGAGGAATAAAGTTTGAAGAAAATGTTAAATGTTCAATAACAAATTTTTTAAACAAATCCATTGGAGGGACCCCAACTGGCCTAGAAAAATTCAAAATTCTGAGTTTCAGACACCTATTGACATTTCCCAGCTGTTCAAATTTCCTAGGGTAAAAAGTGGCCTGTGCTAATTTTGCCGCATCAAATTGGTGTGTGCTGGGCCACTTTTTACCGTGGCAGGAAAGGGCCTTTTTAAAAATGGGGCAGTAAATGGCCCTGTGCTAATATTAAAATTAGAGTGTTGCTATTTACTGCCTGAGCTCTTACCACCACCTATTAGATGGTAAGGATGCACGTGCTAACCCCACGGTAATTGGGCAGCATACAGTAATGTGGCCGCACTGCTGATTACCTCAGTAGAAAATTATTTTCTACTGTGGGAAACTGTGCATACCAACTTCAGAACTAGTGTTGAGTTCCTGTGCTACCCTGGTGGTCAGGGCCGTGCCTAGGGTCTCTGGCGCCCCCCTGCAGACTATCAGTTGGCACCCCCCCCCCCCCCCCAGTGAAAATGATCGCTCACCACTTGCCACACTGACAGGAATTGTCAGCAATATTCTTAGAAACAAATTGCTATACATTGCAAAATAAGATAGCAGATGTAAATTCTCAAAGTAGACATATTCCAAACACCAAAATGAAAATAAAATGATTTTTTTCTACCTTTGTTGTCTGGTGACTTTTTTTTTCTGATCATGCTGGCCCAGTATCTGATTCTGCGGCTATCTGTCCTCTTAACTCCGTTTCCAGGGCTTCCTTTCCATTTATTTCATTCCTTTCCTCCTTTCTTCTTCATTTCTGGTCCTCAGCTTCTGCCTATTTTCTTCATCCATGTGCAGTTTTTCTCATCTCTTCCTTTTCCCTCATTTCATCTCCGTCATCTCTCTTCCCTCCCCTTTATGTCCAGCAATTTCTCCTCTCTCTCTCTGAGCCCTGCCCTGCAATCCATATCCATCCATGCCCATCTGTCCCCTGCCCCCTCCATTCATCCCTATCCAGCAATTCCCCTATCTCCCTGAGCCCTACCCTCCCATCAATCCATGCCCATCTGTCCCTTGCCCCCTCCATTCATCCCTGACCCTATCCAGCAATTCCCCTCTCTCCCTGAGCCCTGCCCTGCAATCCATATCCATCCATGCCCATCTGGCCCCTATCCCCTCCATTTATCCATATCCAGCAATCCCCCTCTCTCCCTGAGCCCTACCCTCCCATCCATCCATGCCCATCTGTCCCTTGCCCCCTCCATTCATCCCTGACCCTATCCAGCAATTCCCCTCTCTCCCTTCCATGAACCCTGCCCTCACATGCTCCTCTCTCCCCTGCCCTCCCGATCCCATGTCCCAACTGCCTGCCCTCTTCTCCCCCCCCCTTCCAACATCCCTTTCCTTTTTTTTTCTTTTAAATTTACCTCAATCCGGGAGCGCAGGCGCACCGTCAGTGAAGGAGGCGGCACTCCCGATGTGTTTAGCCTTCCCTTCGCTCATGTTCCGCCTTCTTCTGACATCAGAAGAAGGCGGAACATGAGCGAAGGGGAAGGCTAGACAGTAGACACGTTGGGAGTGCCGCCTCCTTCACTGACGCTGCGCTGTCGGACGGAGGTAAAATTAAAAGAAAAAAAAGGAAAGGGATCTTCTTGCTGCAGGAGGGCGAGGTAAGAATGGTGCAGCGGCGCCCCCCAAAGGACGGCGCCCCCCTGCCATGCTTACCCCGCTTACTGTATTGGCACGGCCCTGCTGGTGGAAAGGCTGATTAGGTGTGTGCTACCCACGCAGTAGCCCTACCACACCTTTGTAAAAGGGCCCCTAAGTTTGATACATTTCATTTAAGAGCTGTAAATTCAGCTTGAATATGTTGTTTACTCTCTACAGCGTCTTTCTTAATTTTATCAATTGACTGAGACAAATCTTGAATCTTCACAGCAAAATTAGCAGTCTCCTCAGTTGAATGTGACACAGAAGCAGTTGGTCTCTCAATAGACTGCCAAAGAGTCTCCAGAGTAACCACCGCGTGGGGAAGGGGAATTGACACTGTACACTCCTCAAGAATAACTTCTCCAGGTGCAGTACCTTTGGTAGCAGTTCTCATGCTGCTGATCACCAGGCAACGCCTTCTGCAAGCACAGGACTTGCAACCGCATCCCTGATGGTAGTTCAGCAAGCTGGAGCTTTGGTATCAGGGGAAGAAAGAGAAACATCTTGCCATAAGAGCTTAGCGTAGGGTTACCACATGTCCGGATTTCCCCGGACATGTCCGGGGTGTCTGGGCGGGTTTTGCCCGCCCACCTGTTTGTCCAGATTTCTGGACAAGTGGGTGGGCGAGCGATGCCGTGAGTCTCCCCTCCCCTTATTTACTATCTGCCCTGGTGGTCTAGTGACCTCTTTGGGGCAGGAAAGAGCCCCCTCTTTCCTGCCCGGAGCACTGCCTGGCCTTGCCCTGCATCCTTCTCAGTCTTGGCTCAGGATTCAAAATGGCCGCCGAAAGTTGAAGCGGCCTCGCGAGACTTCAACTCTCGGCGGCCATTTTGAATCCCGAGCCGAGACCAAGAAGGATGCAGGGCAAGGCAGCGCTCCGGGCAGGAAAGAGGGGGCTCTTTCCTGCCCTGAAGAGGTCACTAGACCACCAGGGCAGTAGATAATAAGTAAGGGGAGGGGAGGGGAATATGTGACAAGGGGGAGGGGAGGTGACGGGGCAGGGGAGGGGAATATGTGACAAAGGGGGAGGGGAGGTGACGGGGGGGCAGGGGAGGGGAATATGTGACCTGGGGGAGGGGAGGTGATGGGGGAGGGGAGGGGAATACGTGACCCGGGGGAGGGGAATATGTGACAGGGGGCGGGTGATGATGCAAAAGGGGCGGGGTATGGGTGGGACAGGGGCGGGGCATGTGTCCTCTTTTTAAGAGGACAAAATATGATAACCCTAGCTCAGCGGCTCCTCCCAGTGAAGCTCTAACAGGGCCTCCTCCCTGTATTAGTTGTGGGCATCAAATGTAGTAATGCTCCAAAGTCTGCTGCACCAGTGAGGAAGCTCTAGCCAGTGAGGGTAAGACTTTAACTATCTCCTTCCTCTTAGTATAGGGCATACTGACTATCCTAGCCAGTATAGTGGTAACAGATCTGGAGCAGCAGATAAACGGAGTGTACAACTGCAGACTTAGGCTGCCATCTTACCCACTTCTCCTTGCCCAAGAACCACCTGTGAGGTTTTGATGTGCTTGTGATGACGGCTGCACTCAGGGAAGGCAGAGGGCTCCAGATTAGTTGGTGATGCTTAGGCATCCCAACCAGCTATGGCAATCCTCTCAATGGCTCCTCCCAGTACACCCATGGCCAGGCCCTGGGGCTAGGTAAGACATAGGGAACTAGGTGATGTTTTATGTTGGTTTAAATATTTAGAGTGAATCCAAAATTGATTTGGATAATGAGTGATATCTTACAGGTGGTCAAATATGACTGAAGGCTGAGATATATCCTGAGTTAGAGTGCTACAGACTGACTGGGCTAACTTATCCTTATCTGCCATCACCTATTATGTGATCATTGATATATCACAATAATATCACCAGTGTAACAAGAGATTGGTATTCTTAAAGAAAACACTGGCTGATGACTGCTGTGCTGTTTTATATTTGTGCAGTTGTTTCACAAATTATCATGTTGAGTCACTGGAAAATAGTTTTGAGATTAATTAATAGAGTAACTGTCCTCTGTTACTTGTATGACCTTTACACTAGCAGGGACAGTGATATCAAAAATTATAATACTCCCACAGTTCAAACACCCTATGTTTTTTCAGTCTTGCCACATGGCAATAAACTGACTGAAAAGTGATGAAATCAGATATGCATATTTCCTAGAATGCTGACTAAGGTGTGAAAAAAAAGTCAAAGAGAGAAATGTTTCATGTATATGCTGTAAATCAAACCTTGCTATCAGATGCAGTGTGACTGAAGCAGAAAGAGCTCAATTCAACTTAGAAACTGTAAGTACTCGTGCTTAAAAAATAATGTGACAATCTTCTGTAGAATATTAGAATTTCATATCAATTTCTACAAACTACACATTTATTCACAATGTATGAATCCCAGACAGTAATTGCTACAGAAGGGGGCGGGATGGGAAGATTTTGCTCATATGTAATGCCCTTTCAGAGAATTTTGTTGTTTCAGCCATATGCTCAAGTGACTCTGGGTATAGCATCCCTATCAATTTCCCTTAGGAGCAGAATATACCTTTGTGCTTATTTCAAGCAGCACAATGACCTAAAAATGCACAGAATTTCATGATGAATTTGTCACTGTAATGGTTTTAAATTTCAAATAATGTTTATTGTTTTTAGAAACATAAAAAAAAAAATGAACAGTTCAACAGAATATTGATACAGGAATCAAATAGCCTTGTATATTATATACACAAGTCTGGCAATAAGGCTGCAATATAAAAACAAACATATTTAAAGGAACCAACATTGAGAATATCAAGAAAAGATGAACAAGTGACAAAAAAAGAAAATAAATAAACCAAATCCCAGACAATGTTTCCAGTAGACCAGGGAAGGAAGTCCTAGTGTTCAAGGTCAGCATTTAGAGTCTTTTATTCATTTAGACTTGATTAGGCAATTACTGCTAGTCACCAAGGACTGTATTGCATGCTCTAGCTTACCCTCCTAACACTTTTGGCTGGATAAAGTTTTGGGGGGTAGTTGGAATGGAAAGGCTAGTTTGGCAAAAAAAAAGTGTCAGCCTTGGAGATATACTCACTTTTGGTCACCCCTTTTTCGGTCTTCTCCACCTTCCTGACTTAATTTGTTTGGATGGTTTAATCCTGATTACATTTCTTTTGTTACTGTATTTTTTTTTTAAAAGTAGATCAGAAATTTCATCTATATATCTTTTTTTTTTTTTTGAAAAAGGATTTTATGACTCATTAATTACAGATTGATAGGTAGAGTGAGCACGCCATGCCACCTGATTGTCTCAAAGAAAACTGTGATGCATCTTTTTGATGCCTTCCGCAGAAGATACTTCCAATGTATTCTGTCTTGAATTTCACAGAATCAGGTCAAGGTGTGAGAGGTATTATTTGGCTTGTATTAACATTAGTCTATTTAATGCAAGCAGTTCTTCTTTTGCTTGACTCTATCCAAATTCTTCCCTGTAGGGACTAAGAGGCCCTTTTACTAAAGAGCAGCATGTTTTCTGTATTTACCATCCGGATGATATTCGAAGTAATTTAAGTGGGCAGAAGAGGCTCTTGCACGCTTTAAGTTGCCTGTCACTGCCTATCTCCCGATAATCTGTGGGACTAAAGTGGACAGTGTCGCTGAATATGGCCTCTGACTGCCATTAAAAAAGTGGTGAATTCTATAACAATGCACATAAGCTAATTAGCGTTGATAAAAGCACTTAACAAGGAATAATGACAATAATTAAAATTTACATGCACAACTCACACACTGTGTCTAACTTCTAACACATGCAGACAAAAAGAGGCATGGTTTTGGGCGGGGAAATGGGCATTTCATGGGCGTTCTGAAATGTACGTATGTAGTTATAGAATATGGCCCTCTGTGCCTAAATCTACATGCCAGGATTTACGCCACATTTTTGTTGGTGTAAATGGATGCACGTAGATTTAGGTGCTGGGACATCAACTAAGTGTATTCTATATACCACTCCTAAATCTAGGCACTGCTTATAGAATAAGCTTAGGTGAAATATTTTCAATGTGGATTTCTTAGGCACCATATATAGAATCCCTCCTAAGCCCCTCATTCTATAATCTGCCACCTAAAGTTAGTTGCCAGCCCCCAGATTCTGTATAAGGTGCTGTGGGTGCTATGGGTGCCTTATAGCTTCAATCCATACACTTCAAAGCATTGTGAATTACTTTGAACAACTGTGCACAAAATAAACTCATAAGTTAGAAATTCCCATATCCACCGTCTATAAATATTCACAGCTTTAAATTGTCCTAACTCACAGGCTCTTATTAAAACAAACAAACACAGCATATTCTGGTTAAAGCTGCCTTAGCTGTTTTCCCAGATTCCTTTACCATGGCATAAAGAAATTCAGTACTCTGCATGAAATCTATTATTAACAAAAATACAGGCAATTTGAAGATATGTTGCAAGGGAAAGACACTTTTAAGATAGCCGTGATTCTTAGAAAAGTTATTTCCTTCCTTTCATAAATTAAATACATGTCAAAAACTGTCATTCTAGATTAAGAACATTACAACTTAAATCCTATATGATGCATAGCTTGTTTACATGTTTCTGAACTATTAGCACACATGAGTAAATAATCTATATACTGTACTAGAATGGATGCGGTCCTTATAAATCCCTCAAAGCCTAGGAAAAGCGTTCAGGCCCCTTGATGTATCCTTGGTGTTTGTACACAATCCTACTAAATAATGCAGAAGCAGAAGTAGTCAGTTATTTTTGGTCTAGTCAATTAGGGCCCCTTTTACTAAGCCGTGTAGGCGTCTATTTGCGCAGAACAAGCACCAAATTGGAGTTACCGCCCGGTTACTGCGTGGCCTTTGCAGTAATTTCAGTTTTGGCGCACATCCGCTATGCGCATCTGGAAAATATTTGTTATTTTCTGGCGCATGTAACAGACACATGCCAATTGGCATTTGACGCACATAGGTCATTACTGCCCAGATTCTTTACCGCTAGGTCTGTGGCTTGCCAAACGTCCATTTTGGGTCTGAGACCTTACCGCCAACCATAGACCTAGTGGTAAAGAATATGAGTGGTAATGACCTACGCGCGTCAAATAGCAATATTTTCCAGATACGCGCCAAAATTGAAATTACCCTAAGGGCCACACAGTAACCGGGTGGTAACTTCAATTTGGTGCGCATTCGGCATGCGTAGGTGCCTACGTGGCTTAATAAAAGGGGCCCTTAGTGTTTCAATTTTGTCATTGTTTCCTGTCACTAAGGAAACAGGATATGGCCACTAATCTCACAGAAACAAGCAAACATTTCATGTCTACCACAGCAGCACTAAGAAACTTCACTTATTATCAGAGTAAGTTAAGATTGACATTCACTCTAGCATATTTTAAACAATAGACATTAGCTCTATAACATTCAACCATAGCCACAATTCCCTATTAATTCTATGCTACAATAAAGATCAAATATTTCCTCAAATCCACTCCAGGAAGTATGACAACTTAATTCACACATAACAGATTTAAACTTGGGTGAAAAATTTTTGAAAGGCCTTTTCTTCTTCTTCTTAAGTAATTTCCCTAGGTGGAACCCTCACTGTAATGTAGTTACTATAAACCTCAAAACCCAAACAAACCGTGCAAAGGCAACTATATTTCCCAGAAATCTCAGAAACTAACATTGTGCAGGAGAGAAGAGGGAAAACTCAATCCTATGACACATTCCTCTAACAGATAGATTCGAGAAAATACATACTATTTGTAACTTATCACACACAAATAAATTATCCTAAATATGAGGTTTTGTAGCTCTGAATATCTTTGCAGCATTTTCCTCTTACCCCATATTGTTGAACCGTGAAGGATTAATAACACATTAGGCAAATGAATTTACAGCTCTCATACATCACATAGCTTAGTGTCACGTTTACTAAACAGGAACTGGGTTTGTGAGCCCTTGGACCACTGCCGAGGAGCGGCAGTGGCAGGCAAAACCACCCCACACCAGAAGCAAGGCAGAACACAATGTACCAGCAAATCCAGGCTAGGTCCCTAGGCAGTCAGCCAACAAGCAGAAGATAGGTCCAGGCAAAGTTTCAAAAGGCAGGCGGCAAGCAAAGCCAAGTCCAGGTCCAGGCAAAGGTTCAAAAGGTAGACAGCAAGCAAAGCAAAGTGCAGGTCCAGACAAAGGTTCAAAAGGCAGGCGGCAAGCAAAGCAAAGTCCAGGATCAGGCAAGGTTCAAAAGGTAGGAAACCAGCAAAAGCAGGATCAGGTCCAGACTAAGTCTCTCAGGCCGAAGTGCACCAGCACCCACGTACCAGGGCCTTAGACGATGCAAAGGCAACTGCAGAGAGATTCCAAAAGGCTAATAAGCCCAGCAGCACCTGGAACTCAGCTGCTGCAATCACCAGGCAGCTACGGGTGCTGTGCAGGCTCAAACAACACAAGCAAACCTGGCAGCCTGGAAGATCCGGACCGGACTGAGCAGAAATCTGGAATGGGTGATGGTCCATAGCAGCCACCCGTTATGACCACCAGAGGGCGAGGAAAGCACAGACATAACAGTGCTCCCTCCTCAAGGCCCCCCCTACCTCCACGGGGAATTCAGGTCTCCACGGGTAGCAATGATGGAATCTACGGAGGAGCCTCAAAACATGACCCGGGGTAGCTAGGCTGGAGCTTGAACCAAAGTCAAGACTGGCATCCGGACAGGCATCAGCGCCGACCCTCGGACCACTCTCAGGACTAGACCTCAAAGCAGACTCAGGCACAGCTTGGCTGGAACTTGAAATCAGAGCAGACTCAGCATTCTCTGGCCTGGAACTCAAAACAGACTCAGGCACCGGGCAGGAACTCAGAGTAGACTCAGGCACTTGGCTGGAACTCAGAGCAGGCTCAGGCACTTCTTGGCTGGAACTCCAGGCAGGCTCAGAAGCTTGACCGGAACTCAGAGCAGGCTCTGGCGCTTGGCTGGAACTCAGAGCAGGCTCAGGCACTTGGCTGGAACTCAGTGCAGACTCAGAAACATCTTGGCTGGAACTCAGGACAGGCTCAGAAGCTTGACTGGAACTCAGAGCAGACTCCGGCGCTTGGCAGGATCTCAGAACAGACTCAGGCTAATCTGGGCTGAAACTCAAAACAGACTCAGGCTCTGGGCAGGGACTCAGAGCAGGCTCAAGCACTTGGCTGGAATTCAGTGCAGACTCTGGAACATCTTGGCTGGAACTCAGGGCAGGATCAGTCTCATCTTGGCTGGAACTCGCACCCAGAGTGAACTCAGCATCATCTGGGCTGGAACTCGAACTCAGCAAAGGCTCGGCTAGGAGTGACACTTGAATGGGAATCAAAGGCTCAGTTAGAAGCATCACTCAAACTGGACTCAGAGGCCTGACTGGAAACATCACTTGGACTGGCATTGGAGGCTCGGTTCAAAGTGCGACTTAGACTGGACTCCGAGGCTTGAGTGGAAGCGTCACTTGACCGAGGATTGGAGGCTCTGTTTGAAGCGCCACCCAAACTGGAATTGGAGGCTCGGTCAGAAGCGTCACTCGGACTGGACTCAGAGGCTTGAGTGGGAGCGCCCCTTGACCTGGGATTGGAGCCTCGGTTAGAAGCGTCCCGTGGACTGGACTCCGAGGCTTTAGTGGGAGCGCCACTTGAACAGGACTCAGGGCTTGCCTGGAACTGGAACTCAGCATGGACTCAGCGGCTTGGCCGGGGCTGGAACTTGGCTTGAACTCCGGAGCAATTCGGCTGACAGCGTCCCTCAGGATGGACTGATTGTACGCCTGGACCTCGGGATTCGCAAGACGCTTTCTTTCGATGGCAGCTTCCCAAGTATCCCGCAGAGCAGAGACGAAGAGAAGTAGGTGGCGATATTTCCAAAGTGGGGTCCTAGGATCAATGGCCGAAACAGGGTTTTCCACGAGCCCAAGCTGCCTGATACGCTTCCTCTCTGCTGAAGCTTCAGGCAGTTTCTTCATGAGTGGATCAGCCAAACGTTTCCCACGATATTCCTCTACAGTCATGAAAAGATCAGGAACAATAATAGAGCCAGAACCGAACTTCACCAGGGAAACAAGGGCAGAAGTTCTAGACCGGAAGCCTAGCAGATAGGGTGATCCTGCCGAGCTCATGGCCTTTGCATTCTGTCACGTTTACTAAACAGGAACTGGGTTTGTGAGCCCTTGGACCACTGCCGAGGAGCGGCAGTGGCAGGCAAAACCACCCCACACCAGAAGCAAGGCAGAACACAACGTACCAGCAAATCCAGGCTAGGTCCCTAGGCAGTCAGCCAACAAGCAGAAGATAGGTCCAGGCAAAGTTTCAAAAGGCAGGCGGCAAGCAAAGCAAAGTCTAGGTCCAGGCAAAGGTTCAAAAGGTAGACAGCAAGCAAAGCAAAGTGCAGGTCCAGACAAAGGTTCAAAAGGCAGGCGGCAAGCAAAGCAAAGTCCAGGATCAGGCAAGGTTCAAAAGGTAGGAAACCAGCAAAAGCAGGATCAGGTCCAGACGAAGTCTCTCAGGCCGAAGTGCACCAGCACCCATGTACCAGGGCCTTAGACGATGCAAAGGCAACTGCAGAGAGATTCCAAAAGGCTAATAAGCCCAGCAGCACCTGGAACTCAGCTGCTGCAATCTCCAGGCAGCTATGGGTGCTGTGCAGGCTCAAACAACACAAGCAAACCTGGCAGCCTGGAAGATCCGGACCGGACTGAGCAGAAATCTGGAATGGGTGATGGTCCATAGCAGCCACCCGTTCTGGCCACCAGAGGGCGAGGAAAGCACAGACATAACACTTAGAAACCTTTTCTTTCATTTCACCTACATATTGCTTAGCTAAATTCAATTGCAAAACTTGGCATGGCATAAGCATGGCAAAGTCATATCATTTTAATACTCTTGCTAGGTGAAAAGTACTTAAAGACAATGTAAAAAATATGTTAACACTCATTCTTACTCGTTTTGCTTAAAATTCTAAACATTTTAATATAGCACAGGGCTGTTATCTCAACTACAGATTTTTTACTTCCTTTCCTGTCCCGCTGAAAGGACTGTAAACGGCATTAGTCAAGAACATGCCAACATAAGACCGCAGTCAGCCTACAGTTCCCTAGTCTGGCCACACAACACTTAACAGCTAACAGACCACACTGGAGGCACACATATAAACAGGACACTATCTGCAGACATAAAATTCTGAGCAGATTTTTAAATGTAATCGGGAATATCTGAAAGACTGGGCTGAGTACTCAAGTTCTGCTTTCTCTATACATAGATATCCATTAGATGGGAATCCTCCAGTATTCCCATTAAAGAACACAATTTAGACTGATCCAAAAATCTCCATTGCAATGCATAGTTTTCTCAAGAACAATTATATTTGTTTTATTTTTCAGTTCTACTGCAGTTCTGACAAATAGCAGCGTAAGTGAAACATGTCCTTGAACTGAATGATCTTTTTCACTTAACAACAGTGAGCTTAAACATTATTAGCTCTCCTTCCATATCCATGTGGTTTCCTGTCACCACAAATTCTACTAGTCATGGCTTTTCTGATTCCTTGCATGGCACTTGGACTGCTGGTTTGCCAGACACAAAAATAGCATTTACACCCAATAATCATCAAGGAATAAGAATGAGAGCTTTTCCTGCCATGACCCTAATGCTGTGGCTCTCTTTACATCTTAATATTTCCTGCAGCACTTTCCTTTAAACAACCAGAATCAGAATGCGTGTATCCGTTAACAACTCCAAGAGAGAATGAGAGAAGTCCAAGGAGGTGGCACAAAAACTGATTGCCTAAGACTCCATCAGGCAGGTTAAATACCTGGCTCTTTACTTCAAACTCTAGGAGGCCAAAGGAAAGAAATCCACACACACACCACCAATAAAAAAAATATATATATATATATATATATATATATATATATATATATATATATATATATATATATACATCAAAGGCCTTTGGGGGAGAAAGTGTGGATCCCACTTAAGGGGTATTTTACTAAAGCTTTGCTCGAGTTATCTGCTGCAGGGCCCTTAGGAATAAAATGAGTCCTGCTGCAGATAACTTGAGCTAAACTTTAGTAAAAGACCCTCATAATGACAGTGAATTTACCCAGAACTGTCTCAAAATTCCTCAGGTCCTCTGCTTTTTTATTAAAAATGTATTAAGTAATAAATTAACTGGTTATATCACAAATCATGGAACACAAACTTTGAAAAATCATTGGCTAGATTATATTCTACTTATATCTGCAAGTTCAGGGGATTCAGGGTACTTTCTAAAACTGCTAGTGGTTCCAGTAAAAATCTAACATTTAAAGGAATGTGGAACTATCATACATTATTCCATACATCATCGCATTCACTTTCCTCTTCCAAACATGTTTATGTCTAATAAAAGATTTCTGCATCTGGTAAAGACAGCATTTAGTCATTTCCATCTTATTTATTATATTAACATTTAGCCTCTAATATTCCTCTCTGTGAATGGAAGGACCATTATTTTCAAATATAACATTAATATCATCAGTACATCCCCTGGTGGGCAGGTCCTGGCTACAGGAGTACTTCCTATTTCACCAGGGTGATGCTCTCCTTCTAGGAGACCTCCTTCCTCCAAGGCAGCACAGGGGCTGCCACACTGGAGGTGGGACTTCTCTACAATGTCCCCGTAGGTCTCATCTATGTACCTTTCTGTCTCCCTCAGCTCCTCCAAGAGAACAGACCTGTTCTATGAGAGCTAGGAGCTCTTTGCATCAGGCACACACATATAACCACTCACCAACTGGGAGATAATCAAACATGTGACACTCAATGCAAAAGACTGGATAGCATCCTTCTCGCTACTGGACTGCTGTCTCCATCTTAGTATTTTTGAGTTTTTTAATAATATAAAACTTTGCTAAGGTATTAATGATATTAACCTAATATAAAAATGTCTTTAGCTTATATGGTATATTGTGTGATTTTATTTTAGCATTTTCTTCTTAGAAAGTAATGAAATATAATTAAAACTCTGTAAGAGCACTCCTCTCGTTATCCTAATTACAATAACTGACTATAAATGAAGAGTTTTGCTCGGGGTGGGCAGGTGTTGGTGAGGGTGGGTGGGATGAAGGCTAAACTAGTCCTGCAGTGCCTGCTACAGGTTATCTGTTAATGGATGAATAGAGGAATAGATGGGTCACTGTAGGCTCAGGTAGACTAAGATCTGTGACACAGAAGCTCTCACCTTCCCAAGCTTTGCCCCTGTCAAATTCTTTTGCTGCGCTGATGCTGAAAAAATAAGTTCTGTGGTGGAACCAGAGGCAATGAAAATAGCACAACCCAAGAAACATCCCCCAAATAATGACAGATTGGTGAAAGGTAGAAAATTCTTACATAGTAACATAGTAAATGACGGCAGATAAAGACCTGTACGGTCCATCCAGTCTGCCCAACAGGATGAACTCATTTTACATGGTATGTGATACTTTATATGTATACCCGAATTTGATTTGTCCTTGCTATCCTGCAAATATTAAAATTGCATTTACTCAGGATACTAGCAAACTCCTATTTACAATAGAAAAACACAACTTCATAGTAACATAGTAGGTGACGGCAGAAAAAGACCTGCACGGTCCATCCAGTCTGCCCAACAAGATAAACTCATATGTGCTACTTTTTGTGTATACCTTGATTTGTACCTGTCCTCTTCAGGGCACAGACCATATAAGTCTGCCCAGCACTATCCCCGCCTCCCAACCACCAGTCCCGCCTCCCACCACCGGCTCTGGCACAGACTGTATAAGTCTGCCCAGCACTATCCCCGCCTCCAAACCATCAGTCCCGCCTCTCACCACCGGCTCTGGCACTTGTTTTTGGCACTACTTATCAGAGACTCCATTATCAGAGGCATTAACTTAGGAACAAAGTTCAGGGGTTCCAAACTAGTGAAATGTCTTCCAGGATCTTCAGTTACAAGATGTACAAACCAAATACTGAAAGTGAACCGAGAAGAGAGCGAGTCTTCAAACGCTGATGTTGTAATTCATAAGTATATAAGTACATAAGTATTGCCATACTGGGAAAGACCAAAGGTCCATCAAACCCAGCATCCCGTTTCCAACAGTGGCCAATCCAGGTCACAAATACCTGGCAAGATCCCAAAAAGTACAAAACATTTTATACTGCTTATCCCAGAAATAGTGGATTTTCCCCCAAGTCCATTTAATAATGGCCTATGAACTTTTCCTTTAGGAAGCCGTCCAAACCTTTTTTAAACTCTGCTAAGCTAACCACCTTTACCACATTCTCTGGCAACGAAATCCAGAGTTTAATTACACGTTGAGTGAAGAAAAATTTTCTCCGATTCATTTTAAATGTACTACATTGTAGCTTCATCGCATGCCCCTTAGTCCTAGTATTTTTGGAAAGTGTAAACAGACGCTTCACATCTACCCGTTCAACTCCACTCATTATTTTATAGACCTCTATCATATCTCCCCTCAGCCGCTTTTTCTCCAAGCTGAAGAGCCCTAGGTGCTTTAGCCTTTCCTCATAGGAAAGTCGTCCCATCCCCTTTATCATTTTCGTCTCCCTTCTCTGCACCTTTTCTAATTCCACTATATCTTTTCTGAGGTGCGGCAACCAGAATTGAACACAATATTCGAGGTGCGGTCACACCATGGAGCGATACAAAGGCATTATAACATCCTCATTTTTGTTTTCCATTCCTTTCCTAATAATACCTAACATTCTATTTGCTTTCTTAGCCGCAGTAGCACACTGAGCAGAAGGTTTCAATGTATCGACGACACCCTTTCTTGGTCTGTGACTCCTAACGTGGAACCTTGCAAGATGTAGCTATAATTCAGGTTCCTCTTTCCCACATGCATCACTTTGTACTTGCTCACATTAAACGTCATCTGCCATTTGGATGCCCAGTCTCCCAGTCTCGTAAGGTCCTCTTATAATTTTTCACAATCCTCCCGCGATTTAACGACTTTGAATAACTTTGTGTCATCAGCAAAATTAATGACCTCACTAG
The DNA here is from genome assembly GCF_901765095.1 of Microcaecilia unicolor. Classification (NCBI taxonomy): domain Eukaryota; kingdom Metazoa; phylum Chordata; class Amphibia; order Gymnophiona; family Siphonopidae; genus Microcaecilia; species Microcaecilia unicolor. Next base: position 340,427,562 of record NC_044031.1, on the reverse strand, counting down.
TTACTTCCATCTCTAGGTCATTTATAGATATATTAAAAAGCAGCAGTCCCAGCACAGACCCCTGGGGAACCCCACTAACTACCCTTCTCCATTGAGAATACTGACCATTTAACCCTACTCTCTGTTTTCTATCTTTTAACCAGTTTTTAATCCACAATACAACTCTACCTCCTATCCCATGACTCTCCAATTTCCTCTGGAGTCTTTCATGAGGTACTTTGTCAAACACCTTCTGGAAATCCAGATACACAATATCAACCGGCTCACCTTTATCCACATGTTTGTTCACCCCTTCAAAGAAATGTAGTAGATTGGTGAGGCAAGATTTCACTTCATTAAATCCATGTTGACTTTGTCTCATTAATCCATGCTTTTGTACATGCTCTGTAATTTTGTTCTTAATAATAGTCTCTACCATTTTGCCCGGCACCGACGTCAGACTCACCAGCCTATAATTAACCGGATCTCCTCTGGAACCTTTTTTTAAAAATCGGCGTTACATTGCCCACCCTCCAATCTTCCAGTACCATGCTCAATTTTAAGGATAAATTACATATTACTAACAATAGCTCCGCAAGCTCATTTTTCAGTTCTATCAGTACTCTGCTACTCTTCAGTTTGTAGAACTGCCCCATTACATCCTCCAGGTTTACAGAGAATTCATTAAGAATTCATTAAGAATTCATTACACGATGTGATACCCACAAGCGAGCCTTCTCCGGAGTAGCCCCCACACTCTGGAATGTATTGCCTGAAAGGCTCCGCTTAATACAAGACTATCTCTACTTCAGGAAGCAGGTGAAAGCTTGACTCTTCAACCAAGCCTTTAATGGAAGAAGTAACTAACTGTTAGTCTCACTCACACACACAAGGAGTAACTCAGGCTGCACATACTGAAGCGGGACATGTTTATCCACTCCTCCATGTGCAACTTTCTTCAAATCAGTCACCTTACTTTCTAATTCTTCCTACTTTCTTTTTTTTGTTATTATATTTCTTTATTTCAACAAATTAAACAAGAACAATCTTGTTATGAAATACAGCCATAAAATATAAGAAAAAAAAACTTTAACAAGCAAAACAGTTTTTTTTAAAGCTTCCTTAGACCACTAAATTCTTAGGGGGGGCTAAATGAAAAGAGATTACATTCCATCTATTATGTTTATAAACAAGGCTGCATACCTCCCATTATTAAATTTCAAGTGATATTACAGTTGTCTCATCTGTAGAAATGATTTATGCTGATCTGGTGAATAAAATACATATTTCATCAATCCCATTTTTATAATGCATTTACAGGGATAGGCTAAGAAAAAGGAACCCCCCAAACTCCAATGTCCCCTTTTTCAAAGCCAAAAATGCCTTCCTCTTTTGCTGGGTTTGTTTGGTGACATCGGGATATATCCAGTCCTTCTCTCCTCCAAAGAGGGAGCTGGCGTTTTTGAAGTAGAGTCTCATAACAGAATTTAAGTCTTGCTCGAATAAGAAAGAGACTAAAAGCGTAGCTCTTTGTGTAGTATTTTCCAAGGATTGTTCCGGTAAGAGCGAGATATTATTCAAATCAGTTTGTCGATTTCCTACGTCTCTAGTTTTTCCTGCTTCCAGTTTCGAATTTTCAATATAATATATTTTATTTATTGGAGGAATAGCTTCATCAGGAATTTTTAAGATTTCTTTAAGATACCTTTTAAATAAATCCATCGAGGAATTTCCTAAAAGTTTAGGAAAGTTTAAAAGACGCAGGTTCAAACATCTGTTATAATTTTCAATTTGCTCTAATTTTTGACATAAGTCTGAATTATCTTTAATTGCTGTTATCTTAAAGTCTTGCAACTGTTCAATATCTTTTTCTACTTTAACTACTTTTGCTATTAATTCTTGTTTCACACCATCCACCATATTTTTCATCTCTTCAAATTTCCTGTTCAAAAGTTGTAACTCACCTGATGTCTTTTGTAAAGTGCCTTCCATTTTATTAAACATGATCCAAATCATTTCCAAATTTACCTCCGGAGTTTTTCCTTGGGCTCCTGCCTCAGGTCTCGGCGTTTCTTTCGGCAGCTCTAGTCCCTCAGTCGACGGCTTTCCTATCACACTTCCAGTGGCAGGCTGAGTCGTGTCCAGGACTGTCGTCAACATCGGGCACGGAGGGAGTATCAACATTGGTGGTGAAAGGGAGATTTCCTCTCCCCGTGAGGTTTCCTCTTCTCCGGCAAACTTCACATTGGGATCCCTCCCCAGGTTATTCTAAGAGGACCCGGTAAAGAAATGCTCTATTCTCGGCTGAACAGGCATAGAGGTCGTGGGGGAGGGGGGGGGGCGAGGGAATCCGTCTCACCACTCCTTTACGCTTTGTATGTGGCATAGTTAGAAGAAGAAAATTCAGGAAAAATTGCCGATTGAAAAGAGCGCTTCACCACCGATCAGCTATGCGGCCATCTTGAAACGCCCCCCCCTATTCTTTCCTCTCTTCCTACTTTCTTACCCATCTATATGTTACAACTTTGCCTTACCCTTCACTACCAATTATAATGCTCTATTACATATTGTGTTGACATTGCTAGTATACCATGCCATACTTTGTATTGTTTTCGAATATTTTTACTGCTGTAATTGCCTATTGCTCATGTTCGATCTATTCTTACTGTACACCGCCTTGAGTGAACTCCTTCAAAAAGGTGGTAAATAAATCCTAATAAATAAATAAATAAAGTTTCTCCAACTCGTCTGCTTCGAATACCATTTCTGGCACCGGTTCCCCACCCGAATCTTCCTCGGTGAAGACCGAAGCAAAGAATTCATTTAATCTCTCCGCTACAGCTTTGTCTTCCCTGATCGCCCCTTTTACTCCTCGGTCATCTAGCGGTCCAAACAATTCTTTTGTCGGCTTCCTGCTTTTAATATACCTTAAAAAAATTTTACTATGTGTTTTTGCCTCCAACGCAATCTTTTTTTCGAAGTCCCTCTTAGCCTTAACCTGCCCGAGGTTTACAGAGAATTCATTAAGAATTCATTATGAATTCATTACACTATGCCGCATACGAAGCATAAAGGAGTGACATTCCTTATGTTGTTTCTTATTATTTTCAGTCGGTTCCTTCTTCCATTTTCTGAAGGATTTTCTTTTCACCTGGGGACAAATGACCTATCCAACAATAGCAACTTTACAGCACAGAGAGCATTCCAGAAGCTTGGGGAGGGACTGAAATCTTTGGTTCAGACTGTGGCTTTTTCTGAAGTAATTCCCACATGGGGGAAGGGATAGGAAAGACTACACAAAACAGTGGAGTTCAATAAGTGGCTTGAGTCTTGGTGTAAAGAAGAAGGTTTTGGATACATAGGAGCATGGGGTAATACATGGAAAAATAACAGGCTGTACTGTAATGATGGGTTACATCTTTCGTTGATGGGAAAAAGGATCCTTGGGGAGAAATTCAGACAGTATGTTTCTAGACATTTAAACTAGAGGGTGGGGGTGACAAAAGGAAACAAGGAATTTCAGAAAGTCACCCCCAGAATAAACTTGATGGCAGAGGGAAAGGTCATGTAAATATAGAAAACCACCTAAACTCAAGAAGCACATGGAAAGCAATGAGCACAAATGTTCGTAGTCTAGGTAAAAAAGTTCAAGACTTGCAAGCCCTGATGTTTGAAGAAAACTTGGATATTGTTGCTATTACAGAGACGTGGTTCAATGATTCCCATGAATGGGATGTGACCGTACTGGGCTATAATCTTTTTAGGAAGGATAGAGAGGGATGAAGAGGTTGAGGAGTGGCACTGTATGTGAGAGACAATATCAGAGTGACTGAAATGTGGGGGACCTGGGGAAATGAAGAAGCTTTATGGATTGTCCTGGAAAGAGAAGATGGAACTTGTATCCACACGAGGGTTATCTACAGACCTCCGGCACAAACGGAGAAGCTAGACAAGGATCTGATAGAGAATATTCAAAAGATTGGTATGAAAGGGGAGGTGCTACTGTTGGGAGATTTCAATTTGTCTGATGTGGATTGGAACGTCCCGTCTGTGGAATTGGAAAGAAGTAGGGAGATTTTGGATGCCAGTCAAAGTGCTTTGCTCAGACAAATGATGACGGAATCCACAAGGGAAGGGTCAATGCTGGATCTAGTGCTCACGAATGGGGGTAGTGTTTCCAATATCCGAGTGGGTGCCCACCTATGTAATAGTGATCATCACACCGTATGGTTTGAAATAAGGGCGAAGGCGGAGTGCGGACGCACAAAACTCAAAGTACTGGATTTCAGACGTACTGATTTTGATAAAATTGGGGAATACCTGAAGAAGGAGCTGTTGGCGTGGGAAGGCTTAGGATATGTGGAAAAACAGTGGTCCAAGCTAATGGCTGCTATAAATATGGCGAATGATCTTTACGCGAGGAAAGTAAACAAAAACAAGAGAAGCAGGAAGCCTATATGATTCTCCAAACAAGTAGCTGAAAAAATAAGAGCAAAAGAGGCTTTGTTCAAGAAATACAAAAGAACGCAACGAGAGAATCACAGAAAAGATTATCGGATTAAACTCAAAGAAGCGAAGAGGGAAATATGGCTAGCAAAAGCGTGAGTGGAAGAAAAAATGGCTAAAGATGTAAAGAGAGGTGACAAGACCTTTCTCAGATATATTGGAGGAAGAAGAAAAGATAGGAATGCAATTGCGAGACTGAAAGATAATGAGAATGTGTATGTGGAGAGTGATGAAGATAAAGCGAACGTGCTAAACAATTATTTCTCTTTGGTGTTTTTACAGAGGGAAATCCTGGAGAAAGACCACGGTTGTCTGCAGAGGGAATATCTGGGAATGGAGTGGATACTGTGTTGTTTACGGAAGAAAGAGTGTATAAACAGCTTGAGAATCTGAAGGTGGACAAAGCTATGGGGCCGGATGGGATACATCCCAGGATACTGAGGGAGCTCAGGGATGTCCTGGTGGGACCTCTTAAAGATTTATTTAATAGATCTTTAGAGACGGGAGAGGTTCTGTGGGATTGGAGATGAGCGGATGTGGTCCCTTTTCACAAAAGTGGAGACAGGGAAGAAGTGGGAAACTACAGAATGGCGAGTCTCATGTCAGTGGTAGGAAAAATAATGGAGTCGCTGCTGAAAGAAAGGATAGTTAACTTTCTAGAAGACAACGGGTTACAGGACCTGAGGCAACTTGGCTTTATCAAAGGAAAATCCTGCCAAACGAATCTCATTGACTTCTTTGACTGGGTGACAAAAGAAATGGATGAAGGCCGTGCACTAGATGTAATCTACTTGGATTTCAGCAAAGCCTTTGATATGGTCTCCCACAGAAGACTCATGAATAAGCTGAAAGGGTTGAATTTAGGACTGGAAGTGGTGAACTGGATAGAAAACTGGTTGACCGACAGGTGGCAGAGGGTGGTGGTAAATGGAATCCGCTCAGAAGAAAGGATGGTGAGCAGTGGCGTTCCTCAGGAGTCGATGCTGGATCCCATTTTGTTTAATATATTTGTGAGAGATATTGCTGAAGGGTTGGAAGGAAAGGTTTGCCTTTTTGCGGATGACATGAAGATAGCCAATAGATTGGATACCCTGGACGGAGTAGAAACAATGAGAAGGGACCTCCAAAAGTTAGAAGAATGGCCGAGGGTCTGGCAGTTAAAATTAATAGTTCAACTTATCCGGGGTGTGTAATAACGTTCGGTTTTCCTATTTTTAAATTAGTATTACTTAAAAAAAAAACATACAAAGCTAATCATAGTGTTTCAGTGCAAAAAAATTTTTTTAATTATTTTTTTATGCTAATGGTGCTCAGTAACTGGGTAGCTTCCGCTGGACTGACTGGCAGACCCAAATTGCTTCATACCCGACTTGACATCATAGCACCGCCTACCTCCTACCTATGGTCAATACACGTTGTTGTCAACAGTTGTTATGCATTAGCAGGCTTAGTGTGACTCTAAATTGCAAATAGCATATTTTTAAAACAACTGCAGCATCTTGGTTCTATGGAATGATAATTATTGGTGCAACTCAGTCCAGCTGGGGCCCCAGCACTCCTAATGACGTGTAGTGAAGTAGCCGTGATTCAAAAAATGTTCCCTGTTTAGTCCAGCTGGGGCCCCAGCACTCCTAATGACGTGTAGTGAAGTAATGTTCCCTGTTTTCATTATATTTATAGTTCCCTACATGCGTGCATGTTTCGCAGGAAGTGTCATCAAGGGAACGTTATTCTAAAACAAATAAAAAGTGACATTGAATCAGACTAATGTCATTCCCTCAGAACCACATGTATCTGTCAGTCACAATACAAGCAATCATAAAGCTAAATTATATCAGAATCATTATAAGGCTAACCTGTAGCAGGAACAGCTCAACCTCCATTCTCATCCGGCCGAGATGCCGGTGTATGCGCAGTAACTTCGCATCTGGCCTCTCCCCTTTCCTTTTAAACCGTGGAAAGGTGTGTCATCGCCCACCAATCAATCTCTTTGTTTAGTCCATGAGGACTCACCGTGTGCCATTGATAGATTAAACATTGTTCCTTCTGTATTAGAGGTGACACCACATCTCCACCATAATTGTCCGGTAGTTGGTACAATACCACAAATAAAAGATCTGTTTCTTCATGTTTAGCCGATAACCAATGCGTTACTAGGGGCGCCTCTTTCTTCTGGTTCCGCAGATTGCTCAGGTGATCCGGTATGCGATCCTTGATCCTACATTTGGTTTGACCGATATACCATTTTGCACACGGGCAATGGATTCCATACACCACCCGTGCCGATTCACAGTTAGTGCTATTTCTCAATACATAGTCATTCCCTGTGGTTGGGTGCTCAATTGTGGAGGTAATCCAAGCATGCTGGCATTTATTATGACCACCCCTCATATTAAGGGGGGGCTTGTTCATGTTTCCTTTTAAACAGTTCACCCAAATTGTGGGCCCTGGTGTATGCAAAATATATTTCCGGCGGTATATCATGTAGCTGCAATAGAATGATGTTCTTAATATGTTTAGCCTGTGATGAAAACGGTAGAACACACACCATCTGATCATGTTGTCTCCGGGTTGCTACAGGAGGCTGTAATAGCCATTGCCACTGGACGTTTCTTGCTCTTTTATGGGCTTTCTTTAACACTTTCTTTGGCTAACCCCAGCATCTGAGTCTCTGATATAAGTCAGCAGCATGTTTATCAAACAACTCCGTAGATTGGCATAGTCTCCTCAACCGGAGAAACTGGCCCGTGGGGATGCCGTCTTTCTGAGATCTGGAGTGAAAACTGTTATAATGGAGAATGGAATTGGTGTCAGTAGGTTTTCGGTGGATCTGGGTCTGAAATCTTCCAAGATGTATTTCAATGCATATATCTAAGAAAGTAATTCGGTCTTATGCTGTAGAAGTTTCAAAAGAGATATTTCGGTCACAAGAATCAAGATGTTGGAAAAATTGTTGTAAGTCCTCTTGCTCACCTGTCCAAATCAAAAGTATATCATCGATAAATCTCTTCCAGAGTGCAATGTGAGTAGCGAACCTGGATGAATATACAAATGACTTTTCAAAATGGCCCATGGCGACTCCGCAGGTCTGTAAATAATATTGCTCTTCAAATTGAAAATAAGTCCTCAGAGTCACCTGTTGAGCCATTTGGTTCAATAGTGATATCTTCTCACTGGAATAATCCATCATCCCCAACTGTCTATCAATGAGTGTTAAGGCTTGCTGTTGGGGTATTACCATATATAGGGAGCGTACATCCATGGTAACCAGAGTTATGAGTCCCTCCATAGTGGGTAGATCTTGCAGAATCGTAATAAGGTGCGTGGAGTCCCTAACATATGAGGGGATAACCAATACTGACGGTTGCAAATGAAAATCTAGGTACTAAGAAAGTGGTTCATTTAAAGCACCATTACTGGCGACTACTGGTCTCCCAGGTGGATCAGGCAACGTCTTGTGTATTTTCGGCACAAAACAAATTTGGGGAACCCGTGGGTGTGCCATATATAGATATTGAAATTCTTTAATAGAAATTATTCCCATGGTATTAGCTGTTTGCAGGAGGATTTTAACATCTATCTGATATTGGTTAGTAGGATCTTGATCTAAGACCCTATAAAAGTTTTGATCTTCTAATTGGTGTAATGCTCCCTCCCTGTACCTTACCATATCCTGTATTACTGCCCCTCCCCCCTTATCTGCTTTATGAATTATGATAGTGTTATCCTGTTAAAATTTAATGCCAAGAAGTGCAGAGTGATGCATTGGGGGTGTAGAAACCCAAAAGAGAGATACTGAATATGAGGGGAGAGATTAGTAAGCGAGACTCAAGAGAGAGACCTTGGGGTGTTGGTGTTGGAGGATATAAAGGTGTAGAAACACTGTGACAAGGTAACGGCCGTGGACAGAAGGATGCTAGGCTGCATAGAGAGGGGTATAACCAGCAGAAGAAAGGAGGTGTTGATTCCCCTCTACAAGTCATTAGTGAGGCCCCACTTGGAGTACTGTGTTCAGTTTTGGAGGCCATATCTTGCTAAAGATGTAAAAAGACTGGAAGCGGTGCAAAGAAAAGCTACAAAAATGGTAGGGGAATTACGTTGCAAACCGTATGAGAGACTTGCCGACCTGAACATGCATACCTTAGAGGAAAGAAGAAACAGGGGTGACATGATACAGACGTTCAAATATTTGAAAGGTATTAATCCGCAAACGAACCTTTTCCAAATACGGGAAGGTGGTAGAACTACTACTAGTACTTATCATTTCTATAGCGCTACTAGACGTACGCAGTGCTGTACACTTGAACATGAAGAGACAGTCCCTGCTCGACAGAGCTTACAATCTAATTAGGACAGACAAACAGGACAAACAAGAGATAAGGGAATATTAAAGTGAGGATGATAAATAAGGGTTCTGAACAAGTGAACAAGGGTTAGGAGTTAAAAGCAGCATCAAAAAGGTGGGCTTTTAGCTTAGATTTGAAGACGGTCAAAGATGAAGCTTGTCGTACCGGCTCAGGAAGTGTATTCCAGGCATATAGTGCAGCAAGATAAAAGGAACGGAGTCTGGAGTTAGCAGTGGAGGAGAAGGGTGCAGATAAGAGAGATTTACCCAGTGAACGGAGTTCCCGGAGAGGAATGTAGGGAGAGATGAGAGTGGAGAGGTACTGAGGAGCTGCAGAGTGAATGCACTTATAGGTCAATAAGAGGAGTTTGAACTGTATGCGGAAACGGATAGGAAGCCAGTGAAGTGACTTGAGGAGAGGGCTAATATGAGCATAACAACCCTGGCAGAGTATTAGTTGTGCAGCAGAATTTTGAACAGATTGAAGAGGAGAGAGATGGCTAAGTGGGAGACCTGTGAGAAGCAAGTTGCAATAGTCTAAGCGAGAAGTGATAAAAGCGTGGATGAGGGTTCTGGTAGTGTGCTCAGAAAGGAAAGGGCGAATTTTGCTGATATAGAGAAAGAAACGACAGGTTTTAGCAGTCTGTTGAATATGTGCAGAGAAGGAGAGGGAGGAGTCGAAGGAGAGGGAGGAGAACTAGAGGACATGAATTGAGGTTGAAGGGGGGCAGACTCAGGAGTAATGTCAGTAAGTATTTTTTCACGGAGAGGGTGGTAGATACGTGGAATGCCCTCCCGTGGAAGCAGGGCCGTGCCAATATGGTAAGTGAGGTAAGCATGGCAGGGGGGCGCCGTCATTTGGGGGGCGCTGCCGCACCATGCTTACCTCCTCGCCCTCCCACTCCCATTGCCCAACTGCCCACGCTATCTTCTCTCCTGCAGCAAATCCCTTTTTCTTTTTTTAATACTTTTAATTTTACCTCCGTCCGGCAGCGCAGCATCAGTGCAGGAGGCGGCGCTCCCGGTCTAGCCTTCCCCTTCGCTCATGTTCCGCCTTCTTCTGACATCATTTCCTTGATGTCAGAAGAAGGCGGAACATGAGCGAAGGGGAAGGCTAGACACGTCGGAAGCGCCGCCTCCTGCACTGACGCTGCGCTGCCGGGTGGTCACGGAGGAAAAATTAAAAGAAAAAAAAAGAAAGGGAATAGTTGCCGGAGAGCAGGGGAGAGAGAGGAGCATGCAAGGGCAGGGTTCATGGAAGGGAGAGAGAGGATTTGCTGGATAGGGTCAGGGATGAATGGAGGGGGCAAGGGACAGATGGGCATGGATTGATGGGAGGGTAGGGCTCAGGGAGAGAGGAGAATTGCTGGATAGGGTGAATGGAGGGGGCAGGGGACAGAGGAGCATGGATGGGCATGGATTGGGAGGGCAGGGCTCAGGGAGAGAAGGAAATTGCTGGATAGGGTCAGAGATGAATGGAGGGGGCAAGGGACAGATGGGCATGGATTGATGGGAGGGTAGGGCTCAGGAAGAGAGGGGAATTGTTGGATAGGGATGAATGGAGGGGGCAGGGGACAGGGGGGCATGGATGGATATGGATTGCAGGGCAGGGCTCAAGGAGAGAGGGGAATTGCTGGATAGGGTGAATGGAGGGGGCAGGGGACAGAGGAGCATGGATGGGCATGGATTGGGAGGGCAGGGCTCAGGGAGAGAAGGAAATTGCTGGATAGGGTCAGAGATGAATGGAGGAGGCAAGGGACAGATGGGCATGGATTGATGGGAGGGTAGGGCTCAGGAAGAGAGGGGAATTGTTGGATAGGGATGAATGGAGGGGGCAGGGGACAGAGGGGCATGGATGGATATGGATTGCAGGGCAGGGCTCAGGGAGAGAGGGGAATTGCTGGATAGGGTGAATGGAGGGGGCAGGGAACAGAGGAGCATGGATTGGCATGGATTGGGAGGGCAGGGCTCAGGGAGAGAGGGAAATTGCTGGATAGGGTCAGAGATGAATGGAGGGGGCAAGGGACAGATGGGCATGGATTGATGGGAGGGTAGGGCTCAGGGAGAGAGGGAAATTGCTGGATAGGGTCAGAGATGAATGGAGGGGGCAAGGGACAGATGGGCATGGATTGATGGAAGGGTAGGGCTCAGGGAGAGAAGGGAATTGCTGGATAGGGATGAATGGAGGGGGCAGGGGACAGATGGGCATGGATGGATATGGATTGCAGGGCAGGGCTCAGGGAGAGAGGAGAAACTGCTGGACATAAAGGGGAGGGAAGAGAGATGAAGGAGATGAAATGAGGGAAAAGAAAAAGAGGAGAAAAATTGCACATGGATGAAGAAAATAGGCAGAAGCTGAGGACCAGAAATGAAGAAGAAAGGAGGAAAGGAAAGAAATAAATGAAAAGGAAGCCCTGGAAATGGAGTTAAGAGGACAGATAGCCGCAGAATCAGATACTGGGCCAGCATGATCAGAAAAAGAAAGTCACCAGACAACAAAGGTAGAAAAAAATCATTTTATTTTCATTTTAGCGTTTGGAATATGTCCACTTTGAGAATTTACATCTGCTATCTTATTTTGCAATGTATAGCAATTTGTTTTTAAGAATATTGCTGACAATTCCTGTCAGTGTGGTAAGTGGTGAGCGATCATTTTCACCGGGGGGGGGGGGGGGGGGGGGGGGGGAGGGGCGCCAACTGATAGTCTGCAGGGGGGCGCCAGAGACCCTTGGCACGGCCCTGCGTGGGAGGTGGTGGAGATGAAAACAATAATGGAATTCAAACATGCGTGGGATAAACACAAAGGAATCCTGTTTAGAAGGAATGGATCTATGGAATCTTAGCAGAGATTGGGTGGCAACGCCGGTATTTGGAGAGTAAAACCGGTTCAGGGTGGACTTCTACGGTCTGTGCCCTGATCATGACTGAATAGATATGGATGGGCTGGAGTGTAAAATTTTAAGGGGCTTCGACATTAGCCTCAGAACTTTTAGAACAGGAACAGTGCTGGGCAGACTTTCTGTGCCCTGAGAAAGGCAGGGACAAATTAAACTCGGGTATACATATAAAGTATTACATACCATGTAAAATGAGTTTATCTTGTTGGGCAGACTGGATGGATCGTTCATGTCTTTATTTGTCGTCATTTACTATGTTACAATTGGGCTCATTTTCGAAAGAGAAGGGTGCCCATCTTTCGACCCAAATCGAGAGATGGGCGTTCTTCTCCCAGGGTCGCCCAAATTGGCATAATCGAAAGCCAATTTTGGGCGCCCTCAACTGCTTTCCGTCACGGGGATGACCAAAGTTCCCGGGGGCGTGTCGGAAGCATAGTGAAGGCGGAACTGGGGCTTGCTTAACACATGGGCGTCCTCGGACGATTATGGAAAAAAGAAGGGCGTCCCTGACGAACACTTGGCTGACTTTACTTGGTCCTTTTTTTTTTACGACCAAGCCATGAAAATGTGCCCTAAATGACCAGATGACCACCGGAGGGAATCGAGGATGACCTCCCCCTACTCCCCCAGTGGTCACTAACCCCCTCCCACCCTAAAAAAAATTAAAAAATTTTTCCAGCCTCTATGCCAGCCTCAAATATCATACCCAGCTCCATGACAGCAGTATGCAGATCCCTGGAGCAGTTTTAGTGGGTACTGCAGTGTTAAACTTGTGGTGGTAAATGTGAGCCCTCCAAAACCCACCACAAACCCACTGTACCCACATCTAAGTGCACCCCTTCATCCCTAAGGGCTGTGGGGAGTGGGTTTTGGGGGGGGGGGTTGGGGGGACTCAGCACACAAGGTAAGGGAGCTATGCACCTGGGAGCAATTTCTGAAGTCCACTGCAGTGCCCCCTGGCATTGTCCTGGCATTGGAGGACCAGTGCACTACGAATGCTGGCTCCTCCCATGACCAAAGGGCTTGGATTTGGTCATTTCTGAGATGAGCATCTTCAGGTTCCATTATCGCCAAAAATAGGGGACAACCATCTCTAGGGACGACCATCTCTAAGGTCGACCTAAATGTGGAGATTTGGGCGTCCCCGACCGTATTATCGAAACAAAAGATGGCCGCCCATCTTGTTTCGATAATACAGATTTCCCCGCCCCTTCGCAGGGATATCCTGCGAGGACGACCTCGGGAAAACTTGGGCGCCCCGTTCAATTATGCCCCTCCACGTTACTATGTAATGCTGTGGTACGAAATTCAAGTTTTAAAACTAGAGGGAAAAGAGTATAGAGATTAGTTGATAAAGTTTGCTTTTTTATATTTTTATTCTGCCTATCACTAACCTACAATTCCTCCTTTAAACCCCAATCTTTAAGTTCCCAAAGCAAAATAATATTCACTTACCAGAGAAATGTTCTCTTCTCTCAGAACTTCTCAGAAAGAAATTAAGTGAGACCTTTCCTCTTTATATAGTTTTGAATCTAAGGGAACTGCTTCAAACAGACCCTTTCAAGCTAACTCAGTAATCAGATTGCCCTTAATAACCTTTGCAAATATTCTACTGCCTCACACCTTCATTAACAACTAATTCAGGTCAGTAGCAGTGCTACCTCTCCAGTAACCAAAGAACAGAAAATAACTGTCTTTTAGAACAAGGTTTGAGCCTTCCTACTATCCTTTTTAAAGTTCTCTGGCTTTTAAGTTTCTACCTCTAGAAAAAGTTTCAGTTTAAAATTATGCAAAAAGTGTCTACTTCTAGAGAAAATTTCAGTTTAAAACTATGGGAAAAGGGTTGCACACTATGGAAACTAGTTAATAATGCTTGCTTTTCTCTCTCTCTCTTTTTTCCTCCTAAGATTAAACTAGGTCTGCTGTGCCTGCTAGAGGCTATCTGTTAATGCTGTGGTACAAAGTTCAAGTTTTAAAACTAGGGGGAAAAGAGTATGAAGTTTAGTTGCTAAAGATTGCTTTTTTTATATTTTTATTCTGCCCACCACTAACCTACAATATGATCACTCAACTACAAATGGTGGTGGCATAAGGTATAAAACTTGACATGGCCAACTTGGCAATGATGCCTGTGGGATCTTGCCAGGTATTTGTGACCTGGATTAGCCACTGTTGGAAACAGGATGCTGGGCTCGATGGACCTTTGGTCTTTCCCAGTATGGCAATACTTTATGTACTTATGTCACGAGTCATACACTCCAATGACCATGTCACATAGGTTTAGCAGTGTGCTTCTATTAATTGAAATCCAAAACACAACCAACATTAAGGAGCGCATTAGCGTGTAACTGGCACGATGGTGACTGTTTCCTTGTCTGTGCTCACCTCGCCCTCTGGTGGCCAGAACCAGTGGCTGCTATGGACTGTCACACATTCCAGACTTCAGCCCAGTCCGGTCCGGATCTTCCGGGCTGCCAGACTTGCTTCTCTTGTTTGTGCCTGCATAGCACCCATAGCTGCCTTGTGATTCCTGCAGCTTGAACTTCAGTTGCTGATGGGCGTAATTAACCACCTGGAAACTTCTGTGTTTGCCTTTGCATCGTCTAAGGTCCCTTGTATGTTGGTGTGCTCTGTTGCACTTCTGGTTATTCTGTTTCTTGTCTGAAATCCTTGCTTGGTTCTAGTCTAGTCTTTGTGTAGTTAGCTTGTACTTTGTTGCTTGTTTTCTAGTCTTGTTTCTTGTTTGTATTTCCTTGTCTGGTCCCTGGTTAGTCTGTGTGTAGGTTAGCTGTTAGCTTTTTCTGCTAGTTCCCTCCTTAGTGGCTGCCTTGGCAGCTTTCTGTTCTTGCCCTCATCTGTCAGTGTTTTTCCCTAGTGGCTGCTTGGCAGCTTTCAGTCCTTGCTGTTACCTGTCTTTGTACCCTTTTCAGTGGCTGCCTGGCAGCTTTCAGTTCTTGTCCATTAGCCTGTCCACTTCCTGCCAAGTGTTGTATTGTCTGTCTGTGAGTCCTAGCCCAGTATTCTGTCTTGCTTCCCATGTATATTCCTTTCCCCTCTGACCCTCAGTCCCTGTTCAGTCTAGTTGGTATCCAGTTCCTGCCCTGTCCTGTAAGTCCTGTCGGCCGCCTGCACCCAGGGGCTCAACTCCTGGGGAACGGTGGTCAAGTGCAGGTGAAGTCTAGCTGCTCCTGTCAGAGTTCTGCCTTGTCTCTGGTGTGGGGTGGTTTTGCCTGCCACTGCCGCTCCTCGGCAGTGGTCCAAGGGCTCACAAATCCAGTTTCTGCCTGGAAAACCTAACAGTAACTGGTCCCCATCAGCAGCACTTATCTAAATAGCAGGTGCTACTACCCGGAAAAGTGCTGTTGAATATTGGTCCATAATTTTGTTAAAAGATGAAGGAAAATACCTCAAAATATGAGCCATGTCTGGTCTTGCTAAAATGTTTTTTGAAGAAATATTGATAGTAAAATAAGGAATGTGCTTGTGACATTTACGAGATAGCCTATATTCAGGCATGACTCAAATTTTCTGAGGTCTCTTTCTCCATTTTAGAAAAACAGTATTTGTGCTCACAGTATGTGTCAAAGAAAAAAAATCACGAAATGTGTCTCCCACTGTCTTCTTTTTGGAATGATATGTATTTGCATACATACTGCTTCAATTTCATGTAAATGTATTTCATAGATACTCATTAGAGGTATCCCCAAAATGCAAGTGGACTTGTGTCCATGAAGACTGGAGGTTGTGTACCCCTGTAACATCAATCTATCATCTTCCAGAATCAATTCTGTATTTCAGATCAGATTTTAAGTTGGCCTCATAAAAAATTATTGTGTGCAAGTCATATGCTGAGGGATTTGTCTGAATGTGTTTCTTTTTCACCTGACATTACAGATTTTTTTCATGTGAATTAAAATGAAGAAATTTACTTCTGCACCCAGCATCTTGAACATCACAGAGTATGACTACAGTTATGACAATGAGAGTGACCTATGTGAGAAGAGTCACTCCCTTGAGATATTTCGGTTCCAATTCCTTCCAGTGCTCTTCAGCTTGCTCTTTGTTTTTGGTCTGCTGGGAAATGTTCTGGTAATCTGGGTGCTTATAACCTGCCAGAAACTGAAGGGCATGACTGATGTGTATCTCCTGAATGTCGCTAGCTCGGACCTGCTCTTTGTTTTCTCCCTTCCATTTTTGGCTCATTATGCTGCAGACGAGTGGATTTTTGGCAATGTGATGTGCAAAATATGCTCGGGTATTTATTACACTGGTTTCTTCAGCAGTATTTTCTTTATAACCCTCATGAGTATTGACAGGTATTTGGCTGTTGTTCATGCCTTGGCTGCCCTAACTGTTAGAACAGCCATGCGAGGTACAATTATAAGCATGGTCCTTTGGTTAGTTGCAGTTTTTATATCCACACCAAACTTCTTGTTTTACCAAACATATAAAGAAGGTCATTTGTTGATGTGTGGTATCAGTTATCCAGAAAATACTGATAACCAGTGGAAGCTTTTTACCCAGTTTGAGGTTAACATCGTGGGTTTCTTGGTTCCTCTCAGCATCATCATTTACTGCTACTCTCATATCATTACAAGCCTGCAAAGGTGCAAAAACAAACAGAAGACAAAAGCTGTCAAGTTGGTGGTTCTTGTTGTCCTTGTGTTTTTTCTCTTCTGGACCCCCTTCAACATTGTAGTTTTCTTATATTCTCTCCAAGACCTTCATATCCTGGATGACTGTGAGATAAGAAACCAGTTAGATGTGGCCATTCAGGTGACAACGGCTATATCCTTCATTCACTGCTGTTTGAACCCAATCATCTATGCTTTTGCAGGGGAAAAGTTTAAGTCACATGTTAAGGAACTATTTCACAGAAATATGGGATATGTTTCACCGTGCAAGAAATGTGGTATCTTGCAAGCTCCAATCTGTGATCCTAAGTCCTCAGTACATACTCCAGTCATGGGTACCTCCAGTATGGACACAGTTGTATAAAGCAATTTGGTATCCATTCTATGAAATATTTCACATTTTGTAATATTTGGTCAAATTCCAGGTATTGGTTTCCTAATGAAAATATACTTAAACAAGTCCTTTTTTTTTGCCATGTTAACTAAATTAGAACCAAAATATAATTTTGATTTATATGTTTTTTAGAAATATATAACAAAAACTTGCATAATAATAGATTTGTAATGCGTTTTCATCTTTAAAAATGCATAATATTTTACTTAGTTCTGTGTCATGGAAATTTCAATCCCATCAACAAGTGAGGAAAATACAAGATTTTAAGTTCAGAAGCAGTTGTGCAATAAATGGCCAAAAGACATCAAGCAGCAGGTTGATTCTTCCTGGCACAATTCTAAGTGGTGATGTGTGAACGTGAAGTGACTCACAGAAAAGCAAACCCAATAGAAGGCTTGCTATAGAGCAAAACCTCTGCACTGTGCTCCAAAGTTAGAGGGTCCTTAGGGTAGCCACAGTAGCGTTTTTAACTCACAGTAGAAATCAGCTGGCGGTAAATGCTAAGACACCCATAGGAATATAATGGGCGTTTTAGCGTTTATCACCAGCTGATTTCTACCGCAAGCTAAACATTACTGCGGCTTAGTAAAAGACCCCCTTAGTGACATAAACGGACAGTGCTACCATACCAAAGGCCGATCTGACTGCTAAGAAGCTGAGGATAAAAGTCACCAAAATCTTTCTGTCACCGTAACTTAAAAATGCAACTCAGGATCCTTGTTTGAGTGCAGTAGCACTTTCCCAAAGCCTCTTGAATCTGTGAAACCTTTATTTGGCAATTTGATCTACTAGATTTAGGTGAATATTCAGGTGAAACTCTAGCTGTTTAGGCTCAACTGAATATTCTCCTACAGATAACTGACTAAAATTAGATGATTCTCTTATTCACTCAGGGGATCGTTTACAAAGGCGTGCTAGTGTTTTTAGCATGTGCTAAACACTACAGATGCCCATAGGAATATATGAGAATCTCTAGCATTTAGCGCACTCTTATTTTTAGCATGCGCTAAAAATGCTAGCGCACCTTTGTAAAAAAGGCCCCCAGTGTGTCTGTGAATATCTACCCGAGGATGTCTGTCAGATGTGCCTAGGCAACTCAAACAGATATGCACTCTTTAAATGCTGGCAAGGTGCTGCCCTTACAGTTGGACACAGCTGGTTCTGCTCTTGTCTCATTTTTATGTGTATTCAGGGGCTTTTTACAAAGCAGCGGTAAGCCTAACGCGGGCTTACCGCTCGTTAAAAGGGAAGTACCACTGGGCTACCACAGCAGCCTGGCAGTAGTTCCCTCCCCCAGTGTGCAGCATTTCTGGCTCTGCAAAAATATTTAAATTTTTGTAGCGCTGGTGTGTACCTGGCAGTAATTGGGTAGTGCCGCACTCTGTACTGTTACTGCTGGGTTAGTGTGGGAGCCCTTACTGCCACCTTAATGGGTGATTGTATGTATTCCCCCCGAAATGGTGTGCAGCAAGTGATTCACTTGCCGCACAGCCATTTCTTTGAAAAAAAATCAAAGACCTGCCTTTTACCCTCTGTGCTAAAAGGGGGCCCTCAGCATGCATCAAAAACTCGCTCCAACACCAGTGCAGGCCCCCTTTTGCTATAGTTTTATAAAATGATCCCTAAGTTTTGTTATGTCTACTAAATAGCATTAAGTCCTAAAGGACTTCTCTTTAGGAAACTATTGAAAACCCATCTATTCAAACAGGTTTACCCGAATGACTTGACATACCATAAGCAAACATAAGCAATACATCTAGTTACCGGTTCAACTAATCATCAACAGCAATGACTCAGAAAATATCTCCTACCAACCTTCTTACCCTCCATGCTTGTCCCAACTTCTCCTTTATCACCCCACCTCCTTACCAATCCCTATCCTTTCTCTATCCCATTTACTCCTTATTCATTTGTCCTATCACATGCCTCCTTTGATGATTCTGATACTACAGATTGTATTTTCTTGTTACTATGTAAGCCGCATTGAGCCTGCGATGAGCGGGAAAGTGCAGGGTACAAATGTAATAAATAAATAAAGTGCTTATTAAGCATTAAACCACAAGATGCATTAAAGTGTTTTGTAGTGGGTAACCTTTTAGCGGTAAGTGCTCCCTTGTTAATTTTTTTCAGGTAATATGTGCTAATGGAAACATGCTGGGTGCACTAGAAATGAGATAGTCTAATTGTATGAAATCTGTATACTTCAGGTAGTACTATTTGTCAGAAACTGTTTATGAACAGTAGCATTGTCTAATTGACCTATCACATATGCAGCACCATTTTAGTAAAGTCGTGGAAGTTAGAATGTAGATGTTTTTGCCAAAACATCCAGATCCTGTACCATATTTACAAATGCAGGGCTGAACATTTAAGCCTATTATAAAACTGACATTTCTCCACCCCAACTAACCAAGACCATCAAAAATGTAGAGCACATCAATGGTGGTCTCAAAATGTGTGAGTGTGAAATGTAAATAAACAAGCCCACACCAGAATGGGATAAGCACATATAGAAACATGACAGCAGATGGGGCCAAATGGTCCATCCAGTCTTCCCATCCTCAGTAACCGCTAGCTGTTCCTTTCCTAAGGATCCCACATGCCTGTCCCATGCCTTCGTAAATTCTGACACAGTCTTTGTCTCCACGACCTCCACCAGGAAGCTATTCCACACATCCACCACCCTTTCAGTGAAAGAGTATTTTCTTAGATTCCTCCTAAGTCTATTTCCTCTTAACTTCATCATATGCCCCCTCATTCAAGAGTTTTACTTCATTTGAAAAAGGCTCGCTTCCTCTATATTGATGCCACTGAGTTATATAAACATCTCTATGATATCCCCTCTCTACCGCCTCTCTTCCAGCACAGTGTCTGCAAGGTCTCCGTGGCATCCTAGGTGTTCATGTAGTGTTTGGAGGGGAAAAAGTCTAGCGCTGCTTGTGGTGGCGATACAAAATATATTGTACTGTGTGAAAAACACATAGTCCTGTCCGTGGGTATAAAACATATAGCGCTATCCAACTTGCACTGAATGCAGTGCGAAACCCTTTAGTGCAAGATCTAATGTCCCTGTTTATAGCAGAAAATGTCTAGCTCTGTACCGCACATACACAACCTCTCCTGGGCCAGTTGGCCCCTGTGACCACTATATATATATATACCTTACCCACTACTGAGCTGTCATATGCATGTGGCAGACAGAGGCAAGGAGGGAGAGAAATTTCCCTGACAAGGACTCAGACTACCACACCCTCTTTGTCCTACAAAATGAGGACAGGTTATTTAGAGAGGGCAGATGAAGGATGCCCCTGCAGCCAATGCCACCTTCCATCAGTAGCCCCCCTACTGCCCATGGTGATGACCATGAGGCTCAGGAGCCACAGTGGATGGGTGAAGTCCAGCAGGAGTTTGCCAGTCTCTGTAGGGACCTGCTGCCAGCCTTTACCCACTTATACAGGATCATTGACCTCATGGTCATCACAAGGGAGGGTATGCAGGCTGAGATACATACATTGATAGTGGTCATGATGCACCTAGAGGCATGCGTCTTGGCTCCCTATCTCATCCCCTCCCCCCAATTGTAATAACTGTTGCCCTACCACAAGAGCTGAAGACCATGTGCCACCCTGTCACTGCTGCCACCATATATATTGTTTACCAATGTGGTTCGATGCTACGTTGTGGGCAACATGTTTGTGTACATACCTTCATTTCTGATTTGTACAGACATCTATATTTATAGGAATTGCAACATCATGTAAGGGATACATAAATTTATTTTTCACAGTACAAATATTGTATGTGATATGCAGTACACATGAGTGCATGTTTCCTTATTTTGAAATGTGCAGTCCCGCTACAAAACCATGAGTTTCTCTGCTGCTGCCCATCTGCCATTCCACATAATAGATGATGTAAGTGCCCTATCAATAGCAAAGTATATAATATTCAAAAAAACAGAGATTTGGGTAGACTGTTCAAAGGATGAACTCCATACAAAAAGTGGTCTATTTGAATACAACAGTAAAGTTCCAAAAATTTGAAGTTCCAAACATTTTGGAATTTCACATTTTTGGAACTTTACTGTTGTATTCAAATGTATGGAGTTGAAGGAGTGTTCCTAGAATTTACCATAACACTTATTAACACAGCTACAATACTACTTTATCCTAAAGCAAAAAAATAAAAATATATATTTACAGTTCGTTGTCTCTGGTTTCTGCTTTCCTCATCTTTTCACTGCCTTCCTTCTATCCAGCATCTGTCTTCGCTCTCTCTCTGCCATCCAGTGTCTGCCCTCTCTCTCTGCCCCTTCCATCCACTGTCTGCCCTCTCTCCCTTTCATCCACTTCTGCCCCTTCCATGCACCATCTGCCCCAGTCTGCCATCTCTCTCTCCGCCTTCCATCAACATCTGCCCTCTATCTCTGCCCTTCCATCCACCATTTGCCCCAGTCTGCCCTCTTTCTCTCTCCCCTTCCACCCACCATCTGCCCTTTCTCTCTGCCCCTTCAATCCATCTGCCCTCCCTCTCCCATCCGTCCAGGGTCTGCCCTCCCTCATGTGCCCCCCTTCCATCCAGGATCTGTCCCCTCTCTCTCTGCCCCCTCTTTTCAGCCCCCAGTTCCAGTCCCCTTCATCCACCACATGCCTTGCATCCCCCCCTTTCAGCCCCAGACCCATTCTCCCACCTGCCCCAGACATGGACCCATTTTCCCTCCTGCCCTCATGTCAGACCCCAGTTCCAGCTTCAGACCCCTTCTCCCATCTGAGCACTCCCCTCCCCCCTCTGAGCACCCCCACCCTCCCCAATCCCCTTCTCCCCTCTCTGAGCACCCATCTGAGCTCCCCCACCCTCCCTAATCCCCTTTAAGCACCCCTCTGAGCTCCCCACCCTCCCTAACCCCCTTTAAGCACCCCTCTGAGCTCCCCCACCCTTCCCAAATCCCCTTCTCCCCTCTCTGAGCTCCTCCACCCTCCCTAATCCCCTTTAAGCACCCCTCTGAGGTCCCCCACCCCTCCCCAATCCCCTTCTCCCCTCCTTGATGCTCTCCCACCCTCCCTAATCCCCTTTAAGCACCCCTCTGAGCGCCCCCACTGCTCCCCAATCCCCTTCTCCCCTCTGAGTCCCGCCCCCTGAGATCCGTTCTCCTGCTGCTCCTACCCTGTCCTGCCTTTAACATTTTTTTTCGAAGCGCCAGAGAGTGGCAGGCAGCGCGCCTCGCGTCTGCCCTGCTAGTAAAGAAGATCTCGCTGACGTCGTTGCCCTTCCCACATTGAGTCCCCGCCCCCCTTTGAGGCAACTTCCTATTACCGCGAGGGCGGGCGGGACTCAGGGAAGGACGATGACATCAGCGAGATCTTCTTTACTAGCAGGGCAGACGCGAGGCGCGCTGCCTGCCACTCTCCGGCGCTTCGGAAAAAAAATGTTAAAGGTGGAGCAGCGGGAGCGGAGCACCCCTCCACCCGATGACACCCGGGGTGGACCGCCCCCACCGCCCCGCCCTTGCTACGCCACTGGAAGGAGGCTTGGCATGGTTGGTTGAGGTGGGTGGTTTCCTCCTTGGTGATATCAGGAAAAGAGGAGAAGGAGGCCTGGGATGGTTGGTTGAGGGAGTGGGTTAAAGGGTGAAGAGGAGGAGGTGGCTTGGTAGTGAATTTGAGGTTGATCTTCTGTACCTTGTCACGGAAATAGTCAGCCAGTGATAAAGAAGGCAAAGAAAGATTTCCAAAAGAAGCTTGCCTTAGAGGCAAAAAATACATAATAAAAAGATTTTAAGGTACATATGAAGCAAAAAGAAGGTAAGAGAATCAGTTGGACTGCTAGATAATTGAAGGCTAAAAGGGGCATTCAGGGAGAACAAGACCATAGTGAACAGACCAAATGAATTCTTTACTTTGATCTTCACTGAGGAAGATGCTGGGAAGATACTTACAAAATTACTGAACTTACACATAAGTATGGATTAATGAAACAAAGCCAACATGGATTTAACCAAGGGAAATCTTGCCTCACCAAACTGCTACATTTTTTTGAAGGTGTGAATAAATATGCAGATAAAAATTAGCCAGTTGATATTATGTATGTATCTGGATTTTCAGAAAGAATTTGACAAAATACGTTGTGAATGATTCTTGAGGAAATTAAAAAGTCATAGGTTAGGAGGCAGTGTCCTACTGTGGATTAAGAACTGGTTAAAAGATAGATGTCAGACCTGATAGACTTACCACCCAGGAATGCAAAAGATCATCCCGCACATTCCTTGATCTGCACTTCCCTAACTGCAAAGGTCTAAAATACAAATTAATGCACGCGTCAAACTTTACCTACTTGAGCATACAGTTATGGAACGCACTGCTGCGCAATTTAAAAGTGATCTACGAACTAATGAACTTTCGCAAACTACTAAAGACCCATCTCTTTAACAAGGTATACCACATAGACCAACCAATATGAATATACACAACTCCTCCACATACATTCAGAACTATCTTATAATATCTGCTTGTTATAACAATATCATGTTTTATCATTATCATGTCACCCAAGATCCTTTTCTATTCTCTACTATATTTCCACCACTCATGATGTATTGTAAGCCACATTGAGCCTGCAAAGAGGGGGGAAAATATGGGATACATAGTAACATAGTAACATAGTAGATGACGGCAGAAAAAGACCTGCACGGTCCATCCAGTCTGCCCAACAAGCCAACTCATGTGTGCTACTTTTGTGTATACCCTACTTTGATTTGTACCTGTGCTCTTCAGGGCACAGACCGTATAAGTCTGCCCAGCGCTATCCCTGCCTCCCAACCTCCAGTCCCGCCTCCCACCACTGGCTCTGGCACAGACCGTATAAGTCTGCCCCGCACTATCCCCGCCTCCCAACCTCCAGCCCCGCCTCCCACTACCGGCTCTGCTATCCAATCTCGGTTAAGCTCCTGAGGATCCTTTCCTTCTGAACAGGATTCCTTTATGTTTATCCCACGCATGTTTGAATTCCGGTACCGTTTTCCTCTCCACCACCTCCCGCGGGAGGGCATTCCAAGCATCCACCACTCTCTCCGTGAAGAAATACTTCCTGACATTTTTATTGAGTCTGCCCCCCTTCAATCTCATTTCATGTCCTCTCGTTCTACCGCCTTCGTATCTCCGGAAAAGGTTCGTTTGCGGATTAATACCTTTCAAATATTTGAACGTCTGTATCATATCACCCCTGTTTCTCCTTTCCTCCAGGGTATACATGTTCAGGTCAGCAAGTCTCTCCTCATACGTCTTGTTATGCAAATCCCATACCATTCTCATAGCTTTTCTTTGCAGCGCTTCGATTCTTTTTACATCCTTAGCAAGATACGGCCTCCAAAACTGAACACAATACTCTAGATGGGGCCTCACCAACGACTTATACAGAGGCATCAACACCCCCTTTCTTCTGCTGGTCACACCTCTCTCTATACAGCCCAACAACCTTCTAGATACAGCCACCGCCTTGTCACACTGTTTCGTCACCTTCAAATCCTCAGATACTATCACCCCAAGGTCCCTCTCCCCGTCTGAACCTATCAGACTCTCGCCACCTAACACATATGTCTCCCGTGGATTTCTATTCCCTAAGTGCATCACTTTGCATTTCTTCGCATTGACTTTTAATCACCAGACCTAGCTTCTTCAAATCCTTTTTCATGTTTTCCACTCCCTCCGGGGTGTCCACTCTGTTACAGATCTTAGTATCATCCGCAAATAGGCAAACTTTACCTTCTAACCCTTCGGCAAGGTCACTCACAAATATATTGAACAGAATCGGCCCCAGCACCGATCCTTGAGGCACTCCACTACTCACCTTTCCCTCCTCCGAGCTAACTCCATTCACCACCACCCTCTGGCGTCTGTCCGTCAACCAGTTCCTAATCCAGTTCACCACTTTAGGTCCTATCTTCAGCCCATCCAGTTTATTTAAAAGCCTCCTGTGGGGAACCGTGTCAAAAGCTTTGCTGAAATCTAAGTAGATTACGTTCATAGCTCGTCCCTGATTCAATTCTCCTGTCACCCAATCAAAAAATTCAATGAGATTCGTTTGGCACGATTTCCCTTTGGTAAAACCATGTTGTCTCGGATCTTGCAACTTATTGGCTTCTAGGAAATTCACTATCCTTTCCTTCAGCATCACTTCCATTACTTTTCCAATAACCGAAGTGAGGCTTACCGGCCTGTAGTTTCCAGCTACTTCCCTATCACCACTTTTGTGAAGAGGGACCACCTCCGCCGTTCTCCAATCCCTCAGAACATCTCCCGTCTCCAAGGATTTATTAAACAAATCTTTAAGAGGACCCGCCAGGACCTCTCTGAGCTCCCTTAATATCCTGGGGTGGATCCCGTCCGGTCCCATGGCTTTGTCCACCTTTAGCTTTACAAGTTGTTCATACACACTCTCTTCTGTAAATGATGCTGTATCCACTCCACTATCATTTGTACTTTTTCCAGTCCATCGCGGTCCTGCTCCAGGATTTTCTTCAGTGAAAACAGAACAAAAGTATCTATTTAGCAAATTTGCTTTTCCTTCATCACTATCTACATAGCGGTTCACAGTATCTTTTAGTCTCACAATTCCCTTTTTAGTCATTCTCCTTTCACTAATACACCTGAAGAAACTTTTGTCACCCCTTCTTACATTTCTAGCCATTTGTTCTTCCGCTTATGCAATACATAAATAAAATATAAAGTAGGATTAAATAATCAATATTCTCAATGGAGAAGGGTAAATATTGGGGTTCCCCAGGGATCTATGCTTGGACCACTGCTTTTTTACATATTTATACCTGGAAACAGGAATAATGAGTGAGGTGATAAAATTTGCTGATGACAAAAAGTTATTCAAAGTTGTTAAATCACATGAGGAAAGTAATTGTAAGTGGACTTCACAAAACTGGGAGACTGGGCATCCAAAAGGCAAATGAAATTTAATGTCACCAAGTGCAAAGTAATGTATGTATGTAGGGAAGAGCAACCCAAACTATAGCTACATAATGCATGTTTCCACATTAGGAGTCACCACCCAGAAAAAGAATCTAAGTATCATCATTGATGATAATTTAAATTCCTCTTCTCAGTGTGAAGCAGCAGCTAAGAAAGCAAATAGAATGTTAAGAATTATTAGGAATGGAATGGAAAATAAAACAGAGACTATTATAATGCCTTTGTATCACTCCATGTGTGACCGTTCCTTGAATACTGTGTGCAGTTCTGGTCACCACAGTTAAAAAAAGATATAACTGAATTACAGACCAATGAGCTTGATGTCGGTGCTGGTTCCTCCTTTATCAATGTAGGTATGGTCTGCTCTTGCATGATCCAGGACTTGAGAATATTATGAAAGACTAGCACCTCCTTCCACAATTCAAGCCAGTGGACCTCATTATTGGCTAATAGCTTTTTGACTCTGGAGAGGACTAACAATAGAACCTGATGAACTGGGACAAACACATTCTTTCACTCCACTTTTGTTTTGATGTTCATGATTGACTTTGGCCATCTTTAGGTCCCTGTTAACTAGCTGCATTGTTCACTTTAGCCTCCATTACAGTTGCAGCATGTGTCCAAGAATGTTTTCTGGCTCTTCTTAGGGTTTTCTCAAATCTATTGTATTATATTCAACATCCCTGGTTGGCTCCACTCTATCATTCAAGAGGTCTAATATCTGTCAATGGTTGGGTGACTTCCTGGATAGTGACTTCCTGGATAGTGAAGTATAGCATTGGCATCAGATTTTTCAAATCCTAGGTTTTATCAGTGATGAACTTCTAGAACATTTTTCTGATTAAAGTGCTCTATCAATCCATCTGTATGATTGGTAGATTGCTATGCAGATGGGTTTTCTCCGAAAGGATCAGCAGACTCTTTTCAATAGTAAGGACATAAAATTATGCTCCACATAGAATTCCCATATAGCTAAGTATCTTATATCTCTTTATAATCATACCTAATTTGCATAAATATTTGCATATCAGATTTATTTGAACAGTGCTATGACCAGGTTAATAATGAGAAAAAAAAAGATATAAAATGAGAAAAAATATCCTGGTAACTGTGAATTCAAAATCATTGTGCCCATACTGGATTTGACCATTCCAGAGCTAGAAAGGCTCAAAGATCAGCAACCGTGACCACAAAACAAAATTAAACTGAGATATTCCCTTAAAATTTGATATTTCATTGCATCTGAATTGATGAAATATTTTAAATTGAAGACTGGCAGCATCAAGCACACGCAACTGCAAATTTCAAAGACAATCCATATTCCCAGTACTCTACAGTTGACATCATCAACCTTAGAGCCCCCAGAAACACAAAACTCAGCTAGCTAGGTTCATGTTCTTGATGATATCTTGTAGATGTAGTAAACCTTTACCCATAAACTCTATAGTACATCTGTTCTATGGTATGCCACTGACCTATTAGCATGAGGCTTCAACTCCTCATCATTAACTTGGTTGTAGCCCTACATTCAGATATTGTCACTTAGGATCAGCTTTGTCGTTATATGTATTAAAGTTATGACTCTTATCGCCAAGATGGCTATACCAGCTTCAAATTAAAGAAAATACCCACTAACCTAGGGGTTGGTTTCCTGTTGATCAGGTCTTTGCCTTGTGCTTTGTGATTCCATTGTTATTGTGGTCTAGCAGACATCCACAAAATATTTATGGTAGCCCCAGCATTCACTTTTCTGCCCCAAGCACTGTTTTTCTCCTCCCCTTACCCTCTAAGTATTTTTTCACCTGGGGCAATAGAGGGTTAAGTGACTTGCTCAGGGTCACAAAAAGGGGAGTAGCCATGAGTGGGCCTGTGTGGGCCTAGGCCCACCTACTTTCAACCGAGGCCCACCCAGAAGCACTATACATCAGCCACACATGATCCAGCATCCCTTGCTCCATTTTCCTCCCCCCCTCCCACAGGTCCAGCACCTATGCATCTTCCTTTCCCTCCCTCACCCCTGCCATGGTGCTTGTACTTTTCACTGTTGGGCATAGGCGCCCAGTATAAGAGGCTTGGGGAGGCTATGCCTCCCCAGCCACAGCAGGATGGATCAGCTGTTTCTATAGAAATGCTAAATAGTATTAGTAGTAGTTCTCGTGCGAGTCCTGCTGCTCTGGGGGGTTTAAATAGCAGCAGCTGCAGTGAAAGCCGTCACTAGCCTTGTGTATAACTAGTTGTAATTTGATTATCTTACTGCTGGGAGAGCAGAGCAGGGGGGTTGGCTGGAGGTGTCCTGGGTTGCCAGGGAGATATTTAACTAGGATCATGAATTCCTGCACATGAGCAGTTCACACCAAAGAGACTTGCACTGACACCTGAAATTTTAAAAGTGCTAAAAATACGTTTTAAAAGTATTTGCATTAAATCTAATTGCAGAATTTAGGTGCTAGGAAGTGGGATTGGTATGCTATGTACTCAAATTTGCTCAAGCCATATGCAAATTAGTCCATTTTTGGAGGTTCTCATTTGCATATTTATGGGTAAATATTGTTGGAAATGTTTACAGCCTTAATGTTAGGGCATGGCTCTGATCAAAAATGTGAACTTTGATCCAAAAACGAAGGGTTTAGCTAGTGTTTTTGACTAAAAATTCCCATTAGAGTGTCTGTATGTTAAGCTGCATTCAAATAGAGCTCTCTGATTGGATGAGCAGCTCCTGTTAGAAAATCTGCCTGGGAACAGAGAGGAGAGGAGAGAATCAATGGGTGGGTGGGTGTGGATGGCTGGAGGGGGGCAGGGGAGAGGAGAGAATCAATGGGTGGGTATGGATGGCTAGAGGGGGGGGCAGGGGAGCGAGGACAAGAAATGAAGAAGAAAGGCAGAAAGTAAAGAAATAAATGGAAATGAAGCCCTGGAAACGGAGTTAAGAGGACAGATAGCAGCAGAATCGGATACTGGGCCAGCATGATCAGAAAAACAAAGTCATCAGACAACAAAGGTAGAAAAGATCATTTTATTTTCATTATAGTGTTTGGAATATGTCCACTTTGAGAATCAGGTGCTCAATATTAAATGTTTATATTTATTTATTTATTTACTTATGTATGGCATTTTATCCCACATTAAACATGAATTAGGATGTTTTGTGGCTCTATATGAGAATTGTGATATTATGATCCTTGTTTCATATTGTTGATGGTCTGCATTTTCTGTATGGGTGGTATATTGGTGTATTAGATTCTGCCCAGTGTAATATTTATGGTACAGTAAGGTTCTGAGTGTGTTTTTGCACAAAGTTATGCATTGTGTTTTGTAGTTGAGCGAATGTGGTTAGTATATGCTTTAAGCAACCACTTTATTCTTTGACATATGATACATATCTAATATCTAAATTTAATAAAAGGTATTAATTGTGACTTTTATTTTTATTTATTTATATTTTCTGTGTATTATCAGACAATTATGGATTTAAGCTCCACCCCTGGCCCCACCCCTAACCCCGCCCCCTTTAGCCTCCCCAAACAGTTGGACCACCGACCGCCTATGCTGTTGGGGCTGCCTGGCAGCAACTCACACATGCCTGCTCTGGGGCCTTCCCTCTGCTGCATCCTGCCCACTCTGATGCAACTTCCTTTTTACACAGGGAGGGACTGTAATAATAATAATAATAATAATAATAATAATAATAATTCTAGTCTTTTTACCACCACTCCAAATTATTATGTACCAGCCATCCACAATTTGGAGTGATAAAAGACCAAGACCACCAAAATAATGAGGATTCGAAGCCTGCAGCAATCTGATTGCGAGCCTTAAATTCATCTGGTATCCCCCTTGGTACACCTATAGAGTCAATGTAAATTCTATCATCAAAGGAGCAAGCTAGGTTTCATTTTCTCCTGGAGGGGACTGGTTTATCGATGGGTTGAGATACTGTATGATGGGAACTGTTAACTGGATTAAAGCACATTGTCCCTGCCAGTTGGAAGGTAGAACAGGGTATAGAGTCTTATTGCCACAATACCACCATATATCAGCTCGAGGACAAGAAAAACCTGAAAAGTCAAGGTGTTCAATAGAGGATAAACTAAAGTTACATAAGGATAAGTCTCCAACGAAATGGGGATTAGCAACCTCTGCCCTTTGCAAACAGGTTTCAAATATTGTCCCCTGTAAACACTGGAGGTACCCTCGAACCCTTGGGTAATTCGGGAAATAATAGACTAAGAAAAAGACAGGATGCTTCATTAGTTTTGGTACCTTGAAGTAATTTTAGCATACACATAATTCCATTATAGTCATTCATAAAATTCAAAGGAAAGGGATCAGCCATGGGCTCAGGGCTAGAGGAGGAACAAACGTAACAATCTGATAAATTCAAACTTTGAGTTGTGAACCGTATCCAATCCATCTACAAATTCGTGTCACCATAACCAGTCTCGAGATCAAATGTTTCCTCTAGACTGGTTACATTGAGAATTCTGATGGGAATTTTTGTTTCAATAGTTTGGGGTACTAAGGGATTACTCGGGTTAGCATGGGATGGTGAAGAAGAAGTGACCGTAATGTGAAAGTGGCCAATAGGATCCGTGGTAGTGGCATCTATCCCTATGCCAAAGGTGCGGTTCATTGCCTTATACATTCCCTTGAAGGTGATGAGCACAGGATTACAATTCCCTATTTCACAGGTTGTGGGGTCAACCGATTGTTGAACAATGGTGATATTTATATGTAGGGGATTATGTCAAGCAGAATGTCCACTGGTTGGATAATTGGGTCCAATGTACCACCATACATTTGACCATTGTGTACAAAGAGATGCATAATTATTCATTTCAATATAAGTGCACAGATAAACATAGAATTTAGAATACCATCTCTGCCACTCTAAGGATCCACAAGAGGCTATACTGCAAACATCTAATTGCAACGTAACTGTCTCATCAGTTGCATTAAATTTTATGGTAGTCTTGACTGCATAGTACCCATAAGCGTAGTATCTATCCAACTCCTGGGGATCTACATTATTAGGGCTGTCAACAACATCCTGGGAATTGGCAACTTGTGATTGACAGACTTTAACAAAGATAGCAAAGTAAATAAGCATATAGTTATACATCCTTATAGTTATCAATTAGTCATAAAAATAATGCAGTATTTCTCAAGAATCATCAAGATTAATGTTAAAATAAAAGTACACAGAAAAGCAAATCCAAAAATATTGAGGGTACATTCACGAGCATCCATCTACGGTTGAATCAGTATCGTTAGTAATGTCCTGATTCTGGAAAGGTTGGAAAGTTCTTATGTCTTTAAGATATACTCAAGAAGTATGGTCTTGCAATTTTACTGTGGTGGCAGATAATGCCTCAGTGTGGAAGGGTCCAATGTAAACAGGAACTTTCCAAGTCCTGTGTGTGTAATGTTTGCGATTTAGGAGGGTCTGTGTCATTCCTCCTTTTGTCTTGCGTTTCCTGAGAGAGGCAAGGCAAAGATGTTATTATGGATTGTAACTGATCCCGGTACACCGAATAAGTATCAGGTAAGTGATGATCAGGATTACCAGGGATGAGACGCATTTTGCATCCAGTACACAACTGGAATGGGTTCAACTTTAATGAAGCAGATGGTGAAGCGCGCAGGGTGAGCAGCGCTAAAGGTAAGGCATCCAACCAGGATTTGATGACATTGGACATAAGTTGTCGCAATTTGATTTTCAACAAGCCATTATATCTTTCAACCAAACCATTGCTCTTGGCCTTGTAAACGCTCACTGAGCGGTGAGTAATTTGCAATTTGGAGGTCAAGGTTTGAATTAATTCATTTACAAAATGAGAGCCATTGTCAGTGGTAATTTTACAAGGGATGCAAAAATCTGGGAATAATATCATCATTACAGAGTACCTGTGCCATCACCTGACCAGTTTCTCGGGTACAGGAATTGCTTCAACCCATTTAGAAAAAACATCAACACATACAAGTAAAAATCTCCTCCCTTGGCAGGTATAATCATATCAGTAAAATCACAGTACCAGTGTAATCCTGGTCCCTGGACCATGGGCAAATGACCAGGTGGCACCACATTTCCACGTTTGGGGGTGTTTAAAAAACACTTGTAACACCCTCGCACCCTCGCATGACATACAGAGAGCATTTGAGGTGCCCAAATTTTGGAAGACAAGTGATCATACAGGGTATTAGCATTCAAATGCAAGGGGTAATGTAAGCAGTGGTATGCTGGAGCCGGCTCGCACCGACTCGCAAGAGCCGCTTGTTAAATTTTGACAGCTCTTGCGAGCCGGTTGTTGTAGGGGGTGAGCCGGCTCCATTGCACGAGGTAAGCATGGCAGGAGGGCGCCATGCTTACCTCCCCTCCCATCCATGTGTAGCGATGTCCTTTGCCCCCCCATCCTCCCCTGCCGCTCCCATCCGTCCGTTTCAATTACCTGCCTCGAAGCGCCGCATTATCTAAAGCCTGCCTGCTGCCTGTCTCCAGCTGCCTGCCTTCCCTGCTTGCTTCTCAGTTCGGGTTCCGCCCTTAGTCCCGCCTTCTGACGTCATTCTGATGTCATTTCCTTTTCCCGCGGCGGGACTAAGGGCGCGAACCAAACTGAGAAGCAAGCAGGGAAGGCAGGCAGCTGGAGACGGGCAGCAGGCAGGCTTTAGATAATGCGGCGCTTCGTGGCAGGTAATTGAAATGGACGGATGGGAGCGGCAGGGGAGGATGGGGGGGCGAAGGACATCGCTACATATGGATGGGAGTGGGAGGGCAGGGGAGGGAGGAGAACTGCTGGGCATGGATTTGCAGAGGGGGGCAGGGGAGAGAACTGCTGGGCATGGATGGGCAGAGGGGGCAGGGGAGAGAATTGCTGGGCATGGATGGGCAGAGGGGGGCAGGGGAGAGAACTGCTGGGCATGGATGGGCAGAGGGGGCAGAAGAGAGAATTGCTGGGCATGGATGGGCAGAGGGGGGCAGGGGAGAGAACTGCTGGGCATGGATGGGCAGAGGGAGGCAGGGGAGAGAATTGCTGGGCATGGATGGGCAGATGGGGGCAGGGGAGAGAATTGCTGGGCATGGATGGGCAGAGGGAAGCAGGGGAGAGAATTGCTGGGCATAGATGGGCAGAGGAGAGAATTGCTGGGCATGGATGGGCAGAGGGAAGCAGGGGAGAGAATTGCTGGGCATGGATGGGCAGAGGAGAGAATTGCTGGGCATGGATGGGCAGAGGGGGCAGGGGACAGAAGAGAATTGCTGGGTATGGATGGATAGAGAGGGGCAGGGGAGAGAGGAGAGTTTCAGGACATGGATGGAGGGGAGAGCAAGAGAAATTCTGGACATGGATGGAGAGGAGGGAAGGGAGAGAGAAGAAATGCTGGACATGGAGGGAAGATAGAGGAAGGAGATTAGATGAGGGAAAAGGAAGTGAGGAGAGAAACTGCACATGGATGGAGAAAATAGGCAGAAGCTGGATCCACTGTACAGTCAAGTATGCGGAGGACCAGAAATGAAAAAGAAAGGAGGAAAGAAAAGAAATAAATGGAAAGGAAGCCCTGGAAACGGAGTCAAGGGAACAGATAGAGAGCAGCAGAATCAGATACTGGACCTGCATGATCAGAGAAACAAAGTCACCAGACAACAAAGGTAGAAAAAAAATAATTTTATTTTCATTATAGTGTTTGGAATATGTCCACTTTGAGAATCAGGTGCTGAATATTAAAAGTTTATGTTTATTTACTTATTTATGGCATTTTATGCCATATTAAACATGAATTAGATTGGAACCTGGGATCATTTAATTTTTTTTTCCTGGAGAGAGTAATGTGTTGGCCGCCGCCCCCCCTCCCCCCCCGGGTATAGCCAGCTCTGCAATTTTTTTGGGGGGGGCACAGAGGTAGGTGGGGGGGGGGGCGCAGTGGTGGATGGGGGGGCGCAGAGGTGGATGGGGGGGGGGGCGCAGAGGTGGACCGGGGAGAGAGCCTGTTGTTCAAAATTTACCAGCACACCACTGAATGTAAGGAACGTAATAATAAAAATAAATGTTGTTGCGTTACACAAATCTGACCAGCAGGGTGTACCCAGAGACCTTCGGGACTCAAGGAGCAGCCAGATTGTTGCCAGGCCTTCAATTCTGCCTGTGTGGCCGAGGCTTGTAAAGCTTCATACAGCTCATTCCCGGTCATTGTTTTGGGCACAGAAGTGTCTACAACCATAATAACACCTCCTGTGCTATCATTATCATAATTAAGTGGTGTTTCAGTAACTTCTTTAGCTAAATCATATGCCATATGGTTACCATTGATCTCATACGAGAACACAGTTTCTTGATGAGCTTTAATCCATTTGATGGCTGTACGTAACTTTTTCTTATGACGTGCTTGTAATGCTTCAAATACTTTATTCCACAAGGTAATATGACTCAAAGGGTGACTGCTAGAGGAAATCATACCTCTCTGATTCCATTTTTGAATATGTGAGTGAAATGAGGAAAATACATAGCTAGAATCTGTGACTATGGATACATCCTCTTGTAATGCCTTAGACTGTAATACATATAACACAGCAGCTAATTCAGCAGTCTGGGCAGTATAAGTGTCCGGAAGTCTATATTGTACAATTTCAATAGGTATTTCATCAACAGTGTAATGTATCGCAGCAAAACCTACGTTACCGTTTTGGCGGGATCCATCAGTACACCCTTTCTGATGTTTTGGTGCCACCTCAGTAAGCCCAGCACACAATCTCTCCACTGCAAAACACTATACACAAACTTGTGCAAAAACACACTCATAGCCTTACCAAACCATAACAGCACTAATTTCAAGGACAGGACGAGCTACAACCTTTATGTGTGGAAAGGCAGCACTATAATTACACCGGGCTCTAAAACACCAGTACACAACCTAGTGAAACAAAAACAAAACAAAAAGGGCTGCAAATACTACACGCTAGCAGAATACTACATCTTGATCACACATGAAAAACACATGACATAACAGATACTAAGGCAAAATACTGAACTGGAAAGTTACCTCAAGAAGTGGAACTCAGCATGCAGCAATACTAGAAAAATTGAAACTTACATGCAAAATATCACGGATGTACATTTCCAAAAGCTGACATATTCCAATTAATAAATTCTGAATAAAAAATGTTTTCTACCTTTGCTGTCTGAGCATTTAGTTTTTCTATTAGCTTTGGTCCCAGTGTCTTCTTTCCATTTGATATTTTTTTCTCTCACCATGTCCACCATCCTTCTGTGTCCTTATGTGTCCTGTCTACCATCTGAAGCCCTGTCCCTATCCTTTCTCCAGTTTCAACATCTGCCCTCAAAGTGTTCCAATCCAGCCCTTAAATTCAGCAATTTCCCCTCCATCCATATAAAGCATTTCTCCTCACTCCCCTCCCCTCTATCCATGTGCATCTACTTCCTCTGTCTTCTCTCCCCTCCATCCATGTCCAGAATTTCTCTTCTCTCCCTTCCACTCCATCCGTGTGCATATCCTTCCTTTATCTTTCCTTCCCTCCATCCTTGTCCAACATTTCTCCTCTCTTCCCTGCCCTCCACTCCATCCATGTCCAGCATTTCTCCTCTCTTCCCTCCCCTCCATCCATGTGCATCTCCTTCCTGACTTCCCTCCCCTCCATCCATCCATGTCCAACAACTCTCCATTCTCCCCTGCCCTCTCCTCCATCCATCCATCCATATCCAGCAAATTTCCTCTTACCCTTGCCTCCTCCATCCACATCCATGTTGTCCAGCAATTCTCCTCTCTCCCCTGCCCTCCCCTTCATCAATGTCCAGGAACTCTCCATTCTCCCCTGCCATCTCCTCCATCCATCTCCAGAAAATCTCCTCTCTCCCCTGCCCCCTCCATCTATGCCCAGCAATTCTCCTCTCTCCCCTGCCCTCCCCACCATCCATCCATGTCCAGCAATTCTCCTCTCCCCTGCACTCCCATCCTCTCCTGTCCAGTGATTTCTTCTCTCCCCCTGCCCTGCCCTCCATCCATCCATGTCAAGCAATTCTCCTCTCTCCCTGCCCTGCCCTCCATCCATACATGGCCACCAATTCTCCTCTCCCCTGCCCTCCCCTACTCTCCTCTCCAGCAGTCTGTTCTCTCCCCCTGCCCTCGCCTTCTCTCCACATCCAGCGATTCTCCCTGCCTCCCTCAGCTCCCCAACAGCCCTCCTCTCTGTTCCTTTCTCCCCCCCCCAACCCTTTTACTCTCCGTGGCAGTGCTTTTGCCAGGTAGCTATCCCTCGTCCTTTGTAATCTGATTCCCCCCCCCTTCTCAATACGAGAAGTTCTGAAACATTAATGAGAAATAGCGGTGCTTTATCAAACGTATCCCCAGCACTGCCAGTAGGGTTTTAGCATACCAGGCACAGCCAGGGGACGTGGAGCAGAGGCTTGAAGACTGCAGGTGTCCGGTGGCACCGGCAGGGGGCAGAGGAGCTCCACCTGCTGTCATGCTCTTCCCCAGCCTCCTGCAACCTACCTGTGGCTTTTCCTCCAGCAGATTAGAAACATGTCCGCTCCCGCAGCAGGAGACAGGAATCGGATTGTCTGGGGCTCAGATCTCTCCAGGCGCAGGTGGAAGAAGCCCCTTAACCTGCTTTACCGTCAGGCCCTGAAGGTTTTGGGGTGAAGGCAACCTTAGTTAGGCTGAAGCTCATCAGTTGCAGGTGTGGGGGGGGTCCTGCATCAGGTGGCCAGTTTTTCTTTTTCAAAGAGTAGGCAACTCTAGTGCCCACCCATCCAACTTGTTGGCCCATCTAAAAATTTACACCACTGGTCACAATGAGCTGCAGTGGG
Source organism: Microcaecilia unicolor (assembly GCF_901765095.1). Taxonomy (NCBI): domain Eukaryota; kingdom Metazoa; phylum Chordata; class Amphibia; order Gymnophiona; family Siphonopidae; genus Microcaecilia; species Microcaecilia unicolor. The sequence goes on along the minus strand of NC_044031.1, from coordinate 340,391,015 downwards.
ACTTAAAACTAGTTCCCAGTCCACTGCAATCACAACTCACAAACTATCTAAATAAATTCTCAATACTCCATGACTCCCAGTCAGGATTTAGGTCTAACCATACCACTGAAACAGTATTAGTTACACTTATGACTAAATTCAAACAAATGATTGCAACTGGAAAAAACATACTACTCCTACAATTTGACATGTCAAGTGCTTTCGACATGGTTGATCATGGAATACTACTACATATCCTTGAGTACTTCAGAATTGGAGGTAACGTTCTTAATTGGTTTAAGGGTTTCCTAACCACACGATCATACCAAGTGACATCTAACTCGACTACTTCAGCCACATGGACACCTGAATGTGGAGTCCCACAGGGATCCCCCCTCTCACCGACTCTATTCAACTTAATGATGACACCCTTGGCCAAACTACTATCAAACCAAAATCTCAACCCATATATATACGCAGACGACGTAACGAACTACATCCCATTCAAACAAGGTTTAAAGGAAATTTCCAATGACATTAACCAAAGCCTCCATATCATGCATTCATGGGCGGACGCATTTAAGCTGAAACTTAATGCAGAAAAAACCCAATGGCTAGTACTTACCTCTCAATATAACACAAACAAATTTACCACCATTAACATACCAAATCTGAGCCTTCCAATTTCGGATACCCTAAAACTTCTTGGAGTTACCATCGATCGACACCTAACACTTGAGAGTCATGCAAAAAACACAACCAAGAAGTTCCACTCAATGTGGAAATTAAAAAGAATAAGACCTTTCTTTCCAAGGACTGTTTTCCGCAACCTGGTACAGTCAATGGTGCTTAGCCATCTGGACTACTGCAACGCACTCTATGCCGGTTGCAAAGAGCAAATAATCAAAAAACTTCAGACAGCCCAGAACACTGCAGCCAGACTCATATTCGGCAAAACAAAATATGAAAGTGCTAAACCCTTACGAGAAAAGCTACACTGGCTCCCACTTAAAGAACGCATCACGTTCAAAATTTGCTCCCTAGTTCACAAAATCATTCACGGAGAAGCACCAGCCTACATGTCAGACCTGATAGACTTACCACCCAGGAATGCTAAAAGATCATCCCGCACATTCCTTAATCTGCACTTCCCAAACTGCAAAGGCCTAAAATACAAATTAATGCATGCGTCGAATTTCACCTACTTGAGTACACAGCTATGGAACGCACTGCCGCGCAACCTAAAAACGACTTAAGAACTAACCAACTTCCGAAAACTACTGAAGACCCATCTCTTTAAAAAAGCATACCACAAAGATCAACAAATGTAAACATACACTACTCCTCCACAGATATTCAGAACTGCCTTATAATATCTACTAGCCAAACTCCTAGCCAACCAAAACCTTAACCCCTACATATATGCCGATGATGTTACGATCCATATCCCATTCAAAAGTGACTTAAATGAAATAACCAATGAGATCAATCAGAGCTTCCAGACTATGCACTCCTGGGCGGACTCATTCAAGTTAAAACTCAACGCAGAAAAAACTCAATGTCTAGTTCTCACCTCCCAATACAATACAAACAACTACCCTACAATAACCACACCCTACTGCACACTTCCTATCTCAGAAAATCTGAAAATCCTTGGAGTCACCATTAACCGAAACCTCACTCTCGATACCCACGCGAAGAATACGACGAAAAAAATGTTCCAATCGATGTGGAAACTCAAAAGAATAAAACCTTTCTTCCCAAGAAACATCTTCCACACCCTAGTACAGCCATTGGTAATAAGCCACTTGGACTACTGTAATGCTCTGTACGCAGGCTGCAAAGCACAGACCATCAAAAAACTCCAGACAGCCCAGAACACCGCAGCCAGACTCATTTTTGGAACACCTAAATACGAAAGTGCAAAACCCCTCAGAGAGAAACTGCACTGGCTCCAGCTCAAGGAACGAATTGAGTTCAAGATCTGCATGACTGTACACAAAATCATTCATGCAGATGCCCCACTCTATATGCTAAACCTAGTGGACTTACCGCCCAGGAATGCCAAAAGCGGCCCGCAAATTCCTCAATCTGAACTTCCCCAGCTGTAAAGGAATGAAATACAAACAGGCTTATGCTACTACCTTTGCGTACAAAAGCACACAGTCTTGGAATGCACTACCCATGGCCCTGAAAACCATAACCAATCTAACAAGCTTTCGCAAAGCCTTGAAAACACATCTCTTCAACAGAGCCTACAAAAGTCACCCTCAATGAAACAAATCATTCCTTAAACTACCCAAGTACACCTAAAACACCTCTCACACAACGTACCTAACAATTCCTCTTTCACCTCAGATTATGATTGACTGTTTTTTTTTTCTTTTTCTTTTCTAAATCATGTAACGACGTTCTCATTTCCATACTCTGTAAGCCACATTGAGCCTGCAAAAAGGTGGGAAAATGTGGGGTACAAATACAATAAATAATAATAATAATAATACTATCCTGTTATACCATTATCATGTTACCATGATTCTTCTGTAAACTAAATGTCTATCTTTCTATTATATCTTTACCATTTATGATGTATTGTAAGCCACATTGAGCCCGCAAAAAGGTGGGAAAATGTGGGATACAAATGCAATAAATAAATAAATCACCATTAGGCTATTCCTCCACTCATGCTGGATCCCCTTCAATACCTGACTATTATTGTAAACCCCTCCCCCACTCCTGGGTTAAGCTAAATGTACCAATGTGTTGTGGTTCAGTTGTTTGAAGTAGTCAGGACTGAGTACCACGAACACCTTACCCAGAAGGGGAGAGGAGATACAAATAAAACCAGAGAAATGGAGCTGATTTTAAGGTTTTTTATTATTTAGGGCAATTATTAACCCAACATTTCAATAATTTATAATATACACTCTAAATGGTATTTCACTGCTTGTTCTCTATGCTTAAAATTGTAAAAGTCACTTAAGCTACTATGTTTCCATTTCTCAATGCAATTTTGTTTCTATTAACAACTCTTAACCTTTTCCAGAATAAACACTGTGACTATTAACATATCAGTTAAATATCAGGTAAGTATTTCTTCTTTTTCTTTCCTCTTTAATGGTGAGGCAGATGTCACTTAGCTGTGAAGAACTCAGTCGGTATAAGTAGAAAACGTTCTTGCGTGGGGGCCCAGACTGTCTTCAACCGCCAGCTCCTTCGGAACCTTTTCTTCTCCCTAAACCTTCCCTTAAATAAATAAATGGGAGGCAAAACCCTCTCTCCCTATCTGAAAATAGTGTTTCCCTGCCTGTGACATTATATTTACTTGATCAACTCTGGGGCCTCTTGCTAATCAAAAGAAAATTCAAATAAAGTACCCTTGCTTGCAAATCCTGATCTCACTTTGTTACCCTATTCTTACAGAAGCAGAACTGAAATGCATTCACACTTTTCCTGCTGCAGCATTCACCTTCTACATTCCTGCTCCCATAACGTTCTATAACAGTCCCCACTCCTTTTTCAATGCACAGACACAGCAGCCCTGGTGTAACCTTTAAATACACCTGAGACCAGTTTTAGGTCTATACAGTTAATTCCCCACCAATTTACACCAATCCCTCCTATTATGTACATA